>NW_005353653.1:1484719-1508514 GCF_000412655.1 Myotis brandtii
TAAAATGATAATACTTCCATCATCTTCTGAGGGTAGTCCCAGAAATATGCAGCAGCGATATCAGGATGCTATGGCAATTGTAACGAAGTATGGCAAGCCCGATTTATTCATAACCATAACATGCAACCCCAAATAGGAAGATATTGCAAACAATTCACAACGCTGGCAAAAAGTTGAAAACAGACCTGATTTGGTAGCCAGAGTTTTTAATATTAAGCTGAATGCTCTTTTAAATGATATCTGTAAAGTCTATTTATTTGGCAAAGTAATAGCTAAAATTCATGTCATTGAATTTCAGAAATGTGGACTGCTTCATGCTCACATATTATTGATATTAGTGAGTCCAAATTACAATCCTCTAATTAATTCCCTTTCAATGTGCATGAATATCATGCACTGGGCTACTAGTAAATATTATAAATGAACGAAGAAGAGTGACAACTGATATCACAGAAATATAAGATTACTAGAGGCCCGGTGCACAGATTTATGCACCGGTGGTGTCCCTCAGCCTCATCTGTGGGGATTGGACCAAAACCAGCTCTCCAACGTCCCCCAAGGTGTCCCGGATTGTGAATGGGCACAGGCAGGCTGAGGGACCCCACCAGTGCACAATCAGGGCCAGGAGGGACCAAAGGAGAGCTCCAAGGCATGTCCAGCCTGTTTCGCCCAGTCCCAATCCGCCAGACCCCAGCAGCAAGCTAACCTACTGGTCCGAGCATCTACCCCGTGGTGGTCAGTGTGCATAATAGTGACTGGTCAAACAGTCGAACGGTTGGACATTTAGCATATTAGGCTTTTATTATGTAGGATGAGAAAATACTTCAATTTGACAATCTACAAGAAATGGATAAGTTCCTAGAAATATACAATTTTCCAATCCTGAATCAAGAAGAAACAGAAAATTTGAACAGATCAATAACTACTAATGTAATAGAATCAATAATCAAAAGAACTGCCAACAAACAATATTTCTGGACCAGATGTCTTCACCAGTGAATTTTACCATACATTAAAAGAAGAATTGAAACCCATCCTTCTCAAATAATTTTTTAAAAACTGAAGAGGAGGAAAGGCTCCCAAACTTATTTTATAAGGCCAGCATTACCCTGTTACCAAAACCAGATAAAGATACTAAAAAATTATTCTTGATTCAAAAACTTCACTTTGTCACTTCTGAAGAATTCCATGTTTTTTGGATCAAATAACTTCTATCCTGGGTTGATTCCAAGATGGCGGCAGATTAGGTAGAAGCTACACTGACCTTCTCCCAGGATCAAACTAAAATATAGAAAAAATATCCTGAATAACCACTAAAATATAGAAAATTATCCTGAATAACCACATGAACACAAGCAAAAGAGAAGCCATATAATCAAGAGGAGGCCACATTGAGACTGGTAGGAAGTACAGAAGTGTGAAAGAACTACCCAGACACCCACAGGCAGCAGCTGAAGTTCTGGAGGGATATCTCAGCTACAGGGAATTCCCTCTGAGAAGTCTAAGGTCTAAACCCCAAGCCAAACTCCCAGCCCAGAGCACCAGAATCAGGAAAGATGACACTTAATATCAGGCTCTGTAAAGTAGTGAGGTTTCTATCCACCAGGGAGAGACAATTAGAAATACAGTCACACTCTTAAAAGCCAAATGCACAAAATTTCATTTGCAACTACTCACCTTTGGCTTCTGCAGAGGGAGAGAGGGGGTATTCGAGCTATGTGAGGAAAGTCTGGGGTTAGTGGCTCTGGGAAGACGCCAGGATCCCTGTGCGGAGTTATTCCCTCATACTGCAGAAGCCATCTTTCTCAGCCAGAACATTCCCATTCATGCAGCATTAGCCTGGGGGAGAGGGGAGCAAAAGCACCACCCATGGGTATCTCTCTCATCCCACTCTGTGTAGCTTATGGTCTACAGCCAGAGGCACATTAAGTGACTGAGACTAATGGACAGCCTACAGGCAGAGGCGTATCCATGGTTCTTTGAGTCTTTCCCTGAACTACTCCTGGGCCTGGGGCTAGCAAAAGCAGACCTTGGTGCTCAGCCTGTTCCTTTCCACATGAACCCAGGCCTAGAAGAGGGAGGGAGCCACTGATGGTTCTAAGCAGATTTCTCAGGGGCAGTCACAGACAGCTTCTGACATTGGCCTGCACCAGAGATCCTTGGAAGAGGCCCAGAACCAATTCACACAGAGGTCAGCTTCAGACAACAGCAGAGCAGGGTCCAATAAGCTTCATAAGCAGGGAGATGTTGGTAGCACCATCGCTGCTGAGGTGAATTCACTTAGTGTGATCAGCACTGCACAGCAGCCTGCGCGCTGTGTTGGAGGTTGAGTCTCACTGTCAAGCCCACACACAAATGAGCAAGTAGCAATCAAGATTCTATTACAACAGGAGGGCCCACACAACATGTACAAGGGACATTATTAGAGCACCCAGCTCTAGTGATCAGGGAGACTGTAACACTGGGTCCCACAGATCACCTACTACATAAGGCCAGCCTACCAAGGCTGGGAGTCATAGAAGATCTACCTAATACATAGAAACACACACAAACAAGCATCTAAAATCTGGAGAAAAAGAAACAGGCCCCAAAATGAAAGAACAAGAGAATTCTCCAGAAAAAGAGCTGTATGATGTGGAGGTAAGCAATATATCAGATACTGGTATATAGTTCAAAGTAATGATTATACAGATGCTCAACAATGTGAAAAAAGATATACAAATAATAAAAAGGACCAATCAGAAATGAAGAATGTCATATCTGAAATAAAGAATACATTGGAAGGAATAAACAGCAGGCTCTATGAAGCAGAGGTTGAAATTAGTGATTTGGAAGACAAAGTAGAAAAAAACACCCAATCAGAACAGAAAAAAAGACTTAAATAATAAAAAGACTTTAAGGGACCTTTGGAACAACATGAAGCTTAACAACATCCAATCAGAGGGATACCAGAAGGAGAAGAACAAGAGTACGGGATTGAGAACCTATTTGAAGAAAGTATGTCTGAAAACTTTGCTCACCTGGCGAAGAAAAAAAAACATACAAATCCAAGAAGCTCAGAGACCAAGACAAGATTGGTCGAAAGAGGCCCACACTAAGACACATCATAATTAAAATGCCAAAAGTTAAAAAGACAGAGAATCTTAAAAGCCTCAAGAGAAAGGCAGTCAATTACATACAAGAGAGCTCCCATAAGACTGTCCATTAATTTCTCAACAGAAAAATTTTCAGAAAAACAAGATCTACAAGCAAGGCTGCTTTACCAGCAAGTCTATAATTTAAAATTGAAGGAGAAATAAAGAGCTTTCTAGATAAGAAGAAGCTAAAGGAGTCTGTTACTACCAAACCAGTATAAAATAAATGTTAAAGGGCTTGTTTTTTAAGAAGCAGAAGAAAAGCCCAGCAGGCATGGCTCAGGGGTTGAGCATTGACCTATAAACCAGGAGGTCACAGTTTGATTCCCGGTCAAGGCACATTCCCGGATTGTGGGCTCAATCCCCAGTGTGGGGCATATGGGAGACAGCCAATCAATGATTCTCACTCATCATTGATGTTTCTATCTCTCTCTCCCTCTCCCTTCCTCTCTGAAATCAATAAAATATATTTTAAGAAAAAAAGCAGCAAAAGAAAAAAAATTAGAAAAGAAAAAAGCACAACATGAAACACAGTTAAAAAAATAAAATGGTAATGAATAATTACCTAGCAATAATCACTTCAAATGTAAATGGCTTAAGTGCTACAATAAAAAAAAACAACATAAGGTAGCTGAATGGATAAGAAAACAAGACCCATATATAGGGTATCCCCCAAAAATGTATACACATATTTTAAATAATTATAAAGGGCAGTGTTTATTAAAATACATTTCATTTTAAAAATTGAACTATCAGCTATTAAAGTGTGTATACATTTTTGGGACACCATGCATATGCTGTCTTCAAGAGACCCACCTCAGAATAATAGATAAACACAGACTAAAAGTAAAGGCATGGAAAAAGATATTTCATGCAAATGGAAAGGAATAAAAGCTTGGTTAGCAATACTTATATTTGACAAAATAGACTTTAAAACCGAGACTATATTAAAAGACAATGAAGGATATTAAAAGGATCAGTCCAACAAGAGGATATAACCCTCGTAAACATTTATGCACCCAATATAGGAGCATCTTATTATGTAAAGCAAATCTTGATGGACATAAAGGAAGAGACTGACAGTACTACAGTCATAGCAGTAGATTTTAACACCCCACTGACATAAATGGATAGATCTTCCAAACAGTGAAACAAGAAGGAGACTGTGGCCTGAAGTGTGTCATTGGAATTAATTGATATTTTCAGAGCATTTCACTACAAAGCATCAGAATATACATTCTTTTCAAATGCATATGAAACATTTTTTAGCATAGACCACATTAAAGAAAGAAAACAAGTCTCAATAAATTTAAGAAGATTGAAATCATATCAAGCATCTTCTCTTACCATAATGCTATGCAACTTGAAATCAATCACAAGGAGAAAAGTGAAAAACACAAAGACATGGATGCAGTGAGGATCAGACCCTGCTTCTCTCTCCTCTCTCCTCTCTCCGGCCCTCGCCAGCAGCGGAGTCTCTCTCTCTCAGTGCACTGGCCAGCAGCCACAGCCCTGCCTCTCTGATCAGGCCCAGAGATAGGCCTGAAGACACTGACTGGCACAGAAACCGACCTATCAGAACCAAATCTGGATGAACTGCAAGGAGCCAATGGCTTCCTAGGAGGTGAAGCTTTTGATGCTGACTGGCATAGAAACCAACCAATCAGGACCTAATCTGGGTGACCTGCGAAGGCAGAACCTAAGGTGGGGGCTGAGGAGGGGTTTTAAGGGCAACAGCTGTTTGGTGTAAGGTGTAAGAAAGCAGTTCAATTTTTTAATGACTGCTTTTGCATATAGTGTGTATGGCTGGCTGTCAGTCCAGATATAGGGATTATGTGTTTTTGTCTGCCAAGAGCATCTCCTCCTGCTGAAAAAGGCCTCCCCCCCATTTAAGCAATTCTATCCTTTATAATTGTTCTATACTCATAAAAGGGTAATATGCTAATTAGACTGGGTTGACCGGCCATCTTCTGGACATCTGACTTCCTTCCGGACAAAGCCATGGTGGTAGGAGCCGAGGCAGAGGAAGTTAGGGACGATCAGGCTGGCAGGGGAAGGCAGTTGAGGCCAAGATCAGGCTGGCAGGGGAGGGCAGTTGGGGGCACCCAGGCCGGCAGGGGAGGGCAGTTGGGGGTGAGATCAGGCTGGCAGGGGACAGAAGTTGGGGGCGAGATCAAGCTGTCAGGGGAGGGAAATTAGGGATGATCAGGCAGGCAGAGGCAGTTAGGGGCAAAATCAGGCCGGCAGGGGAGGGAAGTTAGGGGCGATCAGGCAGGCAGGCAGAGGCGTTAGGGGCAATCAGGCAGGCAGGCAGAGGGGTTAGGGGCGATCAGGCAGGCAGGCAGGTGAGCGGTTAGGAGCCAGCAGTCCCAGATTGTGAAAGGGATGTCCGACTGCCAGTTTAGGCCCGATCCCTGTGGGTAAGCATGAATGGACCTAGAAAACATTATGCTAAGTGAAATAAGCCAGTTAAAGAAAGATAAGTATCATATGATTTCACTCATATGTGGAATTTAATGAACAAACTGAACTACCAAACAAAATAGTTACAGAATCATAGATAGAGAACAGGCAGGCAGCTCTGGTGCAGGGAGGTGTTGGAGAGGGAGTGACTGAGCAAAGAAGAATAAAAGAGGGAGAGAACTTATGGACATGGCCAATTGTGGTGATGGCAAGAGGGGGGAGAGGGGTGGGGAGGTGGAAGAGGGCCTAGAGGGGATGAATGGTGATGGAAAAATAAAATAAAACGAATTTATCGTTCATGAACATACATGTAATAATCCTTAACTAAATATCAGCAAAACTAATTCAGCAATATCTATAAATACATTAACACGATACCCCACATAAACATAATGAAGGGTAAAAATAATATAATCATATAAATAGATGCAGAATAAGCATTTGACAAATCCAATATCCCTTTATGATAAAAACTCTCAGCGATGTGGGGATAGAGGAACTACCTCAATATAATAAAGACCATGTATGACAAATCTTAGTTTACATTATATTCAACTTTGAAAAGCTAAAACCTTTTTCTTAAAGATCCAGAATAAGGCAAGGATGTACATTTCACCACTATTATTCAACATTGTACTGGAGTCCTAGCCACAGCAATCAGACAAGAAAGAGAAATAAAAAGTATTCAAATTGGAACAAAAGAAATAAAACTGGCATTATTTGCAGATACTATAAAGAGAGAACTCTAAAGAATTTACCAAAACACTATGAGAACTAATAAAAAAATTCAGTAAAATAGCAGAATACAAATTTATTATTCAAAAATTGGTTGCATTTTTATACACTAACTAGAGGCCTGGTGCATAAATTCGTGCATGGGTGAGGTCTGGCTGGCCTGCCCCGATCGGGGCTGATTGGGCCAGGCTGGCTAGGGGCAGGGGATTCCAGAGGTCGGGCGGCCAGCCCCGCCCCTGATCGGGGTAGGGAGGGCGATCGGAGGTGGGCCAGCCAGGGGGAGGGGCTGCAGGTGGTTGGCCGGCCTCACCCCCTGGTCGAACTCCCAGTTGAGGGGACAATTTGCATATTAGGCTTTTATTATATAGGATAATGAACTATCAGAGAGAGAAATTAAGAAAACATCCCATTTATAATTACATCAAGAATAGATTACATAGATGTTAATTTAATCAACTAAGTCAAAGACCTATACTCAGAAAACTATAAGACACTAAAGAAAGAAATTGAAAAAGATACAAATAAATGAAAGATTATACTATGCTCATGGCTAGGAAAAACTAACATCATTAAAATGTTCATACTACTCAGAGCAATCTACGGATTTGATGTGATCCCTATCAAAATACCAAGGGCATTTTTCAGAACTAAATTATATAATTTTAAAATTTATACAAAGCCACTAAAACACTTCAAATAGTCCTAGAAATATTTAAAAGTAGTACAAAGTTGGAGCTATCACCATCCTACCTGATACCAAACTATAGTACAAGGCCATAGTAATCAAAAAAGTGTGATACTGGCATAAAAACAGACACATAGATCAATGGAACAGAATAGAGAGCCCGAGAATAAAACCTCACCTGTATAGTCAATTAATCTATGACAAAGGAGGTAAGATTATACAATTAGGTAAAGACAGTCTCTTCAATAAATAATGTTGGGGGAAGTGAACAGACTCATGCAAAATAATAAAACTAGACCATTTTTTATACCACATAAAAAATACCTCAAAATGGACTAACAACTTAAATGTAAGAGCTTCAACCATAAAACTGTTAGAGAGAAACATAGGCAGTAAACTCTTTGGCATTATTTTTAGCAAGATTTTTTTATTAGGTTCCCTGGGCAAGAAAACAAAAGAAAATAATTAACAAATGGGACTAAATCCAACTAAAACATTTCTGCACAGAGAAGGAAACCATTGAGTCGGCCTGGTGGTCAAATCCCTCTAGTTTTAACTACAACAATCAAGGCTTAACTAGAACAAGACCGCGCACAAAGACCACTAGGGGGTGCACCAAGAAAGCATAAAAAATGCAGAGACAAAAAAACATGACAGAAATGGAGGATATAGAGCTAAAAAACGCAATTTTGAGGGCTTGCAATAAACTTCTGGAGAGCCTCACGAAAACTAATGAGACCCTCGATGCTATGATAAAGAAACAACTAGAAATTAAGCATACACGGTCGGAAATAAAGAATATTACACCCAATAGCAGACCAGAGGAGCGCAAGAATCAAGCCAAAGATTTGAAATGCGAAGAAGCAAAAAACACCCAACCGGAAAAGCAAAATGAAAAAAGAATCCGAAAATACGAAGATAGTGTAAGGAGCCTCTGGGACAGCTTCAAGCGTACAAACATCAGAATAATAGGGGTGCCAGAAGATGAGAGACAGCAAGATATTGAAAACCTATTTGAAGAAATAATGGCAGAAAACTTCCCCCACCTGGTGAAAGAAATGGACTTACAGGTCCAAGAAGCGCAGAGAACCCCAAACAAAAGGAATCCAAAGAGGACCACACCAAGACACATCATAATTAAAATGCCAAGAGCAAAAGACAAAGAGAGAATCTTAAAAGCAGCAAGAGAAAGAGACTCAATTACCTACAAGGGAATACCCATACGACTGGCAGCTGATTTCTCAACAGAAACTTGGCAGGCCAGAAGGGAATGGCAAGAAATATTCAAAGTGCTGAATACCAAGAACCTACAACCAAGATTACTTTATCCAGCAAAGCTATCATTCAGAATTGAAGGTCAGATAAAGAGCTTCACAGATAAGGAAAAGCTAAAGGAGTTCATCACCACTAAACCAGTATTATACGAAATGCTGAAAGGTATCCTTTAAGAAGAGGAAGAAGAAAAAGGTAAAGATACAAATTGTGAACAACAAACATGCATCTATCAACAAGTGAATCTAAGAATCAAGTGAATAAATAATCTGATGTACAGAATGAACTGGTGATTATAATGAATCAGGGACATAGAAAGGGAATGGACTGACTATTCTTGGCGGGGAAAGGGGAATGGGAGATGCGGGAAGAAACTGGACAAAAATCGTGCACCTATGGATGAGGACAGTGGGTGGGGAGTGAGGGCGGAGGGTGGGGTGGGAACTGGGAGGAGGGGAGTTATGGGGGAAAAAAAAAAGAGGAACAAATGTAATCTGAACAATAAAGATTTAAAAAATAAATAATATATATACTCAGTTGATTGCTTTTTAAAATATTAATAAATTGATGGTGTACTTTTGTAAAAAAAAAAAAAGAGAGAGAGAAGGAAACCATTAACAAAATGAAAAGACAACCTACTTACTGGGAAAAATATTTGCCAATGATAAGGGCATAATATCCAAAATATATCAGAAACTAATACAACTTAACACCAAGAAAGAAAAAAAAATAATCAAACCACTAAAATATGAGCAGAGGGCCTGAATAGACATTTCTCCAAAAACATATAAATGCCAATAGACATATGAAAAGGTGCTCAACATCACAAATCATTATGGAAATGCAAATTAAAACCACAATGAGATATCACTTTATACCTGTCATATGGCTTTAATCAATAAATCAAGAAACATCAAGGATTTGAGAGGAAGTGGAGAAAGGGGAACCCTTGTGCAATGTTGGTGGGATTGTAAATTGGTGCACCCACTATGGAAAACAGTGTGGAGTTAGCTGAAAATATTAAATATAGAACTAGGACATGACCTATAGCAATTCCACTTCTGAGTATTTGCCCAAAGAAATCCAATATGCTAATTCAAAAATATATATGCATCCTTATGTTCACTGCAGCATTATTTACAATAGCTAAAATATGGAAGCAAGCTAAGTATCAATTACATGGATAAAGAAGATGTGGTACATATATACAATGGAATATGACTCAGCCTTTAGAAAGAAGAAACCTTACCATTTGTGACAACGGGGATGGATCTAATAGCTGTGGTAAGTCTTTCAGAGAAAGATAAGTACCAGATGATTTCACTTATATGTGCAGTCTTAAAATAAATGAACAAACAAAGCAGAAACAAACTCATAGATACAGAGAACAGATTCATGGTTTCCAGATGGAAGGGGAGGTTGGAGGACTGGGTAAAAAATGTGAACACATTAAGAAGTACAATTCTCAGTTATAATTGTAGTCACAAGGATGGAAATTACAGCACATGGAATATACTCAATAATATTGTGATAACTATGTGTAGTGCCACATGGCTACTAAACTTATCAAAGTGATCATTTTTATGGTATATAAATGTTTAATCACTATGTTGTACACTTGAAACTAATATGATATTGAATGCTAACTGTAAATAAAAATAAATTTGAAAAATAAAACAAGAATAAAATAAAATACTTTGTTTCTGTAAACAATTGGTTTTATATCTGCATATCTCAAAGGCATTGTCTTTGTTCCAGCACCTTGTGGCCCACCTTGCTAGTTGATTGAGTGAGCTTGGGAAGAAATATAATTTTTATAATAAAGTGAGAAAAATACATAAGATAGGATTTGCAGCCTCAGAAAGCAAACTTTTAAAAAAATATAACATATTCCCAAAACAAAGACTTTTCTGTTACTGGTTATTTCAGACTCTCTGTGCCACAGTGCCAATTTCAGGGTGAATGCGTTTCTTCAGTGTGGACAGCAAGAGTTGATGCACTGAAGCATAGCTATGACTACAGAGCACTTTGATCTCCTTTTTGTTTATTAGTGCTGGTTCTGAGAATGAGGACATAGGACCAGAATGAGGTTAAAATCACCCAGGACAGGGTCAGATAAAGAGAGAACAGAATGAAAGTCTCCAGTTTTGCTTCCTTTGCCATCTTTCAGCAATGATCACATGGTAATAATCACATGGCAATGATCACATGAAAATAATCATATGGGTACTGATTGCATGGCACTGATCACATGGGCAATGATCACTTGGGCACTGATCACATGGCACTGATCACATGGGCAATGATCACATAGCAATGATCACATGGCAATGAACACTGGACAATGATCACATGGCAATGATCACATGGCAATGATCACGTGAGCACTGATTACATAGCAATGATCACATGGACACTGATTACATGGCAATGATCACGTGAGCACTGATTACATAGCAATGATCACATGGACACTGATTACATGGCAATGATCACGTGAGCACTGATTACATAGCAATGATCACATGGACACTGATTACATGGCAATGATCACGTGAGCACTGATTACATAGCAATGATCACATGGACACTGATTACATGGCAATGATCACGTGAGCACTGATTACATAGCAATGATCACATGGACACTGATTACATGGCAATGATCACGTGAGCACTGATTACATAGCAATGATCACATGGACACTGATTACATGGCAATGATCACGTGAGCACTGATTACATAGCAATGATCACATGGACACTGATTACATGGCAATGATCACGTGAGCACTGATTACATAGCAATGATCACATGGACACTGATTACATGGCAATGATCACGTGAGCACTGATTACATAGCAATGATCACATGGACACTGATTACATGGCAATGATCACGTGAGCACTGATTACATAGCAATGATCACATGGACACTGATTACATGGCAATGATCACGTGAGCACTGATTACATAGCAATGATCACATGGACACTGATTACATGGCAATGATCACGTGAGCACTGATTACATAGCAATGATCACATGGACACTGATTACATGGCAATGATCACGTGAGCACTGATTACATAGCAATGATCACATGGACACTGATTACATGGCAATGATCACGTGAGCACTGATTACATAGCAATGATCACATGGACACTGATTACATGGCAATGATCACGTGAGCACTGATTACATAGCAATGATCACATGGACACTGATTACATGGCAATGATCACGTGAGCACTGATTACATAGCAATGATCACATGGACACTGATTACATGGCAATGATCACGTGAGCACTGATTACATAGCAATGATCACATGGACACTGATTACATGGCAATGATCACGTGAGCACTGATTACATGGCAATGATCACTGGGCAATGATCACATGGCAATGATCACATGGGCACTGATTACATGGCAATGATCACATGGCAATTATCACATGGCACTGATCACATGGCGCTGACCACATGGCAATGATCACATCTGGGCACATGAATGCGATAGGACCCCTACTGCACTGAGAGCTGCCCCCTTCACTGCTTCCCTAAAGGCTGCCGTCAGGACAGCACCATTCCCTCTTCAGAGGCTGTGTCTGACCTGCACCACTAAAGGGCTGAATGACCTGGAAAGTTTGCCATTTCTTCATCAGGTAAGTGAGGATGATACATGTTACAAAATAATGTGGTCAGATTTTATAAACAGTAAAGTTCTGTTTAAATATTAGTTGATGTTATAAATTCAAAGATAATTTAGTATTTTTTATTACCCTACACCTGGGGTTGGCAACAAAAGAATTGGTGCATTATTCTGATAAAGCTTTATTTGCAGAAATAAGTGGCAGACTAGATTTGGTCTTTGGGCCATATTTGCAAATCCCTCCCCTATACCTTTGGAGAAAATGAAACACGCAGGCAGACAGAGGGACACATCTGACATCTTTACCAGTGTGCAGATTGATATTGTCAGTTTCTGTGAGCAATTGTCCTGAGATTTTCAGAAATCTCTTTAAGGTAGTTTTTGAATTCCAAGGTTTAGTTTTGTACATTAACATCACCATTTTCTTCATTATCGTTATTTTGTACCTAACTGAGAAGCATTATCAAGAGAAGCATAAAAAAACGCTAGTTTTCTATGCCTACCAGTTGACCATAACATCTTCTGGGAAGACAGCTCTTTGTTTAGGAAAATATCAGTCACACTTGTGGTGAAATGCCGCTACAGTTTTTGTTTTTTTTTTAACAAATTGGTCCTTTGATCAAGATTAGTTTTAATTGATTGGTTTATTAACCTAAAGGTTGAGCCAAAGTGAGAGTAACTGAATGATTTGTTCATAATTAGTATTCTTTATAATTATTTTACTTGGGAAAAATATCACCTTAAATGTCAGGATGTTTTTTAATTGCTTCAGATGAGATTCAAAATAATTGACTTTGCAAATTTATTTTTAAAAACTCATTTAAAAATATCTAAATCTGCTGAGAATCTGCCTGGAAGAGGCGAGATATTGATAGTCATAACTAGGAATAGAGAGAAATAGATTCATTATTTTTTTTAGCAACATGAATAGTGTATTGTGGTCACTCTGGACTTGAAATAACTGAGATGCTGACAGAGGGGTGTGTTCGTTCCTCTACCCCATTAAAATCTGCTAAGTGAGTATGCTCTGTGAACATCAGTGTGTTTTATTGGTCAAAAATATATTTGTATATATTTTGTATTAAAAGGAGAGTAAGTGCATGCTTGACAGGACAAGGGGTTCATATATATATGAATATACATTCCGTTACTGTCTTCAACCATATATATATATATATGTTGATGGTCTCAGAAAAATAATTCTATGTACATATTGTGCATCTAATCATGATTTAGTTAACTTTCAAGATGGATAGGTGTCGGTCTTAAACTTAGCATCTCTACAAATACTCAATGTTTCAGTCAATTGGTGAAGAATAAAAGAAGTAGGAGGATTCATTAACATCTGGGAAGATACAGCATTTCAAATAATTAAGGTTCTGAAACATAGGCAAATCACTAATAAGAAGCGTGCAGCAAAATAATGATGATGATGCTTTATAGTTATATCACACTAGAGTTGCAAGCTTTTGGTGTGTCAGGTGTAATCTCATGAGCACTCACATCTACATCTGGATGCAGGAAGGAGGGGGATAGGCTCCAGGATGTTTGCCCATGTCTGCACACCTTCCCCACATACCACACTGCCTCTGGAATCCAAGGAAAGGGTGAGTGTGTCCACAGTGTGTGAAGGCCAACCTCGGCCTTCACAGGTTGACTGGGCCAGCCTGACCAGAGAATGCAGAACCTCAATTTGCCATCTGAGACATTTCAGTGAATAAATCACATGGGGTCTGGAAAGAACGTCCCAGGAAAGGAATATGGTGATGGGATAATAAACGCAGCCTCTGGTTTGCTTCTTCCACGCACAGTCAGTCCGACCATGTGCTGGGACACAAGGCGGCATTTACTCAGGCAGCACAAGTCCAGGACATAGATCCCTCTCCCGAGACACCATCCATCGCTATCTGCATGCTTGAGAGATAGGAACGTGAAGCCAAGGCTGGGAAGAACATCTGGAGGTGGCTAAAGGGAAAGGACAGCATGTTTCTGGCTTATCTGTCAAGGAGTTCCTCTAGAAAGTGCCAGGGAAATGTTTTTGTGTATTTAAATTCCACACACACACACACACACACACACACACACACACATTCCTGCAAAGCTCAATAGGAAGACACCCTGCTGAGAGGAATATGAGGGTATATTAACTGATCAATTATTATTAAGGCCATCTTTTCTTTAGCTAGCAATTATGATCTATTAAGAGCATTTATTCACATTATCACACTCATTCAATCCTCAGAAAAATCCTATAAGGGCTATCAGTAATATATTATTCTCTCCCTTTGTAGGTGAGGAAAAAGGAAACTCCAATGTTTCCTGGCTTTCGCTAATCTCGCAAAGTAGCAGAAAACTTCTGATTCCCAGTCCATTTGCAAGTGAAACTGCGGGAGATTGAAACATTAGCTCAGAGTGGAAAGCACCATCAGACCAAAATTCCTTCTGGTTTAGGTCAGAAGCCCAGAGTTGGTGTGGCTTCATGACACGCAACCAGAATGATCAGATAGATTTTCAGGCACACCTTCTCATTTTGACCACTATCTGCTCCATGTACTCTTTTAAAAAAATATATTCTTATTTATTTCAGAGAAGAAGGGAGATGAAGAGAGAGATAGAAACATTAATGATGAGAATCATTGATCAGCTGCCTCCTGCACACCCCCTACTGGGGATTGAGCCTGCAACCTGGGCATGTGTCCCTACTGGGAATCGAATCCTGACCTCCTGGTTCATAGGTCCACACTCAACCACTGAGCCAAGCTGGGCTCCATGCACTGTTCGCACCATCAGGGGCTCGGTGCCTCTGCCCCTGTTCCCGTCCATAGTCCTCTCAGGGCACCTACCTGAGCTTTGCAGCAGCAGGCACCTCTTGCCTGGCCTTCAGGTTTCTTGGTTCTGTTTGGTGCTGCTGGCCTGCATCCAGGGCCTGTGAGCCATGCACGTCCTCAAGCTCTTTATTTCCTTTGTTCCTCTTAATAACAACAAACAATAAAAGGGGGTATTGGCTATGGTTCTCACGCAGCCTCCAGAAGTGTTATCTTAGACACCAACATTGCAACAAAGAAATCTCACAGTTGAGTCCTTGAAAATCAGAGGACAGAAGAAAATTTCAGAGCTTCCAAAACTCCGCTGCCCTCCTGGGGCTCCCCCTTGTGGGAGATGTGGGATATGGCAAGACCATCAGTGACTCCTTGAGGGGAGGGTGAGAGAGCGAAGGGTCCACACCCCCCAGAGGTGTGACCCAGTGGGTGTGGAGTCAGAACTCAGCCCTGAATGAGGCCTCTGTGTGAGCTGAAGTGCTGTGGCCTCCCGTTAATCAGGGCAGTGCTTGGGGAGGCGGAGTTCTAGGTGCCTGGAGGTCTCTGATCCAGGTGAGCATGGAATGAATCATGAGGTTGCACAGCTCATGCTCTGTGTGGGAAGTGGTGATTGACAACCATCTGCCTCTGCTGCGTGTCCAATTCCGTCACCGGCACAAATGTATCATGAAGTGGGACTTTCACTCAGGGCTGCGCTGGGGAGACAGGCGTAGTCCCCCGTCTGAGTGAAGGGTGATTATCCAGTTTCCTGTGCTCTCGCCAGGGTGAGCGCACAGACTTTGGAGCCCTGAGAATTTACTGCCCCCGCCCCTCTGAGGGAAACAGACTGGCTGTCCAAATAGTATCTTTCTCCAGAGAGATAGTCATTCATTCTCACCCACCCTGACAGGCAGGTAGGAAATCAAACCCATTACTCTTTCTGCAAACAAAACCAGAGGCTCATGCACCCAAGTACAGAGTCCAGTGCACTGAAAAATAAAAAAAAACAGCTGCTATAAGGGCTCGGGTGTTGCAGCTCCTCTGCCCCTGTGTCTAGGCTATGCTCTGCTGGCCAACAGGGACAGGAGCTCGCTGACCTTCCGCCACAGGGCAATGAGCTGCCCCTGAAGAGTGACTGACTCCCCACCGTGAGGACAGCATCCTGGGTGTGACTTAGGGACCAGACTGAGGCTGCAGAGAGAATTTCTTATTATATCGAATGACCAGTGGTCCTACTGGAATGTCCTTTATTTACCCAGAACCAGTTGTGGGGCCTGAATAAGGACACTTGCTCTGCCCAGAGTTCACTGAATGCGGTGTGAAACATTATTTCATTTCACCATCATACCAGTGCCGAGATCTTGAGTGTTCAGTTAGGTTAACTCCAATCTTATACAGGACGAAACTGAAGTCTGGTGGCAGAGATAGAAACCAAACCTAAATTTAGATCATCCATTTAAGCCTAGGACTCTTCTCACCACATCGCATTGCCTCAGTGATGGTTTTAGCCATTCTGGCAAGGGAACTCTGGCTAGGGGGTCAATGCAAAACACCTCATATTAATGTCAGCAAACTACATCTATTAAATCCCACTCCCTCCTGCTGTTGGTGGCAGCTCTGTACTGAACCCTGTGGGAAGACTGAACTTGTACTAAAATCATAAAACTCCATTTATTAAAAACTACAGCTTCTTCATGGGCTCTTTCTCCATAAACAGCATAGACAATATTGGAGACAAACAAACAAGCACCCTAGGCCCGTGGTCGGCAAACTGCATCTCGCGAGCCACATGTGGCTTTTTGGCCCCTTGAGTGTGGCTCTTCCTAAGCCTTAGGAGTACCCTAATTAAGTTAATAACAATGTACCTTCCTATATAGTTTAAGTTTAAAAAATTTGGCTCTCAAAAGAAATTTCAATCGTTGTACTGTTGATATTTGGCTCTGTTGACTAATGAGTTTGCTGACCACAATGAAGGCCTAGGCAAAAGGAGCTCTGTGCTACTAAGATGATGATGATGGTGATGATGACGATGATGTTGACATGAAGACAAGTCAGTACAAGTTACTGACTATGCACTCAATTAATACTTCTTAGGTCTGTATTGAGCTCTGGACTGAATATGAAAAAAGCAACCTGCCCTGAATACAGTAAACTTTGTCATAAATTTAAGTCAAGTAAAAAACAGCAACAAGGATTTGGAGAATTCAAGGAGAGCTGCAAAAACAAAAATCCCTTTCATACACATGGATTATGAGAATGAAATAAAAGTCCAGAACTGCTTTTCAAGGGGAAAGTATCAGGATGTCTGGAGCATGTGAAGGCTACTGGATCAGGGGTTGAAAACGGGAAACAAATGCGGGGGAAGGAGTCCTGTCCTGCTCTGGACCCCACACCAGGCAAAGTGGAGAACACAGAAAATATAGCAACTGAAGTAAAGAAGAGAATGGAAATCATATCTTAAGGAATTTGGAAAACTGGAAATGTTTAGGCAAATAAATATACATTCGTGTAGAAAATAGTTACTGTCTTCAAATATCCACCAGGCTCTCAAGTAGAAAAAAGATAATCTTTGTTCTGCCAAGCTCAGAATGGAGTACAATGGAACCAATGGGGAGGAAATGCACAAGAACGCTTTGTGACTCACTGGAAGAAAAATATTCTGCTAGTTCAATCCAAAATTATTGGCAAGATCACTTCCTGTCTTGAGAAGGTTAGAAGGGCCCTGCCATCTGTGGTTTTTGGTCGAGGAGAATGCCCAAGCATAAAGACCTACTGGATTGAAATAACCAGCTCAGAGAGCATTTGGGTCTATAAATAACCTGAGATCCAAAAAGAGAATATGAATAAAAGAAACACATGAGATCCTCACAGAGAGTATTGAATTCTTATTGGTAGACCTCATGGTCTAATATGTTCAATGATCATCTAAATCCAAAGCATGTTTGCCTCCTCTTCCTTTCTTTCCCTCAAACAGAATTATTTATTTTACTATCTCAGATGATTCCAATATTTAAGCACATCCAAAGTGGGTCCACAGAGAAAAAGGCGAAATTCCTACACTCTGATTAGCTTAAAGAGAATCTCAGGTTTTAAAAAAGATGTGTAGAAGCCATATACACTCATGTCTGAATTTCTGCCATATCTTCCCTGATTGAGTATTGCCTGATTTCTGTTTTCTGCCTCCAAAAATAATTTTATTGTAGACCATTTTAATGGAGAAATAAGCAAAATATACATATACAAAATGCATCAGCAAGGCATGAAAACAAAGGAAAAGAAAAATGGTACCTTTTGTATTCACGGTGTCAGAGTTTAAAGACAGGACCTAAAATTAATCAGGAATTATCTGCTGGCATTACAGTAAATTAAAAAAAATACCACCTGCACTTTGGCCACTACTTAAGACACATGGTACAGGTAAAAAGTATAGGTGAAATTGTTGCTCACTAAGCAATCTTTTGTATATTTATGCAAGCATTCCAGTGTAAGTTGGGAAGGTAAAAAAATAGGAGCAGGATAAATAAAAAAGTTAAAGATTGCTAATAAAGAAGAAAGGAATGTTATGGTGCTTTAAGGAGTGCTGGTAGGTGATGTGTTTTTGTGATTGTTTACATAATGCGAACTGAGGTAGACATGTAAAAAATAGTGGAAAGCTGGCTAGGGTGAAGGACGAGGAAAGCGAGCCTTAAAGAATTGACCTCTGGACAGGCTTTCAGTAAAGATGGCAGTGGGCAAATGTGGTGCTGGCATCCTCCCACAACCATATCAAAACTACAACTAAACTACAGAACAACCATCACTGAGAACTTCCTAAAATCTAGCGGAACAGAAGTCCTATAACTAAGGATATACTGAAAAAGCCACATCAAGACTGGTAGGAGAGGTGAGAAGTGGAACAGGCTTGTCCCACACCCACATGTGATGGATAAAAGTTGGGAGCGATGTCTCTACTGCGGAGGTCCCTCCTGAGGAATGAGGGAACCTGACCCTTTATCAGGCCCCCAAGCTCAGCTTTCCAATGCCAGGAAAAGAAGTCTCCATAACTTCTGGCTGTGAAAACCAGTGGGGGCTGTGGCTGAGGGAGACAGAGGGCTGTTGGGGTCGGAAGAGTTCCTCTTAAATGGCCTGAGCATGGACTAACTCAATGATGGACTTACTCACTCTGGGCTTCAGTGCTAGGCAGCAGATCAAAGGTGCCAGGGACATATAGGGAGGAACTGAATATCTGGCTTTGGGGTGAGGGCTGGAGAGCTAGCTTTCTAACAGACAAAAGTGCTGGCAGAAGCCATCTTTCATTTGCTGAGCTCTCCCCTGTATGCCCAGTTAGGTTCTATATTGGGATCTCCATCAACCTAACTGTTCACCCTGCCCTGGCGATTATCTGAGATCCCATCCTACCCAACTTGCTGACCCACCCAAGCTGGTTCCAGTGCCTTTTCCATACAAATGGCCTGTCTTGGCTCATGCTGGGGACATTCCTAAATGCTTTCAAAAGTTCATTAACCCCAAACAAGCAGTATCTGACCTCTGTGTGCCCCATGTTACTTAGTTCACATTTTGGCCTCTCCCAGGTACTCAAAGCCCAGCATAAGTACCAGCCATCTGCAGATCACTTTGGTTGGGGGTTTTTTTGGTGGTTTTTTTTGGTGTTTTTTTTTTATAAATATATTTTACTGATTTTTCACAAGAGGAAGGGAGAGGGGTAGAGAGTTAGAAACATCGATGAGAGAGAAATATCGACCAGCTGCCTCCTGCACACCCCCTACTAGGGATGTGCCCACAACCAAGGTACATGCCCTTGACTGGAATCGAACCTGGGACCCTTCAGTCTGCAGGCCGATGCTCTATCCACTGAGCCAAACCGGTTAGAGCTGCAGATCACTTTGTAGTGCATACCAACTGTCCCTGGACAGGTCACATGTGGTAGCTGAATTTGCCCTATACCTTACAAGAGGCCTCAGAACCAGTGTACCTGGTGTACAGCTTCAGACCACTTGGAACACCAACCAACCACCTCCATAAGTGATGCCCTCAAGAAGAGAGCTTGACATGCACCAGAGACCTGCTAAAGTGTGTTCTGCTCTGTGGGGTCAGCTCCTGCACAGCAGATCCTCCACTGTAATCACAGAGTCCTCATAGCCAATCAGCCTGTAGGTTATTTCCTCCTATTGATGTGCTATCAGCAATCAAGGCTCAGTTTCAACAGGAAGGTGCACACAGCCCACATGAGGGGTAGGTAACCTGGAGAGTTCAGCTCATGTGACCAGGGAGGCTGTGCCACTGGGCCCTAAAGGACACCTACTACACTACCAAGACTAGAAGATCTACCTAATGCACACAAACAAACACAAAGAGGCAGCCAAAATGGGGAGACAAAGAAACATGTCCCAAATGAAAGAACAGGAGAAATCTCTAGAAAAATTACTAAATAAAATGGAGGCAAGCAAACTACCAGATACAGAGTTTAAAACAATGGTTATAAGGATGCTCAAGGAACTTAGAATTTCAACAGCATAAAAGGACAAAGAAACCATAAAAAAAGACAGTAAGAAATTATGAATGTAATAATGAAATTAAGAATACACTAGAAGGAATTGACCACAAATTAATGAAGCAGAAGATCAAATCAGTGATTTGTCAGACAATGTAGCAGAAAATACCCAATTAGAGCAGAAAAAAATAAATAAATAAATAAATAAATAAATAAAAATGAGGATAATTTAAGGGACCTCTGGGACAACATTAAGGGTGAAAACATCTTCAGCATAGGAGAACCAGAAGGAGAAGAGATAATGCAAAAGATTGAGAACTTTTCTGAATAAATAATCATGGAAAATTTCCCTCATGTGGTAAAGAAAGTGACATACAAGTCCAGGAAGCACAGAGAATCCCAAACAAAATGAACTCAAAGAGTCCACACCAAGACACCTCAGAATTAAAATGACAAAGATAAAAACAAAGAGAGAATCTTAAAAGCAGTAAGAAAAAAGCAGTTAATTAGTTAAAGGTAGTTCCCATAATATGGTCAATTGATTTCTCAACAGAAACTTTGTGAGCCAGAAGGGATTGACACAAAATATTCAAAGTGATGAAAAGCAAGGATCTAAAACCAAATTACACAGCAAAGCTATCATTTAGAATCAAAGGAGATATAAAGAGATTTCCAGACAAAAATCTAAAGGAATTCATCACCAGCAAACAAGTATTATAAGAAATGTTAGAGGATTGTCTTTAAGAAGAAGAAAGTGTCTGGGTGCTGTCAACTGAAAGTCAACTGTCTCTGTGCTGGATCCTAGGGCAGCTACCAGGACCCTCTCTGAATTGAAGGGAAAACTTTCTCAATAAAGATTTCTCATCTGAAGCAGTATATAAGAAAATAAAAGATTCCAAAATGGCAGATAAAGTGAAAGCTACACTGACACTCTCCCAGGACCAAACTGGAATTACAACTAAAATATAGAAAAACCATCCTGAATAACCAACTGAAGACTAGCTGGAGAGAATCCTTATAACCAAAGACATAAAGAAGAGACCACATTGAGGCTGGTAGGAAGTGCAGAGTCTTTTTTTTTTTTTAAAGTGCAGAGTCTTGAGACTGGCTGGACCCCCACAGGAAACAGCTGAAATTCTGGAAGGATATCTCAGATGTGGGGGAGGGGAGGATTCCCCTGATAAATCTGAGGTCTAAATCCCTAGCTGGGTCCCCAGCCCAGAGTAACAGAACAGGGAAAGGTGCCCACATAACATCTGGCTGTGAAAAGCAATGGGGGTTCTGTCTGTCAGGGAGAGACAGCTAGGAACACAGGCACCTCCTTAAAGAACCAATGAGCTAAATTTCATTTGCAGCCCTTACCTTGGGTTCTGGCAGAGGGAGGGCAGAGTGTACTAGAGCTGTATGAGGACAGTCTATGATTGGGAAGAGACCTGAGAGGACAGCAGCTGGGATCCCTGCACTGAGCATTTCCCCACCTACAGAAGACATCTTTCTCAGGCAGAGTTTCCCATTAATGCAGCCCTAACCTGGAGCGGGGAGGGGAGCAATTGCCCCACCATTTGAAACCCTCTCACCCCACCCAGTGGAGTTTACTCCATGCTGAGTCCTACAGCCTGAAGCTCATTAAGTGACTGAGACTAACTATCAGACTGCAGACAGAGGCAGATCTTTGGATGCATTGAGTCTTTGCCTGACCTATTCCTGGTCCCAGGGCTAGGAAAAGCATAACTTGGTGAACATCTTGGTCCTTTCCATATGCAACTAGCCCCAGCAGAGGGAACTACAAGCTGTGGATCGCTGATAGCTCCAAACAGGTACTCAGGAACAGTTAGAGACAGCTTCTTCCATTGGCCTGTACCAGAGATGCTCCAAAGTAGCTCAAAACTAATAAACCCAGTGGCCACTTCAGACAACAACAGAGCAGAATCCAAAAAGCTACACAAGCAGCATGTCCACAGGGAGATATTGGCAGCACCAAACCTGCTGAGGTGAATTCTGCTTCATGTGATCAGCACCAGCACAGCAGCCTGCACAGTGTGTTGGGGGTTGAGTCTCACTGTCAGCCAGCCTGGGGGACAAGCCCAAGCTCGAATGAGCAAATAGCAATTAAGATCCAATTACAACAGAAGAACCCACACAATGTGCACAAGGGACATCATTAGAGCATCCAGGTCTGGTGATCAGGGAGACTGCACCACTGAGTCCCACAAGTCACCTACTATATAAGGCCAGCCTACCAAGGCTGGGAGTCATAGAAGATCTACCTAATGAATAAAACAAACCCAAATAGGCACCAAAATGAGGATAAAAATAAACCCAAAATGAATTCTCAAGAAGAGCTAAATGAAATGGAGATAAGCAATTTATCAGATATATATATATAGAGAGAGAGAAGAAATAGATAGATATAGATATGTATAGATATGATTCAGAGTAATGATTATAAGGATGCTCAACAGCATGAAGAAGTATATAGAAACTATAAAAAACAACCAGTCTGACATGAAGAATGACATGGAAGAAATAAAGAATATACTGGAAGGAATAAACAGCAGATTAGAGGAAACCTAATATTGAATCAGTGAATTAGAAGACAGGGTAGAAAATATCACTCAATTAGAGAACCAAAATGAAACACACACACACACACACACACACACACACACACACACAATTAAAAAACAGGAAAGCAGTTTAAGGGAGATGTGGGACAACATGGAACATAACAATATCCACATTATAGGCATACCAGTAGGATACGAAAGTGAGCAAGGAATAGAGAACCTATTTGAAGAAATAATGACAGAAAATTTTCAGGAAGCACAGAGAGTCCCAAACAAGAGGAACCCAAAGAGGCCCATAACCAGACACATCATAATTAAAATGCCAAAAATTAAAGACAAAGTGAGAATCTTAAAGTCAGTAAAAGAAAAGAAATTTCTTACCCAGAAAGGAGATCACATAAGACTCTCAGTGGATTTCTCAACAGAAACTCTACAGGCCAAAGGGGAATGGCATGAAATACTCAAGGTAATGAAAAGGGAGGATCTGAAACCAAGAATACTATATCAGCAAGACTATCATTCAAAATAGATGGTGAAACAAAGAGCTTCCCAGAGAAGAAGAAGAAGAAGAAGAAGAAGAAGAAGAAGAAGAAGAAGAAGAAGAAGAAGAAGAAGGGGAGGGAGAAGGAAAAGAAGAAGAAGAAGAAGAAGAAAGCAAGACTATTCAAAATAGATGGTGAAACAAAGAGCTTCCCAGAGAAGAAGAAGAAGAAGAAGAAGAAGAAGAAGAAGAAGAAGAAGAAGAAGGAGAAGAAGAAGAAGATTAAAGGAGTTTATTACCACCAAACCAGCATTGAAAGAAATGTTAAAGGGACTGTTGTAATTTGAAGAAGAAATAGAGAGAGAAACATAGGCATAAAAAATTAAAATAGCAGTAAATAGGTACCTATCAATAATAAGCTGAAATGTAAATGGATTAAATTGTTCAATCAAAAAATAGGGTAGCTGAATGGATACAAAAGCATAGTGTGTGTGTGTGTATATATA
>NW_005353653.1:1508656-1510071 GCF_000412655.1 Myotis brandtii
ACACAAGATAAAAGCTAAGGATGGAAAATAATTTTCCATGAAAATGCAAACAAAAAAAAAAAAGTAGCAATACTTATACCTGACAAAATAGACTTCAAAGCTAAGGCCATAACAAGAGACAAAGTAGGGCACAACATAATACTAAAGGGATAAATCCAACAAGAGGATATAACCCTGGCAAATTTATATGCACCCAATATAGCAATATATATATTGAATATTGCTCACACACACACACACACACACACACACACACACACACACACAACTAAACAAAATGGAAAGATAACAAGAAAAGCCCACAGTAAATAAAATGAAGGAAATAATAAAATAATAATAGTGCCAGAGGAAAAGGACCAACTGGTGGGCAGCCAGACTGGGCAAGATGACTGGCATTACTGCTCAGGGAAATAATGCAGATCATGATGGAAGGAGAAAGCCTTCTACCCAAGCTCGCCCCCTCTATGCCTCACTCATCCCATATTTAAGAATCAGGTGAGCCCAAGCTGGTTTGGCTCAGTGGATAGGGCATAGATCTGCAGACTGAAGAGTCATGGGTTCGATTCCAGTCAAGGGCACAGGCTCGAGTTATGGACTTGATCCCCAGTAGGGGGCGTGCAAGAGGCAGTCATTTGGCTCACGTGATTTGCAGCTGCCATGTTGGCCGCATGACCTGCAGCTCCCTGGGGCCTCCATCTGGAAACCACAAAGACCAACCCCTCCCTTTGAATTAGCCAATCGGGAAAGACTGTGCGCCTGAGCTCCAATCAGGAGTGAGGGATGGTCACGTAAGTCAGGATTAAACGTGGAGGGACCCGCTCAGGGCAGGTGCTCCCAGACCCTGCGCCTCCTGCGAGGGGGAAGCTGTGCCCGCGGCCTGGCCCTTCGGCTCTGCGCGCACCCGGACCCCTGGATTCCGGGAGCCTCCCTTCTAACAGTCGCCATGCACCAGAGGTAATTTCACCTTCTCATCCAAATGGGTTCCCCTCCATCTTCCTGACAAGTCCTTTCCTCTGTCTATTCCGAATCACCCCTCATGCTGTTGAGTTCTGTTGTGTTGAACTAGGATTTGTTTGGAAAGTGAGTTCCACTCTCAAAAATGAGACTGGCAAAGTGGACAAAGAGCAAGTGACTCCCAAGGGAAACCCCCGAGAGCGAGGGCCTATGGAGGGAGCAGGGCTGGGACTGAAAGTGAGAAGGCAGGTCGGGAGCAGCTACAGCCCCCTTGGCTGCACCAGGGTAACCCGCCCTGGGCTGCTGTCATCGGCTCCCTTCTTGGCGGATGGACAGTGAGAAGCGGGGGAGGGAGGGGAGGGCAACATGCACGCAGCACACCCCGCCCTAGGTGCGATAGGGACCGACCCCTCCCCCTGTAGCCTGGGCAACAGGCCTCAGCACAAAGGACAGGCAACCGC
>NW_005353653.1:1510214-1517319 GCF_000412655.1 Myotis brandtii
AACTGGGAGACCACCGCCGCCAGCTCTGACCTCTAGAGGGGCTCCTTGGGCGTGGAGGGTCCGAGCTCTGCTTGGTTGGGGCTCCCACCCCTCCTCCCCAAACTGCGACCGACACCCGGAAGCTTAGCATGTGATGTAGAAGAATGTCTAGAATGTGTATGTCTGCCATGTATGGGAGACGCAGAACCTAGGACTGTGTATGAGGCACAGCCCCAGCGCTCAGCGCTCAGCCTCTGCAGGGGCCTCCGCTGAGCCAGCACCGACTCAGAGAAACAGTCCTTTTCTGAGCCTCTGAGTGCGCTGGTCTGTGGCTTCCCGCCGGCCTGCTTCCTGCCATAACGAAAGGAAGCGGAGGGTATTGATGGCTCTTGTTTTCCCCCCCCCCCCCCCCCCGACGTCTTGGACCGCCAGCATCCAGGCTGTTATCTTGATCCTGATGGCATTTCCCTGACACGCTTCGGCTCCGATTCCTCAAAACACAGTATTTATTTTATGTCACCACAATTAGACGGTGATACCAATCCACGATGACAGCTATGGGTTAAATGAGGGATCAGAGATGCATACAGATTGTAGACGTTAACTTGGAGAATAACGCATAGAAGAATCATCCAGTCACCCTGGCTGGGTGGCTCAGCTGGCTGGAGCTTCGTCCTGTACACTGGAAGGTTGTCGGTTGGATTCCCGGTGGGCACCTACCTAGGTCTGCCGGTGCCCTGAGCTGGGTGAGCCCCAGGCAGCAGGGTGTGGAGCAGGGGACTCTGCTGTCTGAGACGCCTTGGAGGCTAGAAGGAGGGGACGAGGGCATGGATGCATCAGATCTGTCTCAGAATTCCCAGGGCAGGTTCCTCACCTGCACAATGTGGATAATAAAATAACATTTTCCACAGGATTGCTGAGAAGGTTTAATTAAAGAAAAGCCTTAGCAAATGCCCGGGCCCAGAAGCAGTGAGCATTTCATGTGCCTGTTGGTATTAGTATTAGCACAGGCACCTCTGAGGCTGAGTGCACAGAAAGAGTGGGAGAGAGCCCAGCGAAACTGGTCAGGCGGGACCGAAGGGGTCATCTCTGTCCAGCGTTTCCTCTGGGCCCTGCCTGGCCGGCCCTGGGCACACAAAGGACCATTCAGGAGGCGGGGGTTTTGAGAGCAGCAGACAAGCCGGGGCCCAGGAAAAGGGCAGAACAGCGGCACAGCGCCTGGCGCCAGCCCCACAGGGCCAGCCCTGGCGCGTGGGGGTGCAGGGCTCACTCCACTTCCCCTCAGAGTCCTTTCCCTTTGGGGCCCGGGGCGGGGAGGACACGGCTGCCATGGCTGAGATTGACTGGCCTCCCTGGAGGATGCGGAAATCCCTTCCCAGCTCCTGTGATGCCACCCAGGAAGCAGGAACCCACTATGAACTGGCCCCCTTTCAAAAACATTTCTTTCTGGTAAAAACGCCCCGAAGAGGTTTCTTCTCCGGGAAGGTAGTAGGTACAGCACTGAAGTGAAAAATGGGAGGCGTCCAGCATGTAGTCGCCGCCCACTGTTCTCCAGGCCTAGGAAGCGGCTCCATGACCTTCACCTTGGTTTTCTCATCTGTACGAGGGGGTCTGGGAAGATAATCTCTAAGAGTTCAAACAAGACCTGCTGGGAGAGTTTCTAGGTCCCAATCTGTTTTCTCTGAGCCAGCAGCCCAGCCCAGCCCTGGCGTCTCCTCTGTCGCTACGGACACCTTCCCTGGGCCCAGCCAGCATGGCTGTGCAGGCAGCCCCCTAACATCTCAGCGCTGATGGGTCAGGGATGGCCGGCTCTGCAGGTGCACAGAGAGGCTGCTTAAAGAACCCTGCCTCTGCCTCTTGGATGCAGAAAATCTACAAAAGGCTGTCCCCATAGAGTTACACCAAACGTGGAACAAAAATCCGATCCCTTTCTTGCCAATAGCATTTCCTAGATAACAACTCAAAGACTGATAGGATTTTTTCTATGATCAAAATGTTTCAACATCAGTTCATCTAGCACAGCGGTTCTCAACCTGTGGGTCGCCAACCTGTGGGTCGCGACCCCTTTGGGGGTCGAACGACCCTTTCACAGGGGCCGCCTAAGACCATTGGAAAACACATATATAATTACATATTGTTTTTGTGATTAATCACTGTGCTTTAATTATGTTCAATTTGTAACAATGAAAATATATCCTGCATATCAGATATTTACATTACGATTCATAACAGTAGCAAAATTACAGTTATGAAATAGCAACGAAAATAATTTTATGGTTGGGGGTCACCACAACATGAGGAACTGTATTAAAGGGTCACGGCATTAGGAAGGTTGAGAACCACTGATCTAGCAGTTCATCTCTCCTGGAATCACTGACTGTATTTATTTATCTAGGTTTTTCTCACACAAAGGACAGGCATCACCTCTTCCAGGAAGCCTTCCCTGACTACACAGCTCGAATTAGTGCCCCTTTATTGTGCTTCCATCACACTGTGGGCATACCTCTCTCTTGTCGTGTAGGAAAATGGCATTTGAATTGTCTGTTTATTTGTCTCTGTCTTCCCTGTGGTCGGGCACTGTACTTTATTAGTCTTTTTAACTCTAGCTTCTAGCACAGTGTTGGTGCAATGTAGGAGCAAAATAAATGTTTATTGAACTAACTGGATGTGTCTGTATCTCTAGAGTAGTTGTTGGCATAAGCTCCTCATTTGTATTTTATAAGAGTAGCCTATGACCTTGCTCTCAGGAAGTCCTGTCTCATATCCAACCCAACTATCTCCTGCATACATTCGCTGTTTCGTACTCCAGTTTTCCAAGCTCGGGGTACAATGGCTGGCTACTCCCCCCCCCCCATCAGAGTAACAGGAGAAATCACTACTGTCACTCATTTCTTTCTACCACCTCAGCTTTACTTGGGGGGTTTAAATTAGGAATGAACAATCAGAATCTCAGATCTGACTGTTTTTACTTTTAACAAACGAATAGAAAGAAGAATTCTGACCACAGCGAATCTGCGCATTTCAACAAGCTTTTCGGAAGTGCCAAGCTGTGCGTGATGGAGATAAACAAATGCATAAATCCCTGCCATAGGCGATCTTTCATCTAGAACACAAACAACGGGGGCACTTTTTAATAAAAAGCAGCACTCCACTTTCTTTGGCATCTCTCTCTTAGAATCACCAGGTTTGGTGAGAATGTAGCTAAAAAGCAAGCAAACGAACAAACAAAAAACATTTTCCAATTCCTGAGCCACTTGGAAGGAAGCTGACTGGTCCCATGAGGGACACTGTGGAGGCCCCAGAAGGGTAAGTGCCCTGTGCATGTTGACATTGCAGCAAAGGAAACCACTTGCATTCCCTGCTGCGCAGAGCAGCCTCCGAACCACGCCTTGGGGAAGCTGGCAGGGCAGCGATCCCCCGCCTCCAAGCTGGCGAACTCCCTCCTTCTCGCCAAGGAGCTCTGGGTCTGCATGACTTGAGGCGAGTCATTTGGGGACATTGGAATTCTGAACTGGCGAGCCAGTGGAGGCGGCAGAGATAGGCACAGGACAGAAACCTGGCAGCCTAAACACTGTCTGCTTTGTCTGAGGTTTTGGCTCTGGCTCCCGCTGGGAATCTAGGGCCAGAGACTGGGAAAGCTGCTGCGTTTGGCGCTGGTTCCAGCAGGCGGCGCAGGAGAGCGAGACCCACCCTCAGTGGAGACGCTGGGCTGAGCAAGGCGGGCTCTCCCTGCTGTGCTGTTGGGAGAGGCAAGTGCCTGGCCAGAGGAGAATCCAGAATCCACGTGGCCAGCTCCCAGGGAAAGGAAAGTCAAGACAGGTCCGCAGAGTCTGAGCAGAAGCTTTGGATGGAGCACTTTTAGGAAACTTGCAAAGAAAACAAAAGAGAAAAGCAGCATCTAATATTAGCTTTAGGACAAAATAAACATTCCTGGAGTTGAAAGGTTCAACCACAGCGACCCTCATACCGTGACGAGTAACGTGAAATCCCAGGTAGCTTCCTCCTATCACCAGCAACACAAACAAGGCATGGTAACGGAAGAAATAAAATAGACAGAAACAAAAACAAAGCACACTGATTCTGGTTGGTAAAGTTCTTGAAAGCAGTATTAACAACAACAACAACGACATTTATCTACACCTGAAAGCTGCTAGACCAGCGGTTCTCAACCTGGGGGTCGAGCGACCCTTTCTCAGGAGTCCCCTAAGACCCTCGGAAAACACATATAATTACATATTGTTTTTGTCATTAATCACTATGCTTTCATTATGTTCAATTTGTAACAATAAAATTGGAGGTCACCACAATATGAGGAACTGTATTAACCCTTTGCGGTCGTATGTCTGCTCTCAGCCACCACAGCAAGGAATCGTACGAATCTTAACTCTATTCATTCATGTATCAGTTTATAATTTCTCTGAAAGCTCTTAAGTGTCTAAGCGACCTTGTCACGAACCAAAACATTGCCCCGACAAATCAGAGATATCGAAACTCAATATAAACAAACGCGGTCGTTCCACACTTGCCATGCAAAACACCGTGGTGAGTCAGTCGCCTATTGAGAGTGAAGAAATCGACAAGCTTCGGAGATACTTCACAGAATTTCAAATAAAGCTTTACAAATTACGTTTAACTGTAATTAGGTATTCTCGCTTGTTAAGATATTTCAAAATAATACTCCAAAATGGCAAAAAGAAAGTTACCGAAAGAAGTGTAGTACTGCGAAGAAAGTAACGATGAAGAGTTTTATTTTGGCACCTTGAAAACTGACTCTGACGTAGAAAGTGATAACGTTTGTAGTGATTCTACTAGTAGTGACGTAGTTCCAAAAAAGAATTAATAAATCTTGTTTATCCTTCATAATCTTGCATGTTATGTATCACTGCTCTTTCAATGGAAATTAATTCCGACCAGTACGACACCCATGTCCAAATTTAATACGACCACAAAGGGTTAAAGGGTCGCGGCATTAGGAAGGTTGAGAACCACTGTGCTAGACAAACACCTTCCTGCTTCCTGTCTTGGGGACAGCGGTCCCATCACCCCAAGTGGGAGAAAGGGGGAGAAGGGCAGCCAGGTTCCCCCATGCCCCAGGCGCCTCGGTCCTGTCCCCACGGGGCAGAAAGCAGTGCTTTACTCAGGCAGCACCAAACGCTGAAGAGCTTCCAGCAGGTGAGGCTGCTGAGCACAGGGTAATCCTACCACACAACATGCAAGACGGCATCTTTCCTCCAAATCCCACGTTCAAAGCAGGCGATGCTGAGACGGGCCATGGAGAACCTGCCTCAGACACGAGCTGTGGAGGCTGGCGTGAGGACACATCTCAGGGAATGTGAGGAATTGCTCATTTCCCATTTTGTTGATGTTCCTGTGTTTACTTCTCTCACTGGGAAACCATCCCAGAGACATAAGCCTAATGTTATAGAAATCACTGTTTGGTGGTTACTTAAGCACATTCACAAATGTGCAAAGGTTTGCATTGCTTGAAACTTGTTAAAACATTGGACAGGTTCGTTCTCAGTCGTCTGCACCGTCGGCTCAGCCAGGCTCACCGCTGGGCTGCGCGCTCGAGAGGCCGGTGGGTTGGTCCTGGAACCTCCTGCCTGTGCTTGAGGGCCCATCGCTGCTGCCTCAGTGCAGAAGGTGCAGAGCCCGGCTCCGGCACGGGCCTTGCAAGCTCAGAGGAGAATGAATCCCTCTGCTGGGCCAAAGGCTCCGTGGAAGCAGATTCCGGAGTTGCCTCACCCTCTGCACCTTTGGGCATGTTTTGTTCTGCCTAGAATGCCTTTCCTCAACTCACCATCTTTCTTTTCTTCTCTCTCTCTCAAGTTTTTTAAAAAATTCTTAATCTTTATTATTGAAGGTATTATATATGTCCCCTCCCCATCCCAGGCCTCCACCACCCTCTCGTCTGTGTCCATGCGTTACGCGTATATGCATACAAGGTCTTTGGTTGATCTCTTCCCACCCACCACCCCTCCCCTCAGAGGTCCCAGTGTCCTTGGGAACCAGCACTGCCATCCGAAGCCTCTGAGTAGCCCTGGTCCCTGCATTCTGAGAAGCCCGTGCAGGTCTCATGCCGAGGGCCTGACATAAAAATGGCGCTGCCTCCATTCTTGTGCTATAATGTTCGCTCACCATTTCGGAGACTCCTTGTTTCTGCTCCTCAGTGTTTTTCCAGGTCTCTCTCGCCCCGTCTCCCTCCTAAGCAGGGTTGCCAGATAAAAGCAGAAGGCTCAATGAATGTGAATTTCAGATAAACCATGTATCACTTTTAGTATAAGTAGAGCCCAAATTGCATGCTTCCTTGCACTTTTCTTTGCTAAATATGTCAATCCTCCTCCTGAGACCACTGAGCCATGTCTCCTTCTCTCCTTCCTGCTCGGGGTGGGGTCGGGGGTCATTCAAAGCTGCAAGGGCACTTTCTCAACACATCACTCTCCCAAACCTCAAGGGTAATTAAGGCCCTGGCTGGTTTACTCAGTGGACAGAGCCTCCGGCTGCAGACCGCAGGGTCTCAGGTTCAATTCCCGTCAAGGACTCGTACCTTGGTTACAGGCTTCTCCCCGGCCCAGTCCCTGGTCAGCACAGGTGCAGGAGACAAACAGTCAATGTGTTTCCCTCATATTGATGTTTCTCTCTGTCTTTCCATCTCTCTTCTATTCTCTCTAAAATCAAGGGGCAAATATCCTCGGGTGAGGATTAAGAAGAAAGGAAGAGAAAGAAAGAAAGAAAGAAAGAAAGGGAAAAGAAGCGGAAGGAAGGAAGGAAGGAAGGCAGGAAGGAAGGAAGGAAGGCAGGAAGGAAGGAAGGAAGGCAGGAAGGAAGGAAGGAAGGCAGGAAGGAAGGAAGGAAGGCAGGAAGGAAGGAAGGAAGGCAGGAAGGAAGGAAGGAAGGCAGGAAGGAAGGAAGGAAGGCAGGAAGGAAGGAAGGAAGGCAGGAAGGAAGGAAGGAAGGCAGGAAGGAAGGAAGGAAGGCAGGAAGGAAGGAAGGAAGGAGAGAGAGAGAGAGAGAGAAAGAAAGAAAGAAAGAGAAAGAAAGGAAAAGAAAAAAAGAGGAAGGAAGGAAGGAAGGAAGGAAGGAAGGAAGGAAGGAAGGAAGGAAGGAAGGAGAGAGAGAGCGAGAG
>NW_005353653.1:1517380-1525316 GCF_000412655.1 Myotis brandtii
AGAAAGAAAGAAAGGAAGGAAGAAAGAAAGAAAGAAAGAAAGAAAGAAAGAAAGAAAGAAAGAAAGAAAGAAAGAAAGAAAGAAAGAAAAAGTAATTAAGGTTAGTGTCAAATCCATTTTGTGTTTTTTTCTCCTTCACTGGGTGTATTTATTCAATGGAAATGGAGTTTAAGTGTTTCAGTTTAATATAAACACTTGCTAAATTATTTTTAAAGAGGAGGGTTATCACTTACTTTTGATTTAAATGTGGTTTAGTAACTTTTATGACTTATAGGACTGGAACACTTTGAAATCTGTCAAATCCTTGTTTCCTTTCCAAGCAGGGCAGGCAGGCCTATGACATTTACCTTCAGTTCCTGTCGCCCTTCCAGCCCTATGTCCCCGGGAAGAAGCCGGAGACCCCGCTGGACAGCAGGAATCTGAAGAAACACCCATCAGACAGTGCCCACCATTGTGCACTGCCCTCCTTACTTCACGACTCCAGCAAATGGAACTTAGACAGTGAGAGAGGACATGCCATCCTGGTCCCTCTAACAACCCCTCCCACCAGCATTACCACCTTTCCATTCAGCCAGACCCCCAGGGGGAATTGCAACAGCATAACTTAGAGCAGCGTTGCCCTACCTTGTTCATGTCAATACACTCAGAAAAGTATAACAAAACTGATAAATGTTGAAAAATATTTGGGAGATTCTATTTGAGTCTTAGTGATAAAAATAATTAAATTTATTAGTTAAAATTTTCCAGTAAATTATTTTCCATTTTAAAACCTAAAAATTAAAATCACACATGCCTCCTATGTTATTTAAAGTATATAAAATATAGAAGTAAATTAAATCAGAAAAAAATGTAATGTTTTTACTACGGACAACGTGAAGAACAACATGATGATAAACAGATCGTGACTAAATAATGACTGAGTCAATATCAGGACATTTCAGCAGGAAGCTCAGAGGAGAGAGAGTTATCGACAGCTGTTCTGGGACATGCTGGGGGTAGGGACTCTCCAAGTTTCAGACTCCCACGTGGTCACTACAGAAGTCAATAGTTTATAGTCAAAGTCATAGAATAGGACTGAAAATAGGAGTGAAAATTCCTAAAAACTTATCAAATCTGTTTTTACATATTTTACCGCTCAAAGAAACACCTATTTGTATCTCAGAAAATGCCTGTAAACTATTCTGGCAGCCCTGAGCCTGCCAGGGCCTGGAGAGCTCTGCCTCATAGACAGAGACCCACTGTGCTTGCCTTTCAGCCACACCCAGCCCCTCGCTGGTGCTACCGGCACAATCAAAGTGAATATTACTGAAGAAGAGAAACATTTTTATGTTTTAACCAAATGCAAGTCTTCCCCCAATAGTAAGAGCTATGGAGCATCGAGAGACTCCGGGTTGTCTTCCTCCCCCCAGCCGTGGCGTGTGGGCAGGGCCGACACCATTCCACTCAATAACACACACAGAGCACCTGTGCAGCCAGCGCTGGGTGAGCACTAGAGAGAGAACAAACTGCAAAAACCTCGGCCCTACTTAGGAGCAGCTCACCCTATGGAGAGTGAGACCCATACGTGAGCAGGGACGCAAGGGAATTCATCTATGGAAAATAACGCTCAGAGAGTTAAACGGCAAGCCTGAGTCACACAGCTACACTCTGAGGGGGCATTTGTTGAACCAGGGTCTTCTAACTCTGAATCCAGTATTCTCTCCAAAGCATCACTCAGAGCCAGTCAGAGTTAACAAAGGAAAGGTGTGAGAAGGCCAACGGGGAAGGAGCCAGCATGGATTCCCTTTCTTTAACCAGAAGTCTCTGATTAAAAAAAAAATAAAAATCTATAAATGCCTGAATCACCTTGGTGCCCAGGTTGTAAGAAAAACTATAAGCACACGTGCACACACAGACATGTATTTATATGTGGATAAAATTTAGTTTCATTCCAGTACCTAAAACTCATGACCACACCCCACAGTGTTCTTTTCCATGCGATAAGTACCGGGTCTATAGCAGAAGTTCCATGTCTATTGATGGGATGAGTGAATTAATGCTTGTCTCTCTCATCCTTTCTTGGTCTCAGAATGCTCCTCTATTTCAGCCACCCCCCTCCTTGCTGCCCACCAGCGGAGCTGGAGTATCAGAATAAGCTCAGGGTAAGAGGATTCCACGTGCAGCAAAGTGGATTAGGACCAGACAAAATAAACAGTAGTTTCTGTTCTGCTGAAGCATGATCTACAAATTCTAGTTTCAAAGATGACTGGGCAGCCCTAACAAGTTTGGCTCAGTGGATAGAGCATCGGCCTGTGAACTAAAAGGTCCCAGGTTCAATTCCGGTCAAGGGTATGTACCTTGGTTGCGGGCACATCCCCAGTAGGAGATGTGCAGGAGGCAGCTGATCGATGTTTCTCTCATCAATGTTTCTAACTCTCTACCCTTCTCCCTTCCTCTCTGTAAAAAAATCAAAATATATTTTTAAAAAAGATGACTGGGACAAATGACTGTCTTAATCCTTTGAGACAGATAATTCTTTACAATAGATATTCAAATCTCATATTGTAGGTGAAGGGATATTAGCTCAGAGAAACTAAATAATTAGCAAAAGATCATAGAACTGGCAAGTAACAGAGGCAGAATTTGAACAGTTCTGACTGGTTATTTACTTGTATATCTAGTGACTCCGCAGTAACTGGCTCCCTGGTCTTCCTGAAGGTGCCTGGGGTACATTCTACTTGGGGACTTACCACTGGCTGGTTACTTGGCCCGCAAGCCTCTTCCTCTGAAATCTTCAGGAAGACGCCTAGCCAACTCACCTACTCTAAGACTTTTCACACTTTTTACCTACTCACTGGGCCCTCCCTTCACCACCCTAAATTCCAATTCATCCTTTCTCCCACCTCCATCATTCTAGACCTGCTTACCCTATTCATGAGGTTGTTTTCATAAGACATAGCTCTTTGTAACATACATAAAAATTAGTTATAGATTATGTTTATATAGTTTATTGTCTAAGTAGGCTTTGCTATGGTGTAGATTTTTGTCTTTTTTAGTTCATTAATGTACCCTGAACACTAAGACTATTACCAGGAATATAGTAGGTGCTCAGTAAATATTTACTGACTTGAAGGAACAAATGACTTGTAGGCACTCTGTTAATATTTGTTGAATGAATGATGAGTCAAAGCTACTCACTTTATCTAAGCTATCACATGAATAGATTCCATTTGTTAAATGCCTGTTATATGATAGGTCCAGGGACCTGCGATCTCATTTAATTAGCTCTTAAATCCTTTGAGTTAGATCATTGAATCCCCTATTATTGATGAAGATATGCAGGCTCAGAGAAATTAAATAATTAGCCAAAGACCACTGACTGCTAAGTGGAAGAATTTGAACTCAGTTCTGTCCAACGTCAAAGCTCAGGGTCCCTCCATCCTCCCCAGCACTTCCCCGTGTACTCAAGGGGGGTGAGCCGCCTAGAAATGCTGCCACGATACAGGAAACATTGCCCCATGCGAAATAGGCAAGTGTCTGTCATTGACAGCCAATACTATTTCCTGTTAGATTGGGGTGAGACCTAGAGCATTCCGTTACCTACGCTGAGTCTGGTCATTTCTTCTGCTGTTCTAGAGCCAGGCAGAAATGCCTGTTACTGAACTGGGCTGGTAATTTGCCATTCTAATCACTCAAGAATTTAACTGACTTCATGGCCTTAATCAGGTGCACTGCAAATACAGCTGATGTAATCAAAGCTTAGTTTGAAGGAGAAAAATGTTTTACAATCTGCATGTGTCTCCACTGGTATACAAGATGAAGGGTCTCAGGGGTTCAGGAAAGAGGAAAGAAACCAACTTAAAATCTAGATTCTGTGCTTAAAGATTTCTTTAACATTATCTGAGAAAGGTTTTTGAAACTGTAATATCACTAAAATAAAAATACAAAGGTAACAAAGTACCAAGTTAATCAGTTGTACAGGTCCATTGATGTAGGGAGTGGCTCTAGGGTCAAGGCTCAGGCTGACCTATGGCAGGGCCACAAACAAGTCCCAGCCTGGAGGGCAGAGCTCTCCTAGCATAATTAAGCCTGACCTTGTAGCCCCCCCTTAATTCCTTCCCAAGTAGCTAATGGGCTGTGGGAGGTGCAGCAAGTGTTGCCAAAACAAGAACATTTGTATACATGTTAATCTACCATTGTTTTAATCAGACTATAAAATAAAGCATTGACTTGCAGACTGGGTCTTTTGTGTCCTCATCCAGGCACGGGAGATCCACCGAGCCCCGGCTGTATTCTCTTGTCTGTCTTTTCTTCAATCCTTTGCCACCCCTCCTCAGGTCCACCCTTGTCCATGCTGGCGCGGCACACATTGAGGTATATAATTTACACATCAGGATATTCACCCATTGCAACTGTCTAATTTAAGCATTACTTTTAAATGTATACAGTTGGGCAGCTATCATCACAATCCAGTTTTAAAACATTCCAATCACTGCCTAAATTTCCCTCACGCCTGTTTGCAGTCGATTTCTGCACCTAATCCCCATTCTTAGGCAACCTCCCCTGCCCTAGCCAACCACTGCTCTGCTCTCTGTATCTGTAAATTTGCATTTTCTAGACATTCCATATAAGTGGGATCCCATGATATGAGAACTTTCATGTCTGTCTTCTTTGACTTGGCATATTTTTGAGGTTTGTCTAGGTTGTAGCTTGTGCCATTGGTGTTTTTCTTACTATTGAATAGTAATTTATTATGCGAGTATACCCCGTTTTGTTTATCCATTTACCAATTCATGGGCATTTGAATTGTTTACATTTTTTTGCTATTTTGAACAATGTTGCTGTGAACATTAATGCGTGAGTCTTCATGTGAGCATGTATTTTCAATTCTCTTGGGTAAATTCCTAGGAGTGGAACTGATGAGTCTTGTACTAAGTTTTTGTGTAACATTAAAAAACTCACCACCAAACTGTTTTCCAAAGTGGCTGCTCCCACTCACATCCCCACCAGCCACACATGAGGTCAACCACTGATCCTTAAAAATATCTTAGATGGTAGAATTCAAAGTCTTTAACTTTTTGTGTTTGATTTTTGAATTGTAACCTTGAAAGAAATATATGAATTACTGAAATTGTTGTAGACAGTTACTAAATAATGGAATATTAATTGAAATAAATAAAGTTTAGATAAGAGAAGGTATTTGTAGCAAATGAGGGTACTCGGGGATAGTATTTTCAGATTTCATTTGCTAGAAAATAAAATCAACCAATTAAATAAAATAGCTCTCCAGAAAAATCAGTTACATTAGTCATAGAGATTGGTCATTTACCCCAGTTTACCCTGAGATTTATATAACAAAGATACTGGTTTGATTTAAATCTTTCTATCCCTTTTTAATATCCATATCTTGGAGAGAAGAAACATTTTATGGGCTTTCTTTATTTTTAGTATTTATTAGTCAAACTGGATTGAGCCCACTTTACATGCTATCTTTAAAACTCTTGATAAGATATACATCATCAAAGGAAAGATGTCACAATCAACTCTCGAGTTGCAAATTTAGTTTGGAAATAAGTTTAGGCTCCTGGTGCAATGTGTAGGTTCATGCATTCAATTTGGAAAACATTAATATGTTCCTTGCGATATCCAGAGAAATGAGACGAGGCTGTGTCACCCACAACTGTACCGGAACCAAGAGACTGCAAAGCAGTTTTCCAAGTGCCTCATCACAGATTCGAGGGAAGGACAGTCATGCACACAAAGGAGTAGGTTAGGAAAATCATTATAAAAGAAGTAATGCTTGAGCTGTTCTGTTAAAGATGAGGAGGTATTTGCCAGCGAGGAGCTCCTCCTTGCTCGAGCAGGAAGGCCGGCTTGGAGCTGCGCCCCAGCCCGGGGTCTCCAGGGAAGCCCCAAAGCCTTTCAGGGGCAGCTGAGCACCTGAGGCAGAAGAGGGCAGTTGTCTATGTAAAGTTATTTGATAGAAAACAGGAATGTATTGCAGGATTTACATAGGACCTGACACTGTGAAATTCGAATTTTATTAGTTCATTTTAAAGAAAATAACTAGGAGGCCAATTAAAAGACTATTATAGTAGCCAGGCTAGACCTATAAACTATGGCAGCAGAAGTAATGAGGTGGCATAGGCTATGAGGAATGTTAAGAGGGCAGGATCTAGGTCCTGGTTTGGGGTAGGTAGCAATTATCTGAGGCCCATGACAAAATGCAAACTTCTTAGGTCCCGCCTCCCGTCTTCGTGATCCATAGGACTGGCCTTTGGCCTAGGAATCTTCACTGTGTGAGCATCCGGGTGGTCCCAATGCAATTGACTGAGGATGCCGGTGTGGAGAGGGAAGAGTCCCCTACAGAGGAGCCTCCGGGAGAACCGCTGACCCAGAGCCACCACCAGGACCAGGAAACCAGGCGGGTTTCTTATAAACACGGGTAAATGCGGGTGCATTTCACCACTGGGCTCTGCCACATTGGCTTAGCAGTCTAGTCTGGCTAACTTTGAAAAAGAAAATCACACTTCAAAGGTAAAACAAAAGTAGTCAATGCAGGCAACTAAACGTAAAGGAAATCTATTGGCACACGGATAAGAATCCAAAATGGCTCATTCACGCTCACCTAAAACTAATTTCTACCTCACCATGTGCTTCATTTTCCAAGAATTCACTCTTGGTACAAACATTTTTATTCTGCCTTCAGAATACTCCTGCCCCTCTCTCTCATCTGTCTACATATAAGACAGATTTTAGTGTTATCTCTTTTATACCATAAACTCCAAAAGAATGGAAACTGTATTTGTCAAAAATTATTTTGTTCTAGCATGCCTATAAAAAATAGGCACAAAATAAATGTTTTGTGCTGATGAAGATGCTTTATTTGCATATTACTATAAGAGGCTGAATATATAATTTGTATATTATGTCAATTTAAGGGAGTGTGGGCTGTGCTGCATTTTGTTTTGCACAATATCTTTAAATGCTAAAGCACACACCAGAGTGATAAACTCTGTTACATGGTTCAGATAACTGCCAAATCATGTCCTTATTAAACTTCTACATTCATGACAAGCCTGACAGAACATTGTTAGTTTATACTTCTTTTCTTTTTTTTTAATTTATCTTCATTGTTGAAAGTATTACAGATGTCCTCCTTTTTCCCCCATTGACCTCCTCCTCACACACCCCCCTCGAGGCCCACTGCACTCCATCCATGCACTGTGTCCATGGGTGATGCATACGTGCATATAAGTTCTTTGGTTAATCTCTTCCTGCCCCTCTTCTCACTGAGACTCCTCAGTGTGCTCCATGCATCCATGTCTCTGGTTCTGTTTTGTTCTTCAGTTGATTTTGTTCATCAGATTCCACATATGAGTGAGGTCATGTAAAACTTGTTTTTCTCTGACTGGCTTATTTTGCTTAGCATGATACTCTCCAGGTGCCTCCATGCTATGTCAATGGTTAGTCTATACTTGATCAAATTTTTAAATGTGATGCCCCAACCAGAATTACAAATGCTGATTAATAAAATAGTCTACATTTATTGAATGTTTCATGCCAGGTACTGCACTAAGTGCTTTACATGAAAGATTGCATTGCATGTTCATGGTAACTTTAAGTTGATACTATTATTTTACAGACTAGTGGCCCAGTGCACGAAATTCGTGCACGGGGGAGGGGGTGTTCCTCAGCCCGGCCTGCACCCTCTCCAATCTGGGACCCCTTGAAGGATGTCCTACTGCCGGTTTAGAGGGATCGGGCCTAAACTGGCAGTCGGACATCCCTCTCGCGATCCAGGACTGCTGGCTCCTAACCGCTCACCTGCCAGCCTGCCGGCCTGATTGCCCCTAACCACTCTTCCTGCCGGCCTGCTTGTCCCCAACTGCCCCCCCCCCCCCCCACCACCCCCCCCCCCCCCCCCCCCCCCCCCGCCCCCCCACCCACCCCCCCC
>NW_005353653.1:1525351-1531059 GCF_000412655.1 Myotis brandtii
GCTGTCCTGATCACCTCCAACTGACCCCCACTGATGGCCTGCTTGCCCCCAACTGGCCCCCCTGCTGGTCTGCTTACCCCCAACAGCCCCGCCCCCCACCAGCCTGATCACCCACAACTGCCCTCCCCTCTTGGCCTCTAACCACCTCTACCTCAGCCCCGCACCATGGCTTTGTCCAGAAGAATGTCCAGAAGGTCTCCTGGAAAGTCTCCCAGTCTAATTAGCATATTACCCTTTTATTAGTATAGATAGAAACCTGGTGCATGGACTGGTTTGCCCTGAAGGGTGTCCCAGATCAGGGTGGGGGTTCCCTTGGGGCATGGGGCGGCCTGGGTGAGGGGCCTGTGGTGGTTTGCAGGCCAGCCATGCCTCCATGGGGTGAGGGTCCCCACTGGAGGGGCGTGATCAGCCTGGGTGAGGGGCTGAGGGCCGTTTTCAAGCTGGCCACACCCCCTTCAGGGTGGAGGTCCCCACCGGGATGCCTGGCCAGCCTGGGTAAGGGACTGAGGGCCGTGTTCAGGCTGGCCACAACCCCTTCAGGATGGGGGGGTCCCGCTGGGGTGCTGGGCCAGTTTTGGTGAGGGGCTGATGGCTATTTGCAGGCTGGCCACACCCCCTTCAGGGTAGGGGTCCTTGCTGGGGTGCCTGGCAAGCCTGGGTAAGGGGCTGAAGGCGTTTGTGGGCTGGCCAAGCCCCCCAGCAAGGACCCTCACCCCATGGGGGTGTGGCTAGCCTGGATGAGGGGATGAGGGCTGTTTGCAGGCTGGCCACACCCCCTTCAGAGTGGGAGGGGTCTTGCTGGGGTGCCGGGCCAGTCTTGGTGAGGGGCTGATGGCTGTTTGCAGGCTGGCCACACAATCTTCAGGGTGGGGGTCCCCGCCAGGATGCCTGGCCAGCCTGGGTAAGGGACTGAGGGCCATGTTCAGGCTGGCCACAACCCCTTCAGGATGCAGGGGTCCCGCTGGGGTGCCGGGCCAGTTTTGGTGAGGGGCTGATGGCTGTTTGCAGGCTGGCTACACCCCCTTCAGGGTGGGGGTCCTTGCTGGGGAGCCTGGCCAGCCTGGGTAAGGGACTGAAGGCTGTTTGTGGGCTGGCCAAGCCCCCCAACAAGGACCCTCACCCCATGAGGGTATGGTCAGCCTGAGAGAAAGACTGATGGCTGTTTGCAGGCTGGCCACACCCCATTCAGGTGGGGGTCCCCACTGGGGTGCCTGGCCAGCCTAGGTGAGGGGCTGAGGGCTGTTTGCAGGCTGGCTACACCCCCTTCAGGGTGGGGGTCCCCACTGGGGTCCCTGGCCAGACTGCATGAGGGGCTGATGGCTGTTTGCAGGCTGGCTACACCCCCTTCAGGGTGGGGGTCCCCACTGGGGTCCCTGGCCAGACTGCATGAGGGGCTGATGGCTGTTTGCAGGCTGGCTACACCCCCTTCAGGGTGGGGGTCCCCACTGGGGTCCCTGGCCAGACTGCATGAGGGGCTGATGGCTGTTTGCAGGCTGGCCACACCCCCTTCAGGGTGGGGGTCCCTGCTTGGGGGCATGGCCAACCTGGGTAAGGGGCTGAGGGTTGTTTGCAGGCTGGCAACACCCCCTTCCAGGTGGGGGTCCCCGCTGGGGTGCCTGGCCAGCCTGGGTGAGGAGCTGATGGCTGTTTGCATGCTGGCCACACCCCTTTCAGGGTGGGGGTCCCCACTGGGGTGCCTGGCCAGCCTGGGTGAGGGGCTGATGGTTGCTTGCAGGCTGGCCAAGCCCCCCAGCAGGGACCCTCACCCCATGGGGGTGTGGCCAGCCTGGGTGAGGGGCTGAGGGCTTTTGCAGGCTGGCCACAGGCCCGGGCAACCCAGGCTCCCAGACCTTCCTTGAGCGGAGGCCACAGCAGCTGGAAGCAGGTATCTGGGATTTATTTATCTTCTATAATTGAAACTTTGTAGCCTTATGTGGAGCCCACAGCTGGCCAGGGCAGGCAGGAAGCTTGGCTTTCCTCCATCGCAGGGACAACCCAAGCCTCCTGTTTGCTCCAGCTCCATGGCCACCACCATCTTGGTTGGGTTTATTTGCATACTCACTCCTGATTGGCTGGTGGGCGTGGCTTGTAGGTGTGGCTTGTGGGTATAGCAGAGGTACGGCCAATTTGCATGTTTCTCTTTTGTTAGATAAGATGAGAAAACCAAGACTCAAAACAGTTCAGTAAATAAGGTCAAGTAATAATGGGGTAGGGATTGAACTTAGATCCAGCTGAGTGGACTCTTCAAATAGTCTCATATTGTTTCTCATTCAAGCCATTCTATAGAAGCAATGAAAAAATGTGAATTTACTGCAATAGAACATAAATGACAGGATCTGGAGTATGAAAAACCCTACTTCACAGTGGTAATCTCAGGGATTGCCAATTGGAAATCACCCACCTCTTTTCTAGCAGCGATGGTCAGTACCTAACACAGCACTCTGCAGGGAAGAAAAGTCCTGATTTGTAGCATTTGCAGATTTCCATTTCCCACCAACCTGCCAGTTACAAGACGTAGAGCTGGAGAGAGTATCGTTGTGTCTGCTCCTGAGCAACACAGACACCTTGGATCCGGGACAGGGTGCCTGTGCTTTGTGGGAAGCCCATGCAGGGGGATGGCTGGTGCTCAGCTGCTTACAATGGAGTGGAGGGGTGAAAGCGCCACCAGGCTGTTTTTGTTTGTTTGTTTAATCCTCCCCCAGGATATTTTTCCATTGATTTTTAGAGAGAGTGGAAGAGAGAGAACGACAGAGAGAAATATTGATGTGAGAGAAACACATGGATTGATTGCCTCCTGCATGAGCTCTGACTAGGGTCTGGCAGGGGAGGAGCCTGCAATCAAGGTATGTGCCCTTGACCGGAATGAAACCAGGGACCCCTCCGTCAACAGGCCGACACTCTATCCACTGAGCCACCAGCTAGGACCCACCAGGCTGTTTTTTATTAAAGCGTGTTGACAGCTGAAGGTAGTCTCTGACTCTACAGTTGATGGTTTCCTGACCTAGAGCCAGTCCCCAAGCCAGACTGCATTAGTGCCTTTGGGGCTTTTAGGATGGCCTAGCCCTCTCAGCAGATGCAGGTCTAACCAGATCCAGGTCTACGATAAGCATGCAAATGGGGAGATCAAAGGGAAAGTACTTCTGTGCTGAATCACAATCCTCAGAGGAAGCAGTGGGCCTTGGCAGCTGAATGAAATGGCATTGTCCTGCAGTTTCTAAGCAACATAGAATTGATTCTGTCCAGCTGTCATTCATAGTTATATCTTTTATTTATTAATTTCTCACAATAAAAATATTTTATTATCTGTCCTCTACGAGAACAGTGTATGTGTTGGGTAAAGCATGGTGTTTGCAGTCAGCCTTATCTGAAGATTTTATCTGCTCTCAATACCATTTAATCCTAATATTATGCCCATTTACAGCTAAGAAAACTGAGTCACAAAGACATAAATGATTGTTTCTTAACAGAAACCAAGAGAGGCCTAAGTCTAGGACCTGAGCTCTTTCCCAATGTACTTTCAGAGTTTCTCTCCCCTGCCAACCACTCTCCTCTCTTCACAACAGCCACACTCATCTCTTCTCCTGAGCGTTTGCAATGCCAAACCTCCATAGGAAGGATACTCCCTCTCCCTGCCTCCACCCCTTAAGCTATCCGTGTTCTGGTCATTCTTAAAGCTTGAATCAAGTCCCAACTTTCCTGTAATGTTTTCTTAGGTGATTCTAATCCAGTTCAGTATCCCACTTATACACCCACTGGCTCTATAAGATGAGCATTGATTTTGCCATTACTGCTCCCTGCTGTATAACTTGTTTGGTTTCTTTCACGTCCTAAAATGTAAATTTTCATGGGCAGAAACCACATGTAGACTCACAGTGCTAAAGTCTGTGTAGATGCTCATTTGCATTTTACTTTTTAAATTAAGAAATTTTCTTGGCCCTGGCTGGTTTGGCTCAGTGGATAGAGCATGAGCCTGCGGACTGAAGAGTCCAGGGTTTGATTCCAGTCAAGGGCATGTGCCAGGTTGTGGGTTTGATCCCCAGTAGGGGGCGTGCAGGAGGCAGCCTATCAATGATTCTCTCTCATCATTGATGTTTCTACCTTTCTCTTCCTCTCCCTTCCTCTCTGAAATCAATAAAAATATATTTTAAAAAAAGAGAGAACCAAGGACTCCTATTCCACATTTTTTTTTAAAAAAAGAAATGTTCTTGGATCTTATGGATTTAATTTTTTCCTCTTTATTAAATGTATTGGGGTGACTCTGGTTAACAAATTTATCCAGGTTTCAGGTGCACAATTCCACAGCACATCTTCTGTACACTGTACTGCGTGTCCACCTCCCCAAGTCAAGCCTCCTTCCATCACCATTTGTGCCCCCTATGCCCCTTCCTCTACCTCCCCATCCCCTATTACCCCTCAGCAGTCACCACACTGTTGTCCCTGTCCATGAGTTTTCTTTCTCTTTGTTTGATTAACAATACTGTGTCCATAGTTCTATTGATAAAATGAAGCTCTGAGAATTCTAGAATTGGGAGGAAGATTTAACACTTTTTAATGCTTATTACATGGTAAATCCTAAGATAGGCATTTTATACACATGATTTTATTTAAACCTGTATGTTGCATATTGTGACTTCTATTTTAAACTACAGGCCTGATGCATGAAATTTGTGTTAGAGTAAGCCTTCCTTCCCTCTGGCTGCCGGCAGGCACCCGGGATGTCTGGTCTAATTAGCATATTATGCTTTTATTATTATAGATATTTTTAATAGGCCCAGAGAAGTGAAGAAATTTGCTAACACCACATTATTGGGTTACAGCGAAGCCACAACTTAAATCTGGGCCTATCTGACTCCAGAGCCCACGCGCTGCCCTGCAGGGTTTCCTGCCCTTGTCTGCTCTGTGCAGAGGCCCCCCAACACCCGGCTGGGATTCTACCCACTCAGACAGGAGTTCCAATGGTCACTTCGCAATACATCCCAGGTTCCGTCCACCTCAATACTCAGAAACCTGCTCTCCTTGTCCGTTTTAATTCTCTCTCGCTTCCATTTCCTGCCATTTCCCTTTGTTTTACGGGTAAGAAGACAGACAGGAGCCGGCTGCCATTCCCGCTACAATATTCCTGCTTTGACCGGAACCTGCCTGACATCATCGGTCCCTTCATCTGGTAGGAAACGCGCCTGTGCCTCCGAGGGAAGGCTGTGCTCGCTGACGGCCTCCTGCCCTTTCGGAACCCTGGGTGCCTGGGGACAGAGGGACAGCCCGCAGCGGACGGAAGGACAGTCGCCTGGGCAGAGGCGTTGGAATCAAAGGTTCGCGCTGGCGCAGGGTCCGAGCGAAGTGGCTGAGACGTGGGGGGAAGAAGGGTGTCAAGAAGCAAGATGCCCCGCACCCCCACTTGCTTCAGAATCGAGCTGGGTGAGGCGGGTGGGAGAGCCATGAGGCGCGCAGCATGGCCGCTATCCTTCTGAGAAACCATCGATTGGCAGGCGGCCGGCAGGCCTGGCACCTGGGGAATAAAATAAAGACGTGCAGCTGCTCAGGAAACATAAAAACACAGCGCGCAGAGGAGAGCCTTTCACACAAGAATGGGAAATGCCTGGGCCTGGCGGCTGGAAAGCCCCGGCCAATGTCATGCTGACAGCGGGACAGCGTCGGGGTGAAGGCCGGACAATGAGGGAAACAGCAGAGGCCCCTGAGCTCTGAGCTGG
>NW_005353653.1:1531946-1543152 GCF_000412655.1 Myotis brandtii
GGGGGGGGGCGGGGGAACAGGAGCCACAGGCCACACCTCCTCCCTGTGCACGCTGGTCAGGGGGAGCACTGGTGGGCCAGCTCCCTGGAAAGAATCAAAGCAAAACATTTCAAAAACAAAGCCCGAGCCTCAACCTGCAGATCAAAGTTGGCTCTTACTGTGCGTTGCAGGGGGAGAGAGGACACTGCCCCTGCCTTCCATGAAAAAGGGATTATGGGCGGCTGCCCAGGTGAGCGTGTGATCTGTGAGCAGAAACCGGTCCTTGGAGCCGGAGCTGTGGCCAAACAAAAGCCTGAGAGACGTGGTCAGCGATGGCTCACTGCAGCCGCAGGCGTGCCCATGTCCCTGCGTGTGCGCACAGGGTGTGCAAGGCTCTGCTGCTGTAGCTAAGACGGCTCTCCCTGCACCAGCCTCCCACCCCACCCCATCAAAAGTGCGGCTCCTCATTGGCTGCCTGGCTTTATCGAATGACCTTGACGAGCTGGAGTCCAGCCCACCTCATTGGCTGATGCCTTTAGCCCATTGTCAGGGAGAGCGAATCAGACACCTAGTTACTATTTCGTTAAGCTACACAAGACCCCTGGGTAAATGGCATTGCATTCTTCCCTGTCTGTGCCTCTGCATGTTAACTTCAGAAGGAGAGAGAGGCAAGGGCTCAAACACTCTCCCCGTTGGCCACTTTGGATGTATCTGCGAGTCCAGGCAAAAATACTGGGATGCCAAACATGCAACAGAAGAATTCATTATAAACAAGATGTCAATCCTGTGAGCAGAAACATACGCAATTAAGCCAGACTAGTGGTGGCCATTCTAGATGCAAATTACACCTCCCCTTCTTTATTTTCTTCTTTCTTTCCTTCCTCCCTTCCTCCCTTCCTTCTTTCATGTAGTAACACAACAAATATTTATTGAACACCGATTCTGAGTCATGTTCTGTGATGCCCTCAGCTATGATGGGTACATTATTGTGCCAGGCAAGACTGGTTTCCTTTGGGGGGTCATTCCACAGCAAAGCCGGGCACGAGGGGGTCAGGGTTCATCACATTCTAAACAAACTTGTCCCAAAGGAACTGGTGTGAGCATCATCCATGAAACCAAAGTTCCACAGTGGGATATACCCTGGAGGGACACAGATCTTACATCAAAAGCTGGCCTAGTGACCAGGACTTCTACATGAATCTCGGGTAAAATGTGGCTGCATAGTAATCCTGAGGAAGAAAAATATTGAGGTTTTAATAAATTTCCTCTTTCACAGAGAAAATAGAAGCAGCCAGGGAAGAAATTCCATATGTGCTCTACCACCTCTTAGCAGCTAACCTATGTCTGTCCTCTGTGCTTGTAAGGAACAAATAGAGTGATCCTAACAAAACCAACACTTTTATTTATGTGCTAATCCCATCCTCACTCATATAATTCTCACCTTGTTCTTTAACATCATCAAATTTTAAAATATTCCCTCTCTTCTGGTCATTTTTATTGTCATAAAAATATGCTGGGATATCCTCATCTTAAAAAAAAAAAGATAATAAAGGGAACAAAAATAACTTTTTATGGATCCAAGGCTGATGTTCAGTTAAAATACACTGGTACTACCATGCTGGTTTTTAAGATATTCACTTTGTGTACCTGTTGGCAAGCACCTACTACCCTGAGCTTCCCAAGTACCCTTCTTCCACTTTTTTCAACCCAACCTCTCCCCTGAGGCCTCCTGGGCATTCCCTAATTCAGCAACCAAAAGTTAAAGTCTGAATCAGCAAGGCCCTCCAATTCTGCTCCACACCTATGTCTGGCATCCAATCTGATTTATGGCCGTATCTAGGCCACAGTCCTATATAAAAAAGGCTAATATACAAATCGACCAAACGTTGGAATGACCAGCCGCTATGATGCTCACTGACCACCAGGGGGCAGATGCTCAACACAAGAGCTACCACCTGGTGTTCAGTGCGCTCCCACAGGGGGAGTATGCTCAGCCAGAATTGGGTCTCATGGCTGGCAACTGCAGCGGCGGTGGCGGGAGCCTCTCCAGCCTCTGCGACAGCACTAAGGATGTCCAACTGACAGCTCCCCATGGGGGAGCGGGCCTAAGCCATCAGTCGGACATCCCTCAAGGGCTCCTGGACTGTGAGAGGGCTCAGGCTGGGCTGAGGGACACCCCTTCCCTGATTGCACAAATTTTGTGCACCGAGCCTCTAGTTATTAATATTAGACCCTACATTTTCTTTGAATCTTCCCTCCTTCAATTACTTTCTGCCCCTTTATAACAAAACCTTAAAAGAGTTGTCTATTCTCATTGTCTCTATTTCTCTTCCTCTTTTCTTTTGAACACATTCCAACCAGGTTATATTTCTAATTTTTCCAGCATCATAGCTTTTAAAAATATATATATTTTTATTGATTTCAGAAAAGAAGGGAGAGAGAGAGAGAGAGAGAGAGAGAGGGAGAGAGAGAGATCACTGAAGAGAGAGAATCATTGATCAGCTGCCTCCTGCACGCCCCCACACTGGGGATCGAGCCCGCAACCCAGGCATGTGCCCTGACTGGGAATCGAACCCACGGCCTTCTGGTTCACAGGTTGACACTCAACCACTGAGCCAAGCCAGCCGGTCCAGCATCATAGGTTTTTTCAGGGCTATCAATGAACCTTTGTTTTGTCAAATCTAAAAATAAATTTTTAGTTCTCATCTTATTTTGCTTATTAGCAATGTTTGACACAGTTGACTACTTCCTCTTTCTCTCCTTAAAATATATTTACTGTGTTTACTTTTTTCTTGTCTCTGAGACACCAATCTCTCTTTGTGTTCTCTGCTTTCCAATCAGCCTGCCTTTCATTTTCCTTTGTTGGTCCCTTCTCATCTCCTTGACCTCTAAACATGGAAGTGTTCAACCTGGGCAACGCATCTTCTTTTCTTTCTATGTCACTCTCTGCTGATCTCTTCCAGTTCTGTGCCATTGAGTACAAATTATACTCCAAAGGTTGTCAAAATTCCATCTCCTGCTTCAACATTTCCCCTGAAATATAGATTCAAATATCCAATTGTCAACTCTGCATCTTCACTTGAGTATCTAATATACCTCTCAAATTAGGTTGTATGAAACTGTATCATTGATCTTCCCCCACAAAAAATTCCCACTTGCTCCCAGTCTTCTTTATCTCAGTATGTAGCACACCATTCTTCTATGCTCAGTCCAAAATGCTTGCACTCAGGCTTGACACTTCTCTTATTTTCACACTGCACTGCAATCCACTTGCAAGTTCTGTAATTCTACCTTCAAATCAGAACCAGAATCTGATCATTTATCACCACTTCCCACCATAGCCATTTAAGACCAAATCGCTGTCACGTTTATTCTTTATTATTGCAATGATCATTCAAATGTCTCCTACCTTTACCTTTGCCCCTTAACCATGTCTTCTCCACATACAGCCAGAATGAGTCTCTTCAGTCAGTTGATGAAACTCCTAAAGCCCGGTGTTTTCAAATGGCACTATGGCCTATTCCTAGACACTGAAAGGCAGAGTGAACATGGGTTTTGCTTTAAGGAGTGATTTATTATATAAGTCTAAACACAAACAAAAGAGCAAACAAAAGCAATTTGTGCACAATGTATGGGTCAGTTATGAACTTTAGCTTTTCATTGAAGGACAGAAGATTCCCTTAATATGCATTAAAATTATATCATGTCTCCACTGACATCACAAGCTGGAATTAAACAGTATTAGACATTAAATGTCATGTCCAACGTTCGTAGTGAACACGCACTACAGCTGTTGAGTGAGTACATGGATGCATAGGGAAGAGACTTCCATTTCTTAGTTAGGATGATGAGGACCAGGAATTAAATATCTATTGTGGAAAATAACTTACATTTTTACCCCAACAAATTATTGTCTCCTTTTTAAAGGTGAAGTCATAATTTTGTGGCTCAGAATCATTTCTCAGGGCATCGTCATAAATGACAACATGAGCTTGTGTCAGATGGACTTTGAGGAGGGCAGCTCATAGTTGCAGGTTCAGTAATGCCCAGCACCTAGCTTGCGGCCTGCCTGCCTGCCTTCCCGCCTACCAACCTACCCACCTGCCCGCCTGCCCGCCTGCCCACTGCCTGGCCACCAACCGCTCTCCTGCCGATCAGAACCCCTGCATCCTCCATGGGAGGGACGGCCCTCCCTCCGCCGCAGCCTGTTTGTGTGACCCTCCTGGGGCCAGGCTGGGCCTGGACAGTCTGTCTTCTGTATGCAAATGGGAACATTTATTTTATGAGTAGCGTAAAGTGATTTTATTACTGGTCTAATAAACTTATGAAAGTATCTGGGGAGGTTAATAAAAAAATAGAAAAAAAAGAAATGGCAGAGTTTGAACAATGATCTGTGTGGCTTCAATGCCTTTGCTTCTGCCATAGCCATGTCATGAAGAATCATTGTATATTTGTAAGACTTTTAGAACTACACAGTGAGGCAAAAGCAGGTTTACAGCTGAGAGTTTATTCTTGTATTATTATTTGTTAACTAGAGGCCCAGAGCAGCGGGTCTAAGCTTGCAGGTGGACATCCTCTCGCAGGCTGGGACCCTTTGCTCCTTACTGCCTGCCTGCTCGCTGCTCCTTACTGCTTGGCTCGCTGCTCCTTAGCGCTGCCACGGAGGTGGGAGAGGCTCTCACCACCACCACTGCACTCGCCAGCTGTGAGCCCGGCTTCTGGCTGAGCAGCACTCCCCCTGTGGAGTGCACTGACCACCACGGGGCAGTTCCTACATTGAGCGTCTGCCCCCTGGTGGTAGTGCACATCATAGCAACTGGTCATTCTGGTCATTCCACCATAACGGTTGCTTAGGCTTTTATTATATAGACTAGAGGCCCAGTGCATGAAATTTGTGCATGGGTGCGGTCCCTAGGCCTGGCCAGTAATCGAAGCACAAGCATCTGGCATGCAAGGGCAGGTCCCAGCTGACCTATGGGCCCTGTGCAACACCTGGGCCCCCAGGTCCCCATGTGCTCCCCTCTGCTTGAGTCATTGGGCCCTCACCCGGCTCCCTTTGTGCCTGGGAGCCAGACCGTGGCCCCGACCCCACTGCCACTGATCACCATCTGCAGGGGTGATCAGCAGAGCTATCTGGCCCCGCTCATACCCGCGTTGGCCTGGGGCCACCCACTCACCTGCTCCACCATCCTGCCATGGTTCCTCTCTCATTGGGGCCCATTGTGGCTGGCAGTGCTTCCACTGCCACCCGCTGCCAGTGCTGCATCACCGATGCCCTCCATGTCCCACACCACCCCCTGGTGGTAAGCGCATGTCATAGAAAGTGGTCGAACTCCTAGTTGAGGGGACAATTTGCATTCAGGCTTTTATTATATAGAATTATTGCATTATTTCCCATACAAACAACTGTAAATCTACTTTTACCCCATCCTGTATAATGCTCTCATTATTATCTTTACAAACCTCCAAAGATCAAGGAAAAGTGAGAGGCGGACAATCCTGTCTTTAGTCTACAGTGGGCATTCTAAGCTCCAAAATGTTTCACAGTCAAGCAGGGAGACGCCAAGCCCGGCTTTCTGCTCCCTGCCCCCAGGTGTCCTCACTGCTGCCTCATGCTCTCTGACCTACACTTTCCTTAGCTTAGTGACTTGGACCATTCACCCTTTATGTGCCAGAACAGACTTCCTAGAGTTTATAACCCCATAATATGTATAGCTTATTAACCACCTTTCTCATAGGCCATTCTTTACAATTCCCTGTCTCCTGGAAGGTAGGAATATAATGCTGTTTCCTGGAGATGCTCTCAAGCCCATGGGAAGCTGACATCAATTAGTTAAACTCAGAATGTCAAATTTCAATCAGGTATTCACTTATAATATGAAAAGAAACCAAAACAATGTCAAAATTTGTTTATTTGTATATTGTGACATAATCCAATAAAGAACCATATTCAGTGTGATGATAATTTTCTAGATCCCATGGTCTTTTTGAGAATCAAGTTTCTAGTCATGACTTAACCCTATTCACATCAAAATGTCCCTTTTTGTCAGTAGCCTCTGTGAGGAATGACTGTTCTATGGTCGAGGTGGAGAGCCAAAGGGGAGAATCCTATTGAACAGGTGAATGTCTGTGTTTAGTCTCTGCCAAAAGAAGGCTGATCATCCAAGCCAGGTGCATATGAAGCCCCGCTGGCTGAGTGAGTCCAGGTGAAAGTATATTTATTAGGAGAAGCATAGATTCATTTCAGTTCTCCAAAGAGGAAATCAATAATTCACACGAAACTTTGCCATGGGCTCAGCCCCTAGAATGATGAAATGAATGAATGGTCTCCAGCCATTCAGCAAGCCGCCTGCTATTCCTGGGGGGCTGCTATCAGTGCTGTCAGGCCACCCTTTGGGACATGCTCTGCTGCGTGCACAGGTTGTCTCTAAATGACAACCTCTGCTTGAACGTTGCCCTGGGCATCTCAGCACTCGTGTCCCTGTGTATCCTGCTTTAGGAAACTGACCCTGGGAAAGTCAGGGTCAGAGAAACAGGACAGGGACAACCCTTTTAGTACCGTCCATTGAAAGAGTTTTAACACATGGACACACACACACTGGAGGCAAAACCCAGGTAAACCTCCTTCAAGTGGATTGCTAAGAAATACTTTGAGATAAAGACAAGTCTAGGGTTGCACATGCTATGTAACTCCAAATCATGGTCCAGGAACCAAATTAACATATATTTTTTAAAGTAGGTTAGTTCTGGTTTGGTTTACTAAAGTTAATTCAGTAGCAGGTTTTTCAGAAAGCAAATTTCTTAAGATGTGACATACTCTGGAGATACAATAGTTGACATCGTGTTTGTATAGTTAATATGCTTTCTTCTGTGTATTTTCCATGTTTACAATTTATGATTATAGGATTCCTGAAACATTAGAGTTAATTTTTGGATGCTTCATATTCTCTATCAGTGTTGAGTAGAGAAAGGACTCTTGTAGACAGTCCCAAATCCAAATCAATGTCCTCCCAAATGAGAGCTCTTCTATGGACTTGGAAAGGGGCATGCACATATTGGGACCTGCCAACTCCCATGACCCAGAGTTGGAAAGGGCTCAGGTAGGTCCTGACTGATCCTCTTGGCACATCTGTGAAGATTATAGGGCTCTACAGAGAACAGATTAGTAACCACGGACCTAGCCCACCTCCTCATTTCTCAGAGAGGAAAACCAAGACCAAGAAAGACAAATGCTTCATCCAAAATCATAGGACCAGTCATTGCTGAGTTGGAACAAGTTTCCTGATTCTTAATCAGCACTTCCTCCCCATGTCAGAGCCACTGCAGCCTCCCTGCAGCCAAGTGTCCTCTCTCCATGAGGCCCTCGGAGTAAGCCAGGCTCCACAGGCCGCCGGCTTTGGCATCGGTCCTGCTCCCTAGCACTTAGGCTCTCATCATTAAAACACTGACATATAGAGCCCTGGCTGGTGTTGCTCAGTGGATAGAGCGTCGGCCTGTGGACTGAAGTGTCCTGGGTTCAATTCCAGTCAAGGGCACATACTCGGGTTATGCGCTCAATCCCCAGTAGGAGTGTGCAGGAGGCAGCCAATCAATGATTCTCTCTCATCACTGATGTTTCTCTCTCCCTTGCCCTTCCTCTCTGAAATCAATAAAAACATAGTTAAAAAAAGAAAGCTGACATATATAAACAAACTGTAATTTAAGCATTACATGGTCAGTAAGTAGAGGCCAAAAAGAATGAATATTGACTTATAAGGTAAGAAGGAGCCAGTTTACAATTTTCCAGTCTTGTTTGTTTCTGGTGACAGGTACATAAATATTGCAATTGCTACCAAGAACTTTTGATAACTCTTACCTCAAAATACTCCTCAACTCCATAGCACCTTTAACAAAACTTAGTCTATCCTGCTGGGTAAGCGGGACTGCTTGGGGCCAGTGGGTGGGAGTTGTTTTCAGGTTTCAGCCAGGACTTGATTACTCCCAGATGCAGGCCAGTAGCAACATCACGGAAAAACCCTTGTGGCTCTTTGTGGAGCACAGGACAACCCACTGGCTCAGACTAGAGATGACTGTCTATGCCTTTGCCGGCTCTCCGTGGGACAGACACCGTTCCCAAAGGCCCACCAGCAACCATCTGAGATCTGAAGCAGGAGCAGCAGAATCTGAGATGTGTGCCGAGCCGCAATCTGAATGTGGTCATTTTGTTGCACTAACAAGTTGTATTTCCCTTTTTGTGAAAAAACCAAGAGACTCGTTACTCAAATCATGGTCAAGGACATGAGCATCACCTAGGAGTTTTGTTGAAAGGCAGGACCCTGAACCTCCCCACAGACCCACGGAATTAGAATCTGCATGTCAGCAAGATCTCCGCGCAACCACAGGGAAGGCGAGGAGCAGTGTGCGTGCTCGAGAGAGTAAGACCATGATGGTGTGGCTTCACCATTAGCTTCATCTATAACATTTTAGTGAACTGCCTTGGGTTTTCTGAACATTTAAATGGAGAAATAAAGGACTCTGATTAAATTCAAAACTTATTTAAAATGTGTTTGTTTTCATTTGCCTCAGTAGGTTTTATCACCTCCAGTTCTTTCTCTCACGGCTGCTGGAGCAGAATCTTTAGATCACCAATAAGGATTTGAAGGAGGAATATGCATTGTGGACTATAAGAAAATGAGAAAGAAAAAAGAGTAATCCCAGCAGAGATAGTAAATATATTTGGCAATAAAGTGCCCCTCCTTCAGTTCTAGATATCTAGTTCAGTGGTTGGCAAACCGTGGCTCGCGAACCACATGCGGTTCTTTGGGCCCTTGAGTGTGGCTCTTCCACAAAATACCACGTGCAGGCATGCACGTACAGTGCGAAGTTGACTTAAAACTTTAAGGAAAGTTTATTAATTTAATTGTAGAGAACATTGTGGAGTGAAAGAAGATGTAGTATCAAGGATTGAGAAAGGTATGTGAGATGGTTTGGACATATAGAGAGGATGAACGAAAGGAGATAGATGAAACAAGTATACAAGACAAGTGTGGATGGGAGAGTTGGAAGGGGTCGACCTCAGCAAACGTACCTCAATCAGATTGAGGACGTTTTTAGCAAAGGCCAGCTTAGGAGTACCCTAATTAAGTTAATAACAATGTACCTACCTATATAGTTTAAGTTTTAAAAATTTGGCTCTCAAAAGAAATTTCAATTGTTGTACTGTTGATATTTGGCTCTGTTGACTAATGAGTTTGCCGACCACTGATCTAGTTGACCGCCAAGTCCTTTAGATTTTATTGCCTCAGTGGTCGGCAAACCTCGGCTCGCGAGCCGCATGTGGCTTGCAAGCTGCAGTTTGCAGCCCATGGGCCTAAATGATTGCTTAACCTGAGTCCTCCCTTCTATCCCCACTGCCTCTCTTTAGCTCAGGTCCTTATTATCTAGAAAATGGTCTCTCAACTGTACCCTTGCCTTTTCTGTGTAGTATTTTGCTACTCTCCAAGTTGTTATCAGAAAGAACATTCTCAAAGACAAATCTGATCATATTATCTTCTTATTTAAAGCCATTTAATGACTTCTGATAAAGGCAAGTTTCAAATATTTCATGCAATGTCCTTGGTGAAATGGCTTTTTTTTTTTAACCTGCCCAATCTGTTTCTCTCACCTTCTTCCTTTTACAGCAACCTCCCAATGTGTGGGAACCATGCCGCTCCCTGCCTCCAAGCTGCATCTCTGCTGGGATTACTCTTTTTTCTTTTTCTTACTCTTTTTTTCTTTTGTCACCTCCATGAATCTCCTTAATCAGGGCTCTGTCACCAAGGTAGAGCTGAGCATCTTCAGAGCCTGATGGTGCTCTAGCAGCACTTTCATGGAACTGTCGCGTCTGTCCACTTGTGTTTTCCTTGCATTAACCTCTGAGACCATGAAGCAGGAGCCACATCACTTTCTCCTTTTGTATCTTGAGTATCAAGCACTATTGCCCACATAGAGTGGGCACTCAATGAATGTTTGATTCATTAAATAATTAAACACATATAGTCACTCTGTAAAATAGCTATCATGTTATCCCTGGGAACAGTGAAAAACACACAGCAACCACAGATCTGGTGTAAATATGTTCAGTTAATTAATCTTTGAGATTCTCTAATGATGAATATTAAAGACAAATTAGTGAAAATTACTCATGTTAACTCTGCCACTACCCTACAGGGAAGTGATCTATCTCAAGTCATGTATTAACCACCCAATCATCTGTGACTTTTAATGATCAGCAGAATTAAGCCTAAGATACAATCAAGCTCTGACTTCTGGGGTGTCTTGGCCTCACACAGTAAACATGGACACAGTCCCTCTCCCAGATGGCCACCGAAGTCCTTCCTGTGGGACCTGGTGGTGGTGTCAGAGGCAGAGGGACAAGAGGTCAACGGAAACAACTTGTTCTAGAAATCAGGTCTCCACCTCTGCTACCCTGTTTTTTCCACATTAGTGTTCACATGACCTTCTACTTCAAGCTCAGCTCAAACGGTCTCTAAGATCAATGTGGCCTTGAGAAAAAAGATTTCAAGGGCCCCAGATCAGCACCTTGATCAAAGATCCAGCTGCCTTTGTCCCCTATCTTCCACTTTGCACCCCAGTTCTCTGCTCTTGAGGCCCAGAACACCTTCTACTCCAGGTCTGCTGGTGAAAACAATATCAATAATGCCATTTCACACATTAATGCAAACTTACTGTGTGCCAGACATCATTCTAGGTACATTATGCATATTAACAAGTTTAATCTTCACAATAAACCTATTTACCAGGTATGAATTACCACATTTTACAGATGAGGGAAGCAAAAATACAGAAATATTTCCATATACTGCTTGCTTTTTGGTTTCTCCTGATCACGTTTTGTCCAATTACTACAGATTTCATGATGCTGACTTGCTGTGCCCTTCAGATATTATGCTCTGAACTTTGAAGTTGGATCTGTATACCTTTTGTCCCCATGCCATGTGCCCATTGCCATCTCCAGTCTGGCCATCCTATTACAGATTCATCTGCTCACTCCATCACTGTTCTGAAGGGGACAGCAAAAAACAGCCATAAGGGAATTTATTATCTACACTAATAAAAGAGAAACATGGTAATTAGCGTACGACCGCTACCCTTCCCATTGGCTAATCAGCATATCCTTATGCAAATTAACTGTCAGCCAAGATGGCGGCCGGCAGCCATGCACTGAAGAGAGAACATGAGGCTTGCT
>NW_005353653.1:1544394-1553342 GCF_000412655.1 Myotis brandtii
GCCCCAACCCCCCTATCGGCCCTACTCTGTGAGTGACAGGGGGGAGCTCCCCAACCCCCCTGATGGGCCCTGCTCTGTGAGTGACAGGTGGCAGCGCCCCAACCCCCTGATTGGCCCTGCTCTGTGCATGACAGGGGGTGGCGCCGCAACCTCCCCATCGACCCTGCCTTGAGTGTGACAGGGGGCGGTGCCCCAACCCCCCATTCGGCCCTACCCTGAGCATGACTGAGGGTGGCATCGCAACCTCCCGATCTGCCCTGCTCTGTGCATGACAGGGGGCAGCGCCCCAACTCCCCAATCGGCCCTGCTCTGAGCCCCACCAGGGGCTGCACCTAGGGATTGGGCCTGCCCTCTGCCAACCAGGAGCAGGCCTAAGCCAGCAGGTCGTTATCTCCCGAGGGGTCCCAGACTGCGAGAGGGCACAGGCCAGGCTGGGGGACCCCCCTCCCCTCCCGAGTGCACAAATTTTTGTGCACCGGGCCTCTAGTATATATATATATATATACTATGATATGCGCTGACCACCAGGGGGCAAGCACAGAACATGGCGGGCATCAGCCATGGCAGGATGGGGGAGCAGTTGAGTGAGGGTGCCAGACCAAGGTGGGGTGCCGGTCGCTGTCACTGGGCGAGCCTCTTGTGGTTACTGAAAATTCTTTGCTCCTGTGTGTCGCAGTCCTGCCAGGCACTTGCACCCACTGCCGGCACTGGCCCTGCTCACACCTGCGGCTGGCACCTGGTGCCGGTCCTGATTGCCCCAGATGGCTTCTCCACTTCCCCCTGCTCCTGAGGGGCAACTGGGGCAACAGCTGCTGCTCCCACCACTGACAGCTCTGGTCCCACTCACACTTGCTGCTGGTGCCAGCCCCAATCACTCGGTGCTGTCAGCAGGTGCAAGCAGGGCCAGCACCCACAGCACAGGGAGTGGCAGTGGCAGGAACAGGGCTGCCAGCAGACAGAGGACCAGGGGCCATGGCGGGAGGGGCCAGGCAGGGGCGTGGAGGATGGGCTGAGATCCACCCTGTGCCCACTGCAGCCTCGCAGCCCACAATTCCTTTCAAGGTGCACAAATTTGTGCACTGGGCCCTTAGTTTAATACAGAAAATTAATTCTGATAGAAAGAATTAGACTCAGAGTATGTCATATCAACAAAACACTAAGTGGTGACAGGCATTCACTCTATATAATATCATAATTAAGGAAAGAGAAACGACAAGGTATGATTTTTAAAATGCATCTTTTTGAGGGGAGATCCAAGGTGGCAGTGGAGTAGGTAGAAGTTAATCTCACCTCCTCCCAGGACCAAGCTGGAATTACAACTAAAATATAGAGCACAGGTAGCCACAAACTATAGGTCGCTTTGTAGCTCCCGACAGGTGGCCAAGGCCAAGTCACAGGCAGAGTCTGATACTGACCTTCACCAGACTCCCTCCAGAGAGGCCCAGAACAACACACCTGTGTAAAGCTTCAGACAACATCAGAGCAGGAGCCAATGGGCTTCACAACTGGCACATCCCAAGGGAGAGCTCAGCAAGCACCAGACCCGCCATAAAAAATACAGTGATGAAAATCAAAGACCTACGTACAAATAAGACTAATCTACCCTGCAAGATTATCCTTTAAAACTGAAAGAAATGAAGAGCTTTCCAGACAAATAAAAACTAAAGGAGTTCATTACCACCAAACCAGTAATACAAGGAATGCTAAAGGGTCTTTTAAAAAAAGAAATATAAAAAGGAACATAGATATAAAGAATGAAATACCAATAATTATGTACTTATATGGAAGCAAAACATACCTTAAATGATGACAACAATCTTGAGAAAGCAGAAAAAGTTGGCATTGCTACCCTATGTAATACCAAACTACACTAGTAGGCCATAGTAATCAAAATAGCATGATACTGGGATAAAAACAGACATATAAATGGAACAGAATAAAAAGTCCAGAAATAAACTATGCTTATACAGTTAATATTTGACAAAAGAGGCAAGAACATTCAATGGGGCAAAGACAGTCTACTTTATAAATGGTGTTGGGAAAAATTGTACAAGTACATGCAAACAATGAAACTAGACCATCTTCTTATACCATATACAAGAATAAACTTAAAATGGATTAAAGACTTAAATATAAGACTCAAAACCATAGAACTCCTCAAAGAAAACATAGGCTGTAAAATCTAGGACACTTCTCTCAGTAATATTTTTTTCTGACAATATCTTTTGGGGCAAGGGAAACAAAATAAAAAGTAAACAACTGGAATTACAGCAAACTAAAAAGTTTTGTTTTGTTTTTCACAGCAAAGGAAACTATCAACAAAATGAAAAGACAACCCACTGAATGGGAGAGTATATTCGCCAATGATAAGTCTGATAAGATGTTAATATCCAAAATTTATATATAACTTACACAACTCAACATCAAAAAAACAAATATCCCAATTAAAAAGTGGGCAAAGGACCTGAAAAGACTCTTTCCCAGTGAGTACATACAGGTAGCCAATCAACATATGAAAAGATGCTCAATGTCACTGATCATCAGGAAAATGCAAATTAAAACAATGATGGGATATCACCTCACACCTGTAAGATGGGCTGTCATCAGTAAATCAACAAACAAGTGTTGGCAGGGATGCAGAAAAAAAGGGAGCTTCATGAACTGTTGATGGGTCCACTATGGGAAACAGTATATAGGGTCCTCAAAAGGTTAAAAATAGAACTCTTATGACCAGTGATTCCTCTCCTGGGTATATATCCCAAGAAACACGAAACATGAATTCAAAAGAATATATGCACATCTATGCTCATTGCAGCATTATTAATAATAGCTACTATTTGAAAGTAGCTCAAGTGGCCCATCAGTAGATGAGTGGATTGAAAAAAAAGCTGTAGCACATTTATACAATTGACTACTACTCTGCTGTAAAATAGAAGGAAATCTTGCCTTTTTTGACAGTGTGGCAGAGCCTAGAGAATATTATATCAAGTAAAAGTCAGAGAAAGACAAATGCCATATGATTTAGCTTATACATGGAATTTAAAGACCATTATAAATGAGCAAACAAAACAGAAACAGATTCACATACAGAGAAGAGACTGATGGTTGCCAGGGGGAGGGGATTGGGGACTGGGTGAAAAAGGTGAAGGGATTGAGAACTCACCTCCCCGAGTTCACGATTCATAGTTACAAAATAGTTATGGGGATGTAAAGGACAGCATGGTCAATAATATTTTAATAAGTGTTAACATAAAAACATCAAATCTGCAAAGATTTTTTGTGAGTTCATTTGAGCCAAATTGTCAACAATTGCCGTGAAGCAGAATCTCAACGGATTGGGATAATGCTCCAGAGCAGCGGTCACCAACTGGTGGTCCACGGACCACAGGTGCTCCATGAGGTCTGAAAGGTTGGCGACCGCTGCTCCAGAGGATGACAGTTGTTGTTGTTGTTTTTTTCTTTCTTTCTTTTTTTTTTTTTTTACCTATTTTTATACATTACAATAAAAAGAGGAGACATTAAGTGGGTTATATGAAATCCATTGGTGATAGATTAGAGAGGTGAATAAAAGCAAAGCAGGAAAACCTCTGGGATAGGATCAAAAGTAAAATGATAGACACACACTTCTTTTTCTTAGGTGGGTGCAGGATCGTTAATAGTCAACAATTAATATGATACCAATAACCATGAAGGAGCTTATGGTCTCTGTCCTGGCACCCAGGCCCATTTGGTTGTGCCCTGAGGGGTCCAGAAAAGGGGAAGTTACAAGTTACCCTGACATTTCACAGGGAGGTTATCTGAGATGCAAAAAGACAATAGGCTCAGTTAAGGTAAAGAGAGACCCTTTGTCAGGGAAGATACTTGCCTAAGACATGACTACCCACCATAACTGCTTTTAGTGAAAGTTTTAATTCCAGACCTTCCTTTGTGGTGACTTTAGTCCTTTGAGTTTGCAAAACCTCCATGCAGGCCTCTGCTGAGCTGGTCAGGTTAGCATGTGGCTTTTTTTTCTTCCACACACCTGTGTATGGTGCCAGTTGGGTCATACCAATCAGAAGAAGCACTGTAAATTATGTAGTTGTCTAACCCCTATGCTGTACGCCTGAAACTAGTCCTATATAGTAAAAGGCTAATATGAAAATTGACCGAATGGCGGAATGACCAGTTTCTATGACGCTCACTGACCACCAGGGGCAAATGCTCAATGCAGGAGCTCCCACAGGGGGAGCACTGCTCAGCCAGAAGCCCAGCTCACGACTGGCAAGAGCAGCCGCAGTGGCAGGAGCCTCTCCCACCTCCACGGCAGTGCTAAGGATGTCCGACTGATGGTTTAGGAGTGGAGCAGGCCTAAGTCATCAGTCGGACATCCCCTGAGGGCTCCTGGACTGTGAGAGGGTGCAGGCTAGGCTGAGGGACCTGCCCCCCAATTTCACGAATTTCACACACTGGGCCTCTAGTGTTGCATAATAACATTCAATGTAACTGTAATTGAAAAATACTTTTTAAGAAAGAATGCATCATTTCTCAGGCTTCCAAACTCTTTTGTAACAAATCACAAGATGTCCATGAACGAACTAAAGTATGTGCACACAGTGACAATAAACCCCCACTGCTCTATTACCTGGGAGAGAGGATCTGTAAAAGCACCTGGAACAAATTCAGGATTCTGTCCCTAATAAGCCTTCAATGGGCTGTACATTCAAATCCTCTCACATTTGCATAGCTTAGGTAACAATAGCTCTCTGTTTGGGCTCAGTGCTGAGGTCAATGCCACTGAAGCTGTTTAGCAACAATTCCCCTTTTGAACAGTTTTGTGGCCAGGCAGGAGAGAAGATGTGGAAAAGACAGAACGGAAGCTATCTGCCCTGGGCATGGTGTTCTCAAGCAGATGGCATTTCCAGACACACACACTTAGGGGTGCATATCAACATCCTCTGGGGACTGAGAAACAAATTAGATTACATTGTGCTATTCCATGTCTCTAAATCAGAACCTGCTGGCTATGGCCTGGATATTTACATCCTATATAATAAAAGCCTAATATACTAAGTGTCCGGTCATCAGGTCAGCCATTCAACCAATCAAAGCATAACATGCTAATAATATGCTGAGTCTGCTCAACTGCTCGCTATGACATGCACTGACCACCAGGGGCAGACACTCTGACTGGTAGGTTAGCTTGCTGCTGGGACTGAGCGAGATGGGCTGGACATGCCCTGGAGCCCTCCCGTGGCCCCTGATCATGCACCGGTGGGGTCCCTCAGCCTGGACTACACCCTCTCGCAATCCGGGACCCCTCATGGGATGTCAGAGAGCCGGTTTCGGCCCAGTGGCAGAATGACTGGTTGCTATGATGCACACTAACCACCAGTGGGCAGACACTCAACACAGGAGCTGCCCCCTAGTGGTCAGGGCACTCCCACAGGAGGAGCGCCACTCAGCTAGAAGCGAGGCTCATGGCTGGTGAGCGCAGTGGCAGTGGTGGGAGCCTCTCCTGCCTCTGCAGCAGCGCTGGGTAGTGGGCCTAAATGGACAGTCGGACACCCCCTGAGGGCTCCTGGAGTGCAAGAGGGCGCAAGCCATGCTGAGGAATCCCTCCCCGCAAGTGCACGAATTTCATGCACTGGGCCTCTAGTAAGAAGGTAAATGTCTGTTGTTTATACTGCCCAGTCTGTGGTATTTGTTATGGCAGCTCTAGCAGACCAATACAGTCCAGATAACTCTCACAAGCCCTAACTAAATAATTATTGAAGCACAAGGTAAATGAAAACAAGAATTCTATGTTGTTCATTATCAGGTTCACAACACCTGATAATGGCTATGGCCTGGGTATTTACATCCTATATAATAAAAGCCTAATATGCTAAGTGTCCAGTCATCAGGTTAGCCATTCAACCAATAGTGCCTAGCACGTACCCGGTACTTCATAAATAGCTGACAAAATAGAAATAGCTGTAACCTATTCCCCCACAGAGCCATGTTATCCAATGTAACCATGATGTGATTTTGTTGTCATTACCCATGACCTTGGGGAAAGTTTCTATTCTTTCTGGGCCTTTGTTTCCAAGCTGTAAATTGACATTAGTAATGTGTTTATCACTTAATTGTTGGGAATATTAATTGAGATAATATGCCTGGTACATAGTAAACACATGTAAAGTGGTAGCTGATATGGTAACCATGAACTTCACCTTCTCACTCCTTTATTTATTCAACAACTACTTATTGAGCATGCCCATCCCATGCACCCAGCATTGTTTCTGGCATTGAGAATAAATGAGTAATAAAACAATGTCTTAGCTCATGCATGTCTTTTATTCTAGAGAATGGAGTAAAAAATAACAAGAAACAATAAAATAACTTCAGAGAGTGGTGAGGCCACAAAGAAAATAAAACAGGATAATGGGCAATGCCTGTGTATGACAAGGACTGTGCAAAGGGTATTTGATAAAAACGTCTATAAGAAAGAGAGGAGAGTCCTGAGGAATGAGGACAGTCAGCCTGGATAGTGTCCGAGGGAAGACACCCCAGAGAGAACAGAGGGCACACAGGTTCCTGGAGGAAACCCTCTCCACATGTTCACGGCACAGAAGGTGGGGTGGCAACAGCATGGTGATCACGGTGGAGAGAGGCACAAGGTGAGGCCAGTAAGATCAGCGAGGGCCATATCATGTAAAGACTGAGGCAAACGTGAGAAATTTGGATTAGTTCTCAATGCAATGAGAAACTACTGTAAGGTCTTAAGCCGGGCTGTGGCATGGTTCAATGTACAATAAAAAAAATGTTCTGCTGCCACAGGGGGTGGGTGTGGAAAGGCATGAGTGGAAGCAAGAGGCTGGTCAGGAGTCCTGTCCATAGTCAGGAGAGAGGGAGCAGTGGCTTGGACTAAGATGGTGGCCGAGACCATTAAGAGATGAATGGGGATTATTGTGAAGGCAGGTGGATAGGACCTCCAATGGATTTAATGTGAACAGAAATAAAAGAGAGAGAGAGAGAGAGAGAGAGAGAGAGAGAGAGAGAGAGAACGAACCAAGGATGACCCCTAGGATTTCAACTTAAGAAACAACTGAAATGGTGCCATTGACTGTGATTAGGGTAGGGAGAGGTGGGGAGAACCAAGAGAGATGATACTAACCCTGACTTTGTCTCCATTTATTGGCAGAGTTGATGCAAACCTCATGGCATACATAGCAGAAGCCTGTCTCTTGACAATCACTTTTAGTTGGTTGTCAATAACTCCGATTAGTTATCAATCCATTGACCATTGCTAAGTGTCACTCTCTAACAGTATGTGTGAAAATTATCTGAATAAAGCTTGGGTTTCTCACTAGACTCCTAGAAGAAAACATAGGCAGTAAAATCTCGGTTATTTCCTTTAACAATAATTTTTCTGATATATCTCCTCTGGTAAGGGAAACAAGAAAAATTTTAAAATGAAACTACATCAAACTAAAAAGTTTTTGCCCAACAAAGGAAACTAAAACCAAAACATAAAGACAACCTACTGAATAGGAGAACAAATTTACCGATATGCATCCAATAATGAGTTAATATCAAAAATTCATGAAGAACTCATACATCTTAACACCAAAAACAACTAGCAATCAAATGAAATAATTGGCAAAGAATTTGAATAGATATTTTCTAAGAGGACATACAGATGGCCAATAAACACATTAATGACATTTTGTTCAATGTCATTAATCATCAGAGAAATGCAAATTAAAAACACAATGAGATATCACCTCACACCTGTCAGAATGGCTGTCATCAATAAATCCACAAACAAGTGCTGTCAAGGATGTGGAGAAAAGGGTACCCTTGTGCTCTGTTGGTTGGACTGCAGCCGCTGAGGGAAAATATATGGAGGGTCCTCAAAATTAAAAATGGAATTGCCTTATGACCCAGTGATTTCAGTTGTGGGTATATATCCAAAAACACAAAATAATAATTTGAAATAATATATGTACCCATATGTTTATTGTGGCATTATTTACAACTAGAGGACCGGTGCATGGATTGGTGCACTGGTGGGGCGTGGCCTGCAGGAATCAGCCTCATTCCGGTCAGCCGAGCACCTGTGGACCTGCCCTCTGAGCAGCCGTTGAATGAAGAAATTAGTCTGAGCTGATATTTTGGGGTAATGTCTTGGGTAAAGGTGTGTTATGTGTCCTGGAGGAACCTGGCAGAGAGCTTTGCACCCAAAAGCCATTCAGTGAATGTCCTTGATGTGTGATGCCAGGTCAGTGACACCATCAGGGGTGTTCAGGGAAGCCATGCTCCAGGATCCTCAGCCATCAGGACAGCCACCCCAGGGGGTCCACAGTCATATCCCCTCTTGCCATCTGCCTATGCCAGCTCCTCATGTTCTTTCTAGAACACACCTTAGAGGGCCTGCATCAGCTGGTGGGGTCAGGCCAGAGACTGGATTGTCTCAGGTATTTGATAGTTGCAGAGACTTGGCCTCACCCTGGGCCTTCTAGTGGAGTGCACTGTGAGTGCACTGACCACCAGGGGGCAGCTCCTGCATTGAGCGTCTGCCCCCTGGTGGTCAGTGCGTGTCATAGTTACTGGTCAACCAGTCGTTCTGGTCATTCCGCCTTTCAGTCACTGGGCTTTTATATATATAGGTAGAGGCCAGGTGCACGAAATTCGTGCACGGGTGGAGGGGTCCCTTCAGACCAGTCTGCACCCTCTCCAATCCGGGACCCCTCAGGGGATGTCTGACTGCTGGTTTAGGATCCTATACTGGCAGTTGGACATCCCTCTCACAATCCAGGAACTCTGGCTCCTAACTTCTCACCTGCCTGTCTGCCTGATCATCCCTAACCTCCTCTGCCTGCTGACCTGATTGGCCCTAACTGCCCCCCTGCTGGTCTGGTTGCCCCCAACTGCACCTCCCCCTCCGGCCTGGTCACCCCTAACTGCACCCCCCCCCCCCTTGGGAG
>NW_005353653.1:1553501-1557834 GCF_000412655.1 Myotis brandtii
CCCCAATTTCCCCCTGCTGGCCTGGTTGCCCCTCACTGCCCCCCCTGCCGGCCTGGTCACTCCACGCAGCCTGCAGCTAAGTCATTTAGTTGTCCCTCACTAACCCCCCTGCTGGCCTTGTCTCCTCACTCAGCCTGTTCAGTCATCTGTTCGGTTATTTCAGATGTGACAACCCCTGGTATATATATAGATATATATATATATAGATATTGGAAGCACCTAAGTGCCCATAAATAAAGGAGTGAATAAAAAGTAATGGTACATATATATAAGGGAATATTCTTGGCCATAAAAAAGAATGAAATTTTAACATTTGAAACAGCATGAATGAACCTACAGGGTATTATGCTAAGTGAAATAACTCAATCAGACAAATACCATATGATTTCACTTATATGTGAAATATAAAAGAAAACAATATAAACAAACAAAGCAGAAACACACTCATAGATACAGACCACAGACAAATGGTTGCCAGAGGAGGGGAGGGTTGGGGAAGTAGTGAAAAAGGTGAAGGGATTGAGAAGTACAAATTAGTCATTACAAAACAGTCCTGGGGATGTAAAATATAGGATGAGAAATATAGTCAATAATATTGTAATAACTGCCCAGCTGGTGTGTCCAGTGGTTGAACTTAGAGCTATGAACCAGGAAGTCATGGTTCGATTCCAGGTCAGGGCGCATGTCCGGGTTGTGGGCTCCATGCAGGAGGCAGCCAATAGATGATTCTCATCATTGAGGTTTCTGTCTCTCTGTCTCTTTCCCTTCCTCTTTGAAATCAATAAAAATATATTTTAAAATAACTATAATAATATTATTTTAATAACTATGTATGGGCACAGGGGGGTCCTGGAAATATAGGGAGTGACACTTTACAAAGTTTATGATTGTCTTACCACTATGTTTTACATCTGAAACTAATACAAAATGGTATTGATTGAAAACTGCAATTGAAAAAGATACATACAAAATTTTTAAAAATCTTTACTGTTTAAAGGGGAAGAGGTTTGGAAGTGAAGCTGTCTCATCAGAAAACAGTTGAATGTACTTTCAAAATATATTTTTGGAGGATGCACACTACCTATTCACCCCCCCTCATAAATAACAAAATTCCATTACAACAGCCAACATTTGTGAAGGTCTAGACTTGGAACTATAAGTGATATCACCCTGACACAGACATTTTTTTAGACCTTGTGATCAAAGAGAATCCTAATTTGTTGGTGATGGGGCCTTAGACAAATTTCTCTTTTTCATATTCGGGATGGATTGATATAATCCCTTACCTTGCATGATTCTTGTGAGGTTCAGATACAAACCACAAAGTGTTGGCACAAAGTGTGTGTAACATAAGGGACAGGAGACAAACAAACAGAACACCAGTGCCCGTTTCCTGATCCTATGGTGGCTCTAAGGCTTCAGGGACAACGGGAGAGGTAGTATGTCAACAGAAGACAGTTTTCATGATATTTAGGACACTGAGAGAGGTACTGTCATGAAAATTAAGACATTTTCCTAAAGTCACTAAGTAGAAAACAGTGGAGCTGGAATTCATACCAAGGCATTACTGCTACAATATACTGACTCATGGGTACAGGGAAAACAGACATATGGCACCCAGGATACTTGAGTTCTATTTTTCATTTCCAACAAATTATTTGGCCCTGAGTAAATCAACTAATGTATCTGACCCTCAGTCTTCTTAACTGTAAAATAGGCATGCTGGGTATTATTGAATTGCTAAGGTCATGTCTCTTCTTTAGTCCTGTAGGCCTGTGGGTTCTTTTACAGTTTTTTTAATTATCATTATTTTTAATCCTCACCCAAGGATGCCAATGATAGTTTTATTGATTTTAGAGAGAGAGGAAGGGAGGGAGGGAGAGAAAGAAACATCAATATGAGAGAGAAACAGGTAGACTCCCATAGGAGTCCTGGCTAAGAGTTGAACCCACAACATTTTTCATGCACAGAATGACACTCGACCAATGGAGTCACATGGCTGGGCATCTTTTTCAGTTTAGTAGAGATATAATTGACATAAAAGATTATATAAGTTTAAGGTATACAACATAATAATTTGATACATGCATACATTGTGAAATGATTACCATAAAAAGCTTAGTTAACAGCCTTCTCATACAGTTACAAAATGTTTGTGTTTATAATGAAATTTTTCAAGATCTACTCTCTTAGCAACTTTAAAATACACAATACAGTATTGTTAATAAATAGTCTTCATGTTGTACATCCCCAGAACTTGAAGTATGTAACTTTTGTTTGTGGTCCAGTGATTTATGCTCATTTTAATCAATTAAGGTCATTCAGTTTTTAAAAACTCATATATTGTCTGTCTCACAGAATACAAATCATGGAAGTCGGAAAGAAAAACTATCTGAAGTAGGCAAAAACAAAAAAACAAACAATAAAAACACAACACTCCTTCCACCTCAAATTTCCAAAATGAAAGGAAGTGGCATTTTTAGACATAGCGGGGTGTTGTACAAGCTTCTCCATCTCACCATCTCGGCAGTTTCCTGCTGAAGGAGAGATGCCAAGAGAAAGTGATGGCCTGAAGAGATGAGGAAGGTCTTGTAGCAACTGAGGCCAAGTCATGGCCAGAGTGATAACCAGTCATTGTAGACCCATTGCACCTGTTAATGTAAAAACATCCAAACCTGTAAAGAAGTTTTGTGAGTTTATTTGAGCCAAGCTGTTAACAATTGCCAGGAAGCAGAATCTCAATGGATTGGGATAATGCTCCAGAGAATGGCAGTTTTTCACCTTGTTTTACACATTACAATCAACAGAGGGGACTGTAGGTGGGTTACATGAAATCCATTGGTGATAGATGAGGGAGGCGGGAGAAAGCGAATCAGGGAAACCTCTGGGATTGGATAAAAAGTAAAATTATAGACGCATACTTCAGTGGGTGCAGGATAGTTAAGTCAACAATTAACATCTATATATATAATAGAGAAATATGCTAATTAACCAGGACACCATAACGGGTTGACCAGACACGAGGAGGTTGCTCGCGCAGCATTGGGGGCGGTGCGGCAGGGGCCTCCACGCACCTGCGCTCGGGGAGGGCCTGATCAGCAGCGGCTGTGACTGCTTCAAGGGCTGGAGAGGGAGGCAGGGCCAGACCGGCAGCAGCCACGGCTGCTGCGGGGCCCGAAGAGCAAGGCAGGGCTGAACCGGCGACTCAAGGGTGGGTGGCACTGCGCAATTTCGTATTGCACGCTGGGTTCCTAGTGATAACAAAACAATGAAAGAACTTATGGTCTCTGTCTTGGCACCCAGGTGCATTTGGTTGTGCCCTGAGGGGTCTGGAAAAAGGGAAGTTACAAGTTACCCTGACATTTCACAGGGAGGTTATCTGAGATGCTAAAAGACAATAGGCTCAGTTAAGGTAAAGAGTCTTTGTCAGGGAAGATACTGGCCTAGGACCTGACTACCCACCATAACTGCTTTTAGTTAAAGTTTTAATTTCAGATCATCCTTTGTGGTGACTTTAGGTCTTTGAGTTTGCAAGATGGCCATGCAGGCCTCTGCTGAGCTGGTCAGGTTAGCACCTGGCCCCTTTCGTCCACACACCTGTGGGAAAATAGGGCTGCTGCTTACGTAGGAGAAGTATCAGTCATGCAGAAGCCAAATGTCTCACTTCCTGTTTAATAACATCACAGAGAACTCAAAGGATCAGATTTTCTTGATCCAAGATGATTAGGCCTCAAATTTCAAGGTATAACATGATGGTGCTTCCCCTCTTAAACAGTAATTGTTAAGGCTGGTAAGAAATGACTGGCAGAAAAGCCCTGTCCAGGCTCCATTCTAAGCTGTGGGTTGGAGCATTGAGTTATATGGAACTTTTATTATCTTGTGAAATGCTTGTCCCGGGGCACTTCTTTGGGTTCAACTACAATGACAATTTAATTCTCAGTGAATGAATGCTAGTTAAAATGCTGGGGGAAAGACAGTCATAATGGAATAATGAGAATAATGAGCATACTTTTGTTTAAAGCTTCTTGTAAGCTGAATTTAGGAATCAAAAATATGACCTCTAGGAGCTCACAGGCAAAACCAACCCTCTTCTCTACTTAGCATGTATCATTAAGCTAAATATGCATCTTTTTCTTTTCTCTTGCTTTTTGTAACAGCCATCCTAAAAAAAGGTGTGAAATGGTCTCTCATTATTGTTTTCCATTATTGCATTTCAACAGGTGTAAATTTTTAAATTGAATTTATCAGGGTGACATTAGTTAATAGAATTATATAGGTTTCAATCTGCTTCTTTTTTTAAAAAAAATATTTTATTGATTTTTTTTACAGAGAG
>NW_005353653.1:1557911-1573158 GCF_000412655.1 Myotis brandtii
ACTGGGGATGTGCCCGCAACCAAGGTACATGCCCTTGACTGGAATCGAACCCGAGACCCTTCAGTCTGCAGGCCAACGATCTATTCACTTAGCCAAACCGGTCAGGGCACAATCTGCTTCTTGAGTAGGAATTGCTTTAAAGCTTTGGGAGAGGCTAAGTCTCATCTTCACATTTGTCTCTTGGAAAATGTTTGTGAATCTGCTTCTCAATCCCAGATTTTGTGAAATGTACCTGGAGTGGAATCAGTGGTGTGGAAATCTACTTTTATTTATTCTCGGAGAGGTAGCTGTGATCTCCTCTCCACATTAAGGTCTCTAGGTGGGAATACTCTTTGACATACTAAAGCTTTTATAAAACTGTAGAATTCGATAATGCCAAGATGGAAGCATGCAGAAGGAAGGAAGCATGTGGTTTAGTAGAAAGAATGTTTAATTCTAATCTTAGCCTTGCCAGTAATTCAAGACAGGTTGTAAATAATTTAGACCTGATCCTGGTTACTGAGTTAAGCCTTTTTTTGGGGAAAAAAAGAGATATTATATTTTAAAATACCTTTAATATATATACATACTAGAGGCCCGATGCACGAAATTTGATGTCCCTCAGCCCAACCTGAACTTTCTCCAATCTGGGACCCCTCAAGGGATGTCCAACTGCCAGTTTAGGCCCAGTCCCAGTGGGCAGGTGGACATCCCTCTCAATCCGGGACTGCTGGCTCCCAACCACTCACCTGCCTGCCTGATTGCCCCTAATCGCTTCTGCCTGCCAGCCTGATCACCACTGACCACTCCCCTGCCAGCCTGATCACCCCTGGCCACTCCCCTGCCAGCCTGATTGATGCCTAACTGCTCCCCTGCCAGCCATCTTGTGACGACATGGGGGCGGCCATCATGTCCAAGGGTGTGAAAGTCAATTTGCATATTACATCTTTATTATATAGGATAAATCCTATATAATATACATACATCCTATATAATCCTATATAATAAAGAGGTAATATGCAAACTGACCATCACACCCTCTCACAAGATGGCCGCCCCCATGTGGTCAAAGATGGCCACCAAAAGATAGCTGGCAGGGGAGGGCAGTTGGGGGCAACCAGGCCAGCAGGGAAGGGCAATCAGGGGTGACCGGGCTGGCAGGGGAACATTTAGGTGTCGATCAGGCTGGCAGGGGAGTGGTCAGGGGTGATCAGGCTGGCAGGCAAAAGCAGTTAGGGGCAATCAGGCAGGCAGGTGAGCGGTTGGGAGCCAGCAGTCCCAGATTGTGAGAGATATGTTCAACTGCCGGTTTAGGTCTAATCCCACAGGAATTGGGCCTAAAACGGCAGTTGGACATCCCCCAAGGGGTCCCAGATTGGAGAGGGTGCAGGATGGGCTGAGGGACACCCCCCAGTGCATGAATTTTGTGCACCGGGCCTCTAGTATGTATATGACTATCTTTAGGAGCTGGTTGACTCTGGTATCCTATCTAATAAAAGAGTAATATGCAAATTAACCATCACTTTGTCACTCTGATACAAAGATGGTGGCGGCCAGGGAGCTGGAGTGAGCAGGAGGCTTGGGTTGCCCCCGGCGATGGAGGAAGCCAAGCTTCCTGCCTGCACTGGCCCAACCTGGCCTCTGCTCAAGGCTACAAAGTTTTAATTATAGAAGATAAATAAATCCCAGATACCTGCTGAAAAAAGAAAAAGAAAAAAAGGACAGGCTGGGAGCTTGGGTCGCCGGGGGGCATGGCCAGCCTGAAAACGGCCATCAGCCCCTCACACAGGCTGGCCAGGCACACCAGCAGGACCCCCACCCTGATCCAGGACACCCTTCAGGGCAAACCAGCCGGCCCCCACCTGTGCACTAGGCCTCTATCCTACATAATAAAATGGTAATATGCAAATTGACCCTAACAGCAGAACGACTGGGAATGACTGGTCACTATGACACACACTGACCGCCAGCGGGCAGACCCTCAATGCAGGAGCTGCCCCCTGGTGGTCAGTACGCTCCCACAGGGGGAGCTCTGCTCAGCCACAAGCCAGGCTGACTGCTGCCAGCACAGTGGTGGTGGTGGGAGCCTTTCCCGCCTCCTCAGCAGCGCTAAGGATGTCCGACTGCAGCTTAGGCCTGCTCCCCACTGGCAAGTGGACATCCCCCGACGAGGGCTCCGCTGCCAGAGGGATGTCTGACTGCCAGCTTAGGCCTGGGGGAGCAGGCCTAAGCCAGCAAGTGGACATCCCCCAAGGGGTCCCAAACTGCGAGAGGGAACAGGCCAGGCTAAGGGACCCCCCCGAGTGCACAAATTTTGTTTTCATTGGGACTGTAGTCCTATATAATAAAGAGCTAATATGCAAATGGTCATCACATCCTCACGCCCTCATGCCCTTGTGCCCTTGCACCCTCGCACCCTCACACTGGAACTTTCAGACACTCAACACTGGGGAGAGAGGAATGGGGACCAGCCAGGCACAAATGAGCTCGCAAGAGAGGAATGGGGACCAGCCAGGCACAAATGAGCTCACAAGAGAGAAATGGGGAACAGCCAGGCTGCTGCCCAGGAGAGGGACAAGCCTCCCTTCCCATTGTCCTGGGTGCCTCTGGGTGAAGCCAACCACCCACCATCCCCTGCAGCTACGGCCATCCTGTGTGAAGCCGGCCCAGGTCCTGGGTGCCTGTACCCAGCTGGAGAAGGGGATGCTGGGTCCAGGGTGTGGGCCAAGGCAGAGGCAGTTAGAGGCAATCAGGCCAGCAGGGGAGCAGTTAGGGGCAATCAGGCAGGTAGGCAGAGGGGTTAGGGGTGATCAGGCATGCAGGCAGGCAAGCGGTTAGGAGCCAGCGATCCTGGATTTCGAGAGGCAGTTGGACATCCCCCGAGGGGTCCTGGATTGGAGAGGGTGCAGGCCAGGTTGAGGGACACTTCCACCCAGGCACAGATTTCTTGCACTGGGTTTCTAGTAAATAATATGAACATTTTATTAATTTTTCTAATTCAATGACTCTAGTGTGTGTGTGTGTGTGTGTGTGTGTGTGTGTGTGTGTGTGTGTTTAACAGACATATTATTAGTAAAATAGAAATTATCCCAAAATACAAAATGCATCCTTCATCCCACACAGCTTCTAATTTTCATCCTGGTTTCTGCCCAGCTGCTAAGATAATTGGATTGACTTTCATGCATCTCAGTTTCCACATTTCCTTTGGCTCTTCCATTCCAGTAACAGTTCATTTCAAAAGCTCCAGGATTGCATTAAAACCAACCTATTCACTGTCCACAAGTAAAAGTTTATGGGAAAAATAAATTCTATTGCCTCTTTTTATGCCTAACAACTTTTATAAGTAAATTCTGAGCAATCTGGATTCTTTGATTGTGAAAAAGTGTCCCCAAAGCCACCCATTGGGAGGCCTCCCACACGCTGACTAATCCCGCAGGGCTCAGAGGCCTGACAGCTCCAGCCTCACAGCTTAGACACTCCTTATGAATATGCAACGGCAATCTTTCACTTACAAAAAGAAACTGATATATCCATTATGGCCTGTGGTTAATCAAACCTCCATTCACTTCCCTCTGCTTAGAGAACCCTCATCAAGAAAATGTGCTGCTAAGCAAACGTAGCAGTAAGAACCAGGTTCTCATGAAAATGATTGCCTAGAGGCCAGCCCACTTAGAAGAAAGGACCCAGGATATTTTCAGCCTCTAATTTGATTTCCTATAAAATCTGAGCTCATCTTTTAGTTAAAGAAAGATTTGAAAGTTGCTTGCACATTTTGCATTTCAACAAGTTAGAGTTTTTACACACACACACACACACACACACACGCACGCACACACACACACACATGCACATATCGCTCCTACCAGGTCCTTCCACTTGCTTCTGTAACTGCTTCTTGGAAAGCATCCAAGCTCAGGCCAAGGAAATGCATAATAGAGAAGCTGCTGATTTTCCCAGCATCTGGTGAATTCACAACTTTCATTGAACCTTACATAATGTATCATCAATATTCATTTCTTCATAGACATTTATCTTAGTTATTCCCACCTCCCCAAGGGAACACTGTCAAGAGAAAACAGAAAGGAATTACATGGCAAACTCTTAAAGAAGAGGACACAGGAGCAGAAATTCACTTCCTAATTTTGCAACTAATTTTCAGTGCAACCTTAAAACATCACTTAAAACTATCTGTGCCATGGATTCTATAGTCCATACTTGGAGAAAAACACTTTCTATTACATCAAAATGAGGCTTTAATCCTGCCCACACAATAGCTTAGTGTCTTGCATAACTACCTGGATTATCAGATTCCATCTAGGTTAGTCAAATCCCCTGTTTTGAAGTATTTGGAATTAATTTCTTTCAATAAGTAACAGGTCCAGTGGTCACAGATCCCATTCCAGGCAACACTTTCAATTTTCCTCATGAAGACATAATCCAAGGAAATGTGATAGATTCCAGGCATTTGATATTGTAGTCTGATCAGAATAATAAAATAGATTAATCTATGATTTATTAATTTTATTTTTTAAAAACTACTATACTAGATTGTGGGTGTAGATTATAGATTGTCATGTAATATTTATATTTAATTTCTTTATTCCAAATAACATTGCTTTTACACTTTCCTAGGATTATTTTCATATAATAAACTTGATTATAACATTATGTCCACCCTCAAATAGTCTGTTTTGGTATTAATAGTATCTCTATATATAAAACCCTAAGCGACCATTCAACAGGTTGATCTTTGGAACAGTCGCTATGACGTGCACTGACCACCAGGGGGCAGATTCTCAATGCAGGAGCGCCGCTCAGCTGACCATTGGTGCCAGACACTGGGCAAGTGCAGCTGGGGTGGCTGCAGCAGCTCCGGCAGGCATGGCAGGCTGGGATGAGGGGAGTGGAGCGGCACCCAGCTGGGGCTTGGGCTCCTCCTCAGCTGCCTGCTGCTTCATGCACTAACACAGGCAGTTCTCAGGTACATCATTTCGTGGTTATCTCCCATTTATTTATCAAAAAAAGTTTCATCATTTTGACGTATATACATATGTACTTTGTGGTTTTTATTATTTATTTACCACAAGTAAAGGTCAGGAATTGTTATCTTTTAAATTTTTTTTTATTGTTTCACGCCATTACTGCTATGTATGTGCTCCATGTGAGTGAGATAGGAGCTTATGTTAGGTGGGTTCCGACTTACAGCAAAAGTCACGTTACGTTGCCGTAGGAACAGATCTCCGATGTAACCCAAGGACCTACTGTACATCCCTCAGAGGATATAGGACTGCCGGTTTGGAGAATCAGGCAAAAACCGGCAGTCCCACATTGCCATCTCCCCTCCAAAGGGTCCCAGATTGCAAGAGGGCACAGGCTAGGATGAAGGAACCCACTGGTGCACGAATCCATGCATCGGACCTCTAGTTTAATATAAGATAATATATAACAATAACAGTCCTTTAAGGCTTTTAAGCTCCACTCAACTCTGTACTTTTTGAGGGTGGGAACTATGTGTTTTTCTTTGTATCCTTGGCACAGTATTTGGCACATGCAAGTTTCTAATTAATCAGTTCTGATTAAATAATAAATAAATAAATAAAATGATATTTTCCATTAGTTTGATGGTGACCTTTTTTCAGTGCTTCTCAGAATGTGGTCCCAAATCATCTGAGGATGTGTTAATAGATGAGAGTCCTCTGCCGACCTGAGGCCCAGTGAATCCCAGTTTTTCTAGGGATCAGGAATCTGTAATTTCAACAAACTCCTGAGTGGTTCTTGGACATATTTCTGTTAGAGAACCTCTGCTTTGCTTTTTTGTGTAAAAAGCATCATTTCTGGCTGTGTTGGAACTCTTCAGTCAACATGAAACAAATGGTGATTCTAACATGTGAGAAACTTGTGTTCCAAAGCTTTCATGTTCATACTTGGTGTGAGGTCCTGTATTTTTGATATTCCAAAACTCGTCGGCAATGCCAATGCCTCGGTGACTATTTGCTGTGAAGTTTATCTCTAGTATCACATGCATGAAATCAGTTCCTATTATATCTTTTTGGCCATCTGATTGACATGGGTTGATTAGTTAAGGTTTTCCAATAAAAAAGAGCTAATAGACCTTTGAGGCAAGTGTGTGTATGTGTGTGTGTGTGTGTGTGTGTGTGTGTGTGTGTGTGTGTGTTCTCATGTGTGTATATTTAAGTGTTTGATTTTATTTGATTTTATTCAAGTAGTTCATTAGTTTGCAACTAGTCAAGTGTATCTTCTTAATAGCGTGGGTCATGCCTTCTTCTTCCATCAGCTGTCAGCATGTAATGCTCCTGCCTCCTTTTCAGGTGATTTGTATATGACCTCTATCTGCTTTGTCTATATCTATGGAAAAGTTCTTTGTGGGGTACTTATGGATTTTTATATTCAAAGATAAGTAAAACATGTGAATGAAAAAGTATTGAACTTGTGGGTCTAAATTCCTGAAAGATATGCTCCTGAGGGTTGCCATGGCATAGATTTACAAAGGAGCCCTTCTATAATAATGGTTGGTATGGATCAGGATCTCATCAAAGCCTTCAGTGAAGCTTTTCATCCAATCTCCTTTTCTAGGAAGTGACATGCCTGGCACTTCTGTCAACATTATACTTACAGCTTCTGTAACATGACTGAAACTCTTCAAGGGTGGTGAGTGATGGCATATCTTTTTTAAAAGTTTTCTTTCATTTTATTCTCAATCTCTCCCCAACAAATCAGAAGTCCAAGATAAGATGCTTAATTCTATGCAGGTGACAGTATAGTCATGTGAATTAGTAATTAAGTGTAACTCAGTTTATCAGAAGTCAAAGGCCCAGAGAACTAAAATAGATGATGGGGAGAGGGGTGCGCACTGAGTGCTCCTGGCATATTTGCTGGAACATCAGCTCTTCTGGGCCCACCTCTGAGCTCTGGAGGGCTCACAATTCTCTCTGAAGGGCTGAGGTCCTTTCTTACAGTGCTGATCACTCTCTCCTCCACTTTATGGCCTGCATTCTGGGTGCCCTGGGATTTGATAATTTGAAAAAATTAAAGACAGAGAGAATCTTAAAAGCAGCAAGAGAAAAACAATTACCTACAAGGGAACAGCCATAAGAATGTCAGCTGATTTCTCAAAAGAAAATTTGCAGTCTGGAATGGATTGACACAAAAACATTCAAAGTGATGAAAAGAAAGGATCTGCAATCAGGACAACTCTATGAGCAAGGCTATCATCAACAACTGAAAGGAAGACATAAAACATTTCCAAGCCAAGAAAAAGCTAAAGGAGTTCATCACCATCAAACCAGTATTACAAAAAAATGATAAAGGGACTTCTTTAGGAAGAATAAAAATCTATATTTGTATATATATAAAGCCAGTGACTATAACACTGTAATGACTGTAACGACCAGTCGCTATGACACCCAGTTTGGCCAGTGATCAGGGGGTGGGACTGCTGGCTAACCTCCTGTGGCCCATCCCCTGGCCAGCCTGTCCCTGATCGGACTCTCCCATCCCATCAAGGTGGGGCCGGTCAGCCAAACACCACTCACCTGCCCTTCCCCCGGCCAGCTCCACCCCCGATCGCACCCCCACTCCAATAGGGGGTGGGGTCAGCCAGCCAACCTCCTGAAGACCCTCCCCCAGGCAGGCCCCACCCCCGATGGGCCCCCACCATCCTGATCAGAACACAGTTCCTCCCACTGGCCAGCCACACCCCTGATCACCCCCCACCCCAAGGGGGGCCAGCCTGCCAACTCCCCACGGCCCCTCCCCCAGGCTACTGGCCCCGATCGGCATCCCCCACTCCATTTGGGGGTGGGGCCCACCAGCCACTCGCCTGAAGCCCCTCCCCCCAGCTGGCCCAGCCCTGATTAGGCCCCAATTGGGGCCCGCTGGCCTGCCAACCTCCCTCCATCTCCTCCTTCTAACAAGCCCAGCCCCAATTCTCCCCCTTCCGCCGATTGTGGCTGGGCCAGCCAGACCTCACCCATGCATGAATTCGTGCACTGGGCTTCTAGCAGTAATATAAAGATCCTATCTAATAAAAGGGTAATATGCAAATTAACCATCACTCCATCACAAAGATGGCGGTGCCCAATCCCCTCAGCCCCGCCGGAGTCCCTCAGTCCTGGGAGGGCGGCCACTGGGAGCAGGCAGTGTGAGCAGCCTGGTGGAATGCTTGCTTCATTGCCACGGTGATGAGGCAAGTGTTCTGGCCTGGCCTCAGAGGCGACAGGCAAGTACAGGAGTGGGATGGAGATGCTTCATCCAGTCTGGGTGCTGCAGTGGGGCACTGTGTGTGGATAGAGTGCCCAGCACACGTAGGGGCATGGGCGGTGGGGAATGGGGAGCCCCTATTTGGGGAACGGAAGCTCAAAGAGGAGCAGCGCAGCCACATGCAGCTCGCCAGCCTCCTCTGGAGGAATTCCAAAAAGAGGGAAGGGGGGAATGGCAGGCTTCAGCTGTGCCTGCCACCTGAGGGTGGCGCTGCTCTCACTCACTCACGTGCCGCAGGCTCGCTCCTTCCAGGATGCAGATTGGCGGCGCCAGCGGCACGCGCCCGTCAGTTCCGGGTTAAAGGGCCTCCGCCTCCCACCCCAGGACAGGTGGGATATTTCATGTAGGAAACTAGGGTGATGCTCCTTAAAGGGCCTGACTCCCTGAAAACCAGACTCATCCAAAAAGGATAAGTTCTTTGCTATTGTACTGATCCGTCACCTTTAAGCATCATTCACACATTAGACACTTTATCCCTATTGTTAGAACGTTATAAAATAGATGTGTGCTTTTTTAAAACTTTATTTTCCAGATAAGGAGAGGTAGACTCAGGGTCTGAATCCACAATTGTCTGGGTGGAAAGCTTCTGTTCATCTCTGAAAGCTGGGCATGTGGCAGTGGACGAACATCCCAATAATACTAGATGGTGAAAGAAGAATCTGGAAATGAGACAAAATGGTATGTGTGAATCTTCAAAGGAAAGTGGATGCCGCTCCAGTCTAGGCACTTTCTAGGAGACCTTGACAATTATTGGCAAGCTGCCATTCTGAAACAAGCAAAGGTGAGGAAGGAGTACAGGTAATGCAGAATGGAAACTGCAGTTTGTGCAGGTCAAGGACTTTGACCTAGCAATGCAATGCCATCAGAGTTGGGACGTTCTGGGATTCTCAGAACTTTGCAATCAATTTCTATTTTTTGCTTCAAGAAATTTCAAGCAAATGCCCTGAGATCTTATATATCTATAATAATAAAAGTGTAATATGCTAATTAGACTGGACATCCTTCCGGATGAAGCCAGGGCTGAGAGGGGAGTCCCTCCTGGGTACTTGAGGGAAGCCAGTGTTGGCAGGCGGGGGAAGGAAGGCCTACTCTTGTATGATAGGCCTTCCCTGCCTGCCTGATACATCTGTACATTTGAATGTGTATATTATCTATACTAATAAAAGCCTTGGGGGCTATCAGACTAATAGGGGAGGGCAGTTGGGAAAGATCAGGCTGACAAGGGAGCAGTTAGGCATCAATCAGGCCAGCAGGGGAGAAGTTAGGGGGTGATCAGGCTGGCAGGCATAAGTGGTTAGGGGAGATCAGGCAGGCAGGCAAGTGAGTGGTTAGGAGTCAGCAGTCCCGGATTGTGAGAGGGATGTCCAACTGCCAGTTTAGCCCCGTTCCTGCAGGGATCGGGCCTAAACCAGCAGTCAGACATCCACCAAGGGGTCCCAGATTGGAGAGGGTGCAGATCAGGCTGAGGGAACCCCTCCCCCCGTGCACAAATTTCATGCACTGGGCCACTAATGAATTATAAAATGGCAATAAATACATATAATTTGATTGGATTAAATGCTCCAATCAAAAGACATAGGGTAGCTGAAACCCATAACATGCTGTTTTTAAAGGATCCACCTCAGAAGAAAAGACACACACAGACTAAAAGTAAAGGAATGGAAAAAATATTTCAGCCCTGGACAGTTTCTCAGTGGTTAGAGCATTGGCCCATGGGTTTGATTTCCAATTGAGGGCATGTACCTCAGTTGCAGGTTCCCAGCCCTGGTAGAGGAGCATGCAGGAGGCAACCAATCAATGCCCCCCCCCCCTATCTCTCTCTCTCGTCCCTTCTTCCCTCCCTTCTAAGGCTTTTTCCTCCCTCCCTTTCATTCTCTCTAGAAATCAATGGAAAAAATTATCTTTTGGTGAGTATTGTTTAAAAAAAATATTTCATGCAAATGCAAACAACAAAAATAAATCTAGTGTAGCAATAATTACATCAGACAAAATAAACTTTAAAACAAAGATTATAATAAGAGACAAAGGATATTTCATAATGATAAAGAGATAAATCCAACAAGACAATACAAACCTTTAAACATTTATGCACCCAACAAAGGGGCACCAAAAAATATAAAGAAAATATAAAGGACAGACCAAGGGGGATACAGTCATAGGAGTGGCCGTTATATCCCATTGACATCAATGGGTAGATCTTCCAGACAGAAAATTAACAAGGAAACAGTGGCCTTAAATGACACATTAAACCAGATAGATTTAATTGATATTTTCAGAATATTTTACCTTAAAGGAACAGATCATATATATTTTTCAAGTGCACAGGGAACATTTCCCACATGTTTGGCCTCAAAACAAGTCATTAAATTTAAGAAGACTGAAATTATCCCACGCATCTCCTCCTAACACAGTGATTAGGAACTAAGAATCAATTACAAGAAAAAACTGAAAAGCACACAAACATGTTGAAGTTAATTAGCATTTTACTAAACAATAAATGGGTTAACAGTGAGATCAAGAAATAAATTTTAAAAAATACATTGAGATTAACATAAATGAAAACACAACAACCCAAAAATCTATGGGACAAATGAAAGCAGTCAGAACAGGAAAATTCATAGGAATACAGGCCTAACTTAAGACACACACAAAACCTCAAATAAACATGCTAACCTTAACCTAAAGGAAATAGAAATAAAACAACAAGAATACACAAAAGTGAAATGAAAGGAAATAAAGAAGATTAGAGCAGAAATAAACATGATAGAAACTAAAAAGAAAACATGAAGGAATATTAAAACCCAGAACTGGTACCTTTTTTTAAAAAAATATATTTCTTCATTGATTTCAGAGAGGAAGGGAGAAGGAGAGAGAGATAGAAACATCAATGATGAGAGAGAATCATTGATTGGCTGCCTCCTGCACACCCACTACTGGGGATCCAGCCTGCAACCCAAGCATATGCCCTTGGCCGGAATCGAACCTGGGACCCTTCAGTCCACAGGCTGACACTCTATCCACTGAGCCAAGCCAGCTAGGGCCAGAGCTGGCTCTTTTAAAAGATAAATAAGACTGATAAACCTTTAACTAGATTCATCAAGAAAAAAAAAGAGGATCCAAATAAATAAAACAAGAAATGAAAGAGAAATAACAACTGACACTACAGAAATGCAAAGAATTATTAAAAAAAAAAAAAAAACTAGGGGCCCGGTGCACGAAGATTTGTGCACTAGGGAGGGGTGTGGAGAGAGGGGTTTCTCAGCCCGACCTGCACCCTCTCCAACCTGGGAGCCCTCAGGGGAGCCCTCTCCAATCCGGGAGTTTCTGTCTGTCTTTGCATTCATATGAGCGAATTGTCTGAGACCCCCCCAACCCAGTTTGGTTTGTTGCTCACAGTATAATAGAGGCATTTTTTTTTCTTTGCTTCATTGGTGGAGATTTCCTGGAAGATTTAGGATATCTTCCTTTAATTTTTCCTAGACACTCTGATTTTACTTATGTCTCTCACCTTTGCTTTCCCTCCATTCCCCACGACAATGGTAACTTGCCCCAGGCTCACTTTGCACTAGTGCAGTGGTCGGCAAACCACAGCTCATGAGCCACATGTGGCTCTTTGGCCCCTTGAGTGTGGCTCTTCCACAAAATACCACGTGTGGGCACGCATGTACAGTGCGATTGAACTTCGTAGCCCATGCTCAGAAGTCAGTTTTCAGCCTGGGCGAGTCTATTTTGAAGAAGTGGTGTTAGAAGAAGTGGTGTTATGTTCACTGAGGTCGACCCCTCAGATTGAGGATGTTTTTAGCAAAGGCCAGCTTAGGAGTACCCTAATTAAGTTAATAACAATGTACCTATCTATATAGTTTAAGTTTAAAAAATTTGGCTCTCAAAAGAAATTTCAGTCGTTGTACTGTTGATATTTGGCTCTGTTGACTAATGAGTTTGCCGACCACTGCTCTAGTGTCTAGATCCATCTGCCATCAGAACTACAATTCCCAGCATTACTGGTGCTCCCCACATTCTGGGTTTTACCTGACTGAGGGAGCCATGTCCCCCCCAAGCCTCCGGCTCTCTTGCTCTGCTCTCCATCGGTGACCAAAGGAGCCACATCCCCCCAAGGGAGTGACTGATGGAGCAACTGAGGAAGCCATGTCCCCCCGAAGCTGCTGGTTCTCCCACTCTGCTCTGTGTATGCAAATTACCTGCCATCTTTGCTGGGTTGATTTGCATACTCACTCCTCATTGGCTGGTGGGTGTGGCTGGTGGGCGTGGCTTGCATATAGTAGAGGGATGGCTAATTTGCATGTTTCTCTTTCATTTTATAGGATACTACAACCATATGTCAACAAATTAAACAATCTGGAAGAAACCGATAAATTGCTAAAAACATACAATCTTCCAAATCAAGAAGAAAAAAAAAACAGAAATTCTAAGCAGACTGATAACAACCATGGAAATCAAAGCGTTAATCATAAAGCTTGCAACAAACAAAAATCCTTGACCAGATGGCTTTACAGGTAAATTTTACAAATCTTTCAAAGACGACCTAACATCTAACCTTCTCAAACTATTCCAAAAATTCTAGAGGAGGGAGCCTCCAAAGATCATTTTACAAGGCCAGCATTATCCTGATTCCAAAATCAGATAAAGACACTACAAATAAATCAATTATAGGCCAATCTCCCCAATAAGTATACATGCAAAATCCTCAAAAATATTAATAAAACAAATTCATCAATACATTGAAATGACCATACACTATGATCAAATGGGATTTATTTCTGGGCTGCAACGATGCTTTAGTATCCAGAAATCAATTAATGTAATACACAACATAAATTAAATAATTATAAAAAAATATATAATCCATCTCCCAGTTAGGATTAAAAAAAACACACATCACAGCAAAGTAGGAATAGAGAAAACATATGTCAACATAATAAAGGTCATTTATGACAAACCTACAGCTCACATCATAATCAATGGGGGTGGGGAGGTTCATTAAGAACTAGAGGCCCGGTGCATGAAATTCATGCATGGGGGTGGGGGGGTCCCCTCAGCCCAGCCTGCACCTTCTCCAATCTGGGACCCCTCTGGGGATGTCCAACTGCTGTCAGTAGGACATCCCTCTCACAACCCAGGACCGCTGGCTCCTAACTGCTCATCTGCCTGCCTGCCTGATTGCTCCTAACTGACCCTCCTGCCAGCATGATCACTCCTAACAGTCTCTGCCTGCCGACCTGATCACCCTTAACTGCCCCCTGCCAGCCTGGTCACCCCCGACTGCCCCCCTGCCGACCTGGTCACCCCCAACTGCCCCCCTGCCAACCTGGTCACCCCCAACTGCCCCCCTGCCAGCCTGGTCACCCCCAACTGCCCTCCTGCCAGCCTGGTCTCCCCTCACTGCCCCACCCATGCACCAACCTGCTCATCCCACACAGCCTGCTGCTCAGTTGTTTGGTCGTCCCTCACTAACCCCCCTGCCAGCCTTGTCGTCCCACTCAGACTGTTCGGTCATCTGTTCAGTTGGTTTGGATGTGACGGCCCTGGCTCTTTATATATATACTAGAGGCCCGGTGCACAAAAATTTGTGCACTGGCGGGGGGGGGGGGTGTCCCTCAGCCCGGCCCGTGCCCTCTCGCAGTCTGGGACCCCTTGGGAGATAACAACCTGCTGGCTTAGGCCCGCTCCTGGGTGGCAGAGGGCAGGCCCAATCCCTAGGTGCAGCCCCTGGTCGGGCTCAGAGCAGGGCCTATTGGGGAGTTGGGGCGCTGCCCCCTGTCATGCACAGAGCAGGGTGGATCGGGAGGTTGCGATGCCACCCGCTTTCTGAGCATTTTACATGAAACAGTAGTGACCCTGGGCAGTCTGACCTTGTGTTTTCCACTGGTGTTTGCTTTTACCTGCAGCCTTCTGCCATGTCTCTTTCCATCCCTCCATCTTCCTACTCACAGCATCTCCCTCTTCTCAGGCCAAACCCTGTTTTAATTGGGAAATATTCAGCAAACAAGTGAAGTGTGCCTTTAGTGGAGAACAACGGAGAACATTGTCCTTCCCCAAATAGCTGGACATTTCTCTGGCTATTCTTTTAAAGATTTCCCAAATCTTTGTCTGGGTAACCTGCCTCATTTTCATGGCAAAAATAGGATGGCTACTGTCTTTTTCTTCTTCTTCTTTTTTCCCCTTTACTTTCATGGAATTGATACTGTTGTAATTAGCTAGTTCTAACAACAGGAAAGGAGCTAAGGGGGAAGGCCAGACATTGTAGGCAGGTCATTTGGGCAGCTTCACCAGGAAACTGCAACATTGTACTCCCCAGGGAGCCACCAGCCTACTCCCTTTGAAACACCAGGGGAAGGAATCCAACAAAGAGAAACAGATGCAGTAAAGTTAGGGGGCCTGGGGAAGGTCCTTGCCTATCAATCCTTCTGGGGACAGAGATGGTAGCCAGAATGGGCGTGCCCACGTAAGCATGTGAAAATTTGGGAATACATGATCTCTAAAAAAGGACTCTGCTAGGACCGGAGAAAAATGGCGACCAGCAGGAAGGTAGGGAGGGAGAGAGTGTGAGAGTGCAAGGAAGTGATAGAGGAGTGTGTGGACGTGTGTGGTGTGTGTGTATGAGCTAGGGACAGTTAGATTCTGCAGGTCTTCTAAGGGGCTGCTAAACCGGGCAGTCTTAGGCGGCGGAGTCCAGCTCCCGGCGCGGACACTCCTAGGCGGCCAGCCCAGGCACAGCGACCACGCCATCTTGGGAAACAGAGCTGCTTGAGACTAGGATCCTGGCCTCAGCACCACCCAGTCTGATCTCAGACGCATACCAGGACCCTGCAGCCACTGGGGACAGAGACCTGCGACCACAGCTACAGACCTGCGGACACCAAAAGTTCGGAGATCCCCGCGGCAGATCCGTGAGTAACAGAGCCCACCCCCCCTTCCCGCAGGCTCGCGGGCAGCGCCATAGTAACTGATAGACCCGCCCCTTGCCGGG
>NW_005353653.1:1578176-1581798 GCF_000412655.1 Myotis brandtii
ATGCATGCATATAAGCATAACCAATGGACACAGACACTGGGGGGTAGGGGAGGCCAGGGGATTGTCAAGGGCGGGGGGGAAAAAGGAGAAACATGTAATACTCTTTGTAATAATTTAAGCAATAAAAAATAAATTAAAAAAATTAAAAAAAGGACTCTGCTACCGTTGCTCATTTCTCTTGTGCTCTTGGCTCTCTCTTGGCTTCTTGCATTTGCCTGTGTTTCCTCTATAGCCATGTGGCCATGTGGACCCCACATGCCATGGACTGATGGACGGCAGTGGGGAAACGCAAACGAAGCCAGCCTGATGCTGGGCTGCATCGGCTCCAACATGGAAAGGAAACTTTGACACTGACTGATTTTAGCTCTGCTAAAGCCCCAGCGACACTTCTATGACTGGACTACTGCATTGAGCATCTGTGTGTCATAGTGACCAGTCATTCCCATTCGTCCTGCTGTTAGGGTCAATTTTCATATTACCCTTTTATTATATAGGATAGAGGCCTGGTGCATGGGTGGGGGCCTGCTGGTTTGCCCTGAAGTGTGTCCTGGATCAGGGTGGGGGTCCCCACTGGGGTGCCTTGCAAGTCTGGGTGAGGGGCTAATGGCTGTTTGCAGGTTGGTCAAGCCCCCCCCCGAGTGGGGACCCTCACCCCATGGAGGTTTGGCCAGCCTGGGTGAGGGGCTTATGGCTGTTTTCAGGCTGGCCACACCCCCTTTAGGGTGGGGGTCCCCACTGGGGTGCTTGGCCAGTCTGGGTGAGGGGCTGAGGGCTGTTTTCCTTTTATTTATTTATTTTTTTTTATTCTGGGATTTATTTACCTTCTATAATTGAAACTTTGTAGCCTTGAGTGGAGCTCAGAGCTGGCCAGGGCTGGCGGGAAGCTTGGCTTCCTCCATCGCCAGGGGCAACCAAAGCCTCCTTCTTGCTCCAGCTCCATGGCCATGGCCGGCTGAAAGCAGGTATCTGGGGTTTATTTATCTTCTATAATTGAAACTTTGCTGCCTTGAGTGGAGCTCAGAGTTGGCCAAGGCAGGTGGGAAGCTTGGCTTACTCCATACTGGAGCAACCAAGCCTCCTGCTTGCTCCAGCTCCGTGGCTGCTGGCCGCCATCTTGGTTGGGTTAATTTGCATACAGTCGCTCTGATTGGCTGGTGGGTGTGGCTTAAGGTGTAGCGAAGGTATGGTTGATTTGCATGTTTGTCTTTTATTAGTTTAGATTACTTTCAAAGTACAGCTAAATGGCAAGACAATCTTATCCTTTATAAAGTGATCCCCTTGATATTTCAAGTACCCATCTGGCACCATAGATAGCTATTAAAATAGTATTGACTATATTCCCTATGCTATACTTTAAATTCCGTGATTTTTTTTTACCTTGGGCTTTTTAATTGCTTCAACTTTTTCAACAAGCCCCCTAATACCCTCTCCTCTGACAACCTGTATGTTCCCTGTATCTATGAGTCTGTTTCTATTTTATATGGTTATTTATTTTGTTTTTTGGATTCCATATGTATGTGAAAGCATATGGCATTTGTCTTTCTCTGATTCATTTCATTTAGCATAATACCCTATAGATACATTCATGTTGTCACAAATGGTAAGATTTCATTTTTTTATGGGTGAATAATATTCTATTTTATATACATGCCACCACTTTTAATCTACTCACCCATTGATGGAAAATAATGTTGCAATGAATATGAAGGTACATATATTCTTTATAATCAGTATTTTGAGTTTCTTCATATATATACTCAGAAGGAGAATCACTGGATCACAAGGAAGTTCAGTCCATTTTTAAATTTGTTCAGAAAACTCCATCCTCTTATCCACAGTGGCTGCACCAATCTGCATTATCACCAACAGTGCATGGGGGCTCCCTCTTCTTATTTATTATTAATTGATGATGGCTATTCTGAAAGATGAGCGGTAATATCCCATTGTGGTTTTGTTTTGTTTTAAAATATTTTTTTTTATTTTCATAGAGTGGAATGGAGAGGAATAGAGAGTTAGAAACATCGATGAGAGAAACATTGATCAGCTGCCTCCTGCACACCCCCTACTGGGAATCGAGCCCACAACCAACATACATGCCCTGACCAGAATCAAACCCAGGACACTTCAGTCTGAAAGTCGGTGCTTTATCCACAGAGCCAAACCAGTTAGGGCTCCCATTGTGGTTTCAATTTGCAATTCTCGGATAATAAGTGACATTGAGCATCTTCTCACATGTTTATTGGCAGTCTGTAAGTCCTATTTGTAAAAGTGTCTATTCAGGTTCTCTGTCCACTTTCTAATCAATTGCTTGTTTATTTGGAGTTGAGTTTTATGAATTATTTATAAATTTTGAATATTAACTCCCTTCCAAATGTATCTAAGGCAAATATCTTCTCCTATTCAATAGGTTGGCTGTGTGTGTGTGTGTGTGTGTGTGTGTGTGTGTGTGTGTGTGTGTGTGGTTTCTTCTCCTGTACAACCTTTTTAGTTTGATGTAGTCTCATTCGTTTATTTTTTCCTTTGTTTCCCTTTCCTAAGGAGATATATCAGAAAAAAATGCTAAGAGTAATGGCTGAGTTTTTCACCCATATTTTGTTTTAGAAATTTTCTGATTTTATAACTTATATTTAAGTCTTTTATCTATTTTGAGTTTATTTTATTTATGGTGCAGGAAGCTGGTCTGGTTTCACTTTTTGCATGTATCTGTTCAATTTTCCCACATCATTTATTGAATAGACTTCTTTACACCATTGTATGGTTTTGCCTCCTTTGTTATATGTTAGTCGATCATATAGGTGTGGGTTTATATCTTGGCTCTCTATTCTATTTTCTATGTGTCTGTTTTTATGTTAGCACCATGCTGTTTTGATTACTATGGCCTTGTTTGACATCAGGAATAATGATTCCTCCCACTTTTTGTTCTTTTTCGAGATTACTGCCACTATTCAGTGTCTTTTGTGTTTCCACACAAATTTTTGGTTATTTTTTCTAGTTCTGTGAAATATGCCACTGGTATTTTAATAGGAATTTCAACTGAATCTATAGATTGCCTTGGATAGTATGGACATTTTAATGATGTTAATTCTCCCTATAAAAGAGAATGGTATATACTTTCATTTATTTGCATCTTCTTTAATTTTTTCCTTCAATGTCTTATAATTTTTCAGATACAGGTGTTTACTGCCTTGATTAAATTTATTCCTAGATAGTTTATATTTTTGATCCAATTGTAAGTGGGATTATTTTCTTTCAGTTTCCCTTTCTGAGAGTTCATTATTGGTGTACAAATGCAACCAGTTTATGAGTACTTATTTTGTATCCCCCTACTTTACTGAATTTATCACTTCTCTATATACAGTATCATGTCATCTGCAAACAATGACCATTTTACTTCTTTCTTTCCAATTTAGATGCCTTTCATTTCTTCTTGCCTGATTGATGTGCCTAGGACTTTCAATACTATTTTGAATAAGACTGGTGAAAGTGGATCCCTGTCTTGTTCCTATCTATCCTATCTAATAAAAGAGAAACATGGTAATTAGCCGTAACTTTGCTACCCTTCCCATTGGCTAATCAGGGCGATATGCAAATTAACTGCCAACCAAGGTGGCGGCCGGAAGCC
>NW_005353653.1:1582900-1603059 GCF_000412655.1 Myotis brandtii
GTGACAGGGGGCAGCGCCCAAACCCCCTGATCGCCCTGTGGCTCTGTGTGTGACAGGGGGCGGGGCCACAACCTCCCTATCCGCCCTGCTCTGTTCGTGACAGGGTGCATCGCCCCAACCCCCCCAACCCCATCCCACGGGCCCTGTTCTGTGTGTGATGGGTTGGAGCCACAATCTCCCCATCAGCCCTGCCCTGAGTGTGACAGGGTACGGAGCCCCAACCCCCCTGATGGGCCCTGCTCTGTGCGTGACAGGAGGTGGCGTTGCAACCTCCCCATCGACCCTGCCTTGAGTGTGACAGGGGGCGGCGCCCCAACCCCCCAATCGGCCCTATCCTGAGCGTGACTGGGGTGGCATCCCCATTAAAGCCATCGTTCTCACACACAACAACCCCAACTGCTTCAGATTACCTTCACGAGAAAGTGATCCTTAACCAGTAGCACTTACACATTGTTATCTTTCTTGTTGAAAGTATTGTAGATGTCCCCTTATTTTTTTCCCCATTGACCCCTTCCTTCCCATTCTTGCCCTCTCCCCAGGCCTGCGCTGCACTATTGTCTGTGTCCATAGTTATGTCAACAGTACTGACACAAAGTGATTAAGAAGTTAATTTTATATGCAAGTGAATACAGACCTTAATGATAGATCCTCCCTTCCCCCAACTGGTGGGCGGAGTATGACATCACCTGAAGCCCGGAAATACCTGAGTGCCTAACCATGTACCTTATATGGACTAGACATTGGACCACCAATCCACACCTGCCAAATATCCTAAGCCCTTGTCCTATATGGACAATGCAGTAAGCCACCAATTCCCATTCTGCCCCTCAGAAGGCGTGCCCACCTCTGCACGTGCTGCTGTCCTCCCCTTGCGTCTGCACCTGTTCTGTCCTCCCCTTGCGAGACAGCCCGGCAGGTCCTTCTCCTCTAATAAAGCCTGTAGTCCTGGTTTTAGGCCTCTGTCTGATTTTTTACTTATGATCTGCAGTATATGGGTATAAATGGTGTCTGTGTCTGTGTTTTTCCCTCCTACAATCTGAAGTTTACACTTAACATAATAACTTTGCCCACTTTTCATTTTTCAGTTAATCAATAGTATTTTTAAAGTAACAAATAGGGGCTATTTGTAATAGTATTTACTTTAATTGCATTTTTCAAACATGAGATTATTAAAGTAGCTGTCTGTGAACGCAGTCGGTCAATGCTCTTCTGAGCTGCCCTTGCTCTCTGAAAGGACTCTCCTCATCAAGCTCAATAGCAGCTCTTGGCTCCCTGAGAGAAAGCAAGCACAGGAGGGGGAAAATGAAACCTATTTTCCAAATCCAAGTAAGCCCTACTTACTCCATCGCATGGCTCCAGACATCTTTTCTTCTTTTTATTGACCAACAAGATTTTTGTCAGTGCCTGCTTTTTTTCCCCCCTGAATTTGTTTTTTGATTGGGAAAAGTGGTCATTAAATTATTAGTTTAGGTTGGTTGGTTCTTTAATAACAGATAAGGCTCCTGATGTTTTGTTATCTCTGACATAACCTCTAAACAGTGGTCTGGTTAATACACAATAAAGAAATTATAACTTGAAGCACTGTGTTTCCTTTGTGAAAACCACACAGAGTGTTGAGTATATGATTCCACACATAAATTACTGGTCTTCTCATGAGTGCTTTCAGGGACCGAGTCTCTGCCCACCACCCTGGACATGGCCTGAGACTTTGCCTCCAAGCCCTCCCACTCAGCTCCCCTCCATGTACCTGAATTGCCTCCAAGTTATTGAGGCAAGTGAACACTTATTTGCCTCCATTTATACCAACCAGTGGTGCATTCAGTAGGAAGAATGAAGAGAGGGATGACTTTGATGTTTCCAGGGGCCGGAAATTCCTTGGATGATTCTTCCAGAGCTACTTGGTAGCAAGTAGAGGGTGTGACAGCTGGTGGGAAGGCCAGCGGTTGTGATGTGACTGCTCAGCCACAGCAGGGAACTGCACTGCCCTCGCAAGCAGAGAGGTTTATTTCTATAGTTTGGGGGCGGTGGGGGGGAGGGACAGGGATGAGGAAGAAAGACCAGAGGGCCTGGCACATAGCACCTGAGAAAAGAAGGATTCAAAATTATCAAATAACATGAAGAAAGCTTTTATTACCTTTTAAGACCAATTGACCCATGTCTTAAAATCTACTTTAATAAGAATGTATGACTGAATCTAGACCTTAAACTTCTCTTTACTTATCTATTGAAACACATTTTGTAATGGGTTCACAGTGAGGATTGATACAAATGTTTACTTTATACACACTATGTGCCAAACACTGCCTAACAACTGATGTTTATTCCCTACTCACACAACTCTGTGAGATAGTTGCTATGAAATGCCCCCTCATTATTACAAGGAAACAGGTGTAGGGAGTGAAATAAGTCATCAGGAGTCATGCAGCTGGTAAGTGAAGCCAGATTCAAATCCAGTCAGCCTCAATACTATAGCACTATTAGCTACTATTTAGGAATGAAATAAAATAATATGGAAGCATTAATCCCAGTACCATAGACCTGGCAATATTACCTATCGTTCATTTACACTGCCAACATTATTATTAAACTCCCTCTGTTGCTTAGTCTAAATGAAGACAAGTTTCTGACAACTAAGTGAAAGGCCTTAGGAAAGCAAAAAAAAAAAAAATATTATGATAACTTGAGCAGGAACACAGAAAAATTAACAATATTTCTTGATCCAAAAGTCCAGAGAGATAATCACACTTACAGGACTCACTGGGGGAAATAAGGGGGTGGGAATAGGAGATCATTGCTTGAAATAGCTCAGGCAAGTTATATCCCAAAAGGTCTAGGGCAGCCGTGGGCAAACTACGGCCCGTGGGCCGGATCCGGCCCGTTTGAAATGAATAAAACTAAAAAAAAAAAAAAGACCGTACCCTTTTATGTAATGATGTTTACTTTGAATTTATATTAGTTCACACAAACACTCCATCCATCCGGCCCTCTGGTCCAGTTTAAGAACCCATTGTGGCCCTCGAGTCAAAAAGTTTTTGCACCCCTGGTCTAGGGTCATTGGTATCAGCTCTGCCTTGGCTGGGTGGAAGGGGAGGTGAGGATGGAGGCTTCAGAGTTAGCTAGATAGAGTGAGGAAGGAGATACAAGCCAACCAAAGAATGCCTAGCCACACACCACCATCCTTACTGAGAAAACACAAACAGAGGGACTAAATCTTTTCACCCTCTTCTCTGAAGACCCCAGGGAACCTGTGAAAGGGATTCAGAAAGCATATTCCAAAAGCCTTCTTTACTTATATACTAGAGGCCCGGTGCACAAAATGTGTACACTCAGGGGAGGGGGGTACCTCAGACCTGCCTGCGCCCTCTCACAGTCCAGGAGCCCTCAGGGGATTGTGGGAAGCCACCTATTGTCTTCACTAGCAGAGAGGTGTGGACAAGGAGCCCGGAAGGCTGGTGACCCTTTATCCCTGACAAAGATCAGGGCTATGCACCCACTGTTTAGTCGAGACAATGGTAGCTGAAGCAACTTCCCCACCAGCTAGTCATGTAAATCCTTACTGATAAGATAGTCTGTATATTACTGGAAATTGCCTGCCTAAGGGCTATAGGTATATCCCAAATTGAATAAAAGGATGGCAAGGCCTGAGCCCAAGTGGAGTCCTTCCTCTTGGGATGGGCTCATGCCTGGCCCCCCAATTTCCAAATTATTATTTCTTGTCTCGTCTCTTTCATTTGCCCCTTCTCCAGATCCCGAACCCTGAACCATGTGGGACGTGGGTCATTTCACAGGGGATGTCTGACTTCTGCGGAGGCGGGAGAGGCTCCTGCCACCACAGTTGTACTCACCAACCATGAGCCCAGCTTCTGGCTGAGCGGCACTCCCCCTGTGGGAGCACACTGACCACCAGGGGGCAGCTCCTGCATTGAGTGCGATCAGGCCAAATTGCTCTCTGACATCCCCCAAGGGGTTCTGGATTGCGAGAGGGTGCAGACCATGCTGAGGGACCCCACTGGTGCAAGATCAGGGCCAGAGAGGGACATGGGAGGTTGACCAGCTGGGGAGGGATCACAGGAGGGCTCCAGGGCATGTCCAGCCTGTCTCGCTCAGTCCCAATCAGCTGGACCCCAGCAGCAAGCTAACTTACCAGTTGGAGCATCTGCCCCCTGGTGGTCAGTGTAAATCATAGCAAGTGGTTGAGTTACCTTAGCATATCATTAGCATATTATGCTTTGATTGGTTGAATGGACTACTGGATGCCCAGACACTTAGCATATTAGGCTTTTATTATATAGGACTAGATTAGGATTTATCAAGAAACTTGTGTGTCAAGCACTGCTAGGCACAGAGAATGTAAAGAGAATTGACCAAACCATCAACAAAACAAAAAGGGAGCCCACTGCATGGGAGAACGTATTTGGCAATGATACATCTGATAATTTCCAAAATATATGAGGATCTCATACAACTTAATAGACACTTCTTCAAAGTAGACATACAGATGGCCAAAAGACATATGAAAAAATGCTCAAAGTCACTGATCATCAGAGAGATGCAAATTAAAATGACTAGGAGGTATCATCTCACACCTGTCAGAATGGCTATCATCAACAAATCAACAAATGGTAAGTGCTGGGGAGGATGTAGAGAAAAGGGAACCCTAGTGCACTGCTGGTGGGAACGCAGACTAGTGCAGCCATATGGAAAACAGTATGGAGTTTCATAAAAAAATTAAATATGGAACTTCCATTTGACCCAGTGATTCCACTTCTAGGGATATACCCTAAGAAATCAGAAACACCAATCAAAAGAATGTATGCACCTCTATGTTCATAGCAGCACAATTTACAATGGCTAAGATGGAAACAGCCCAAGTTTCCATCAATAGATCCTATGTAATAAAAGCGTAATATGCAAATTGACCAAAAGGCGGAATGACCAGTCGGCAGGGGGCGGAGCCAGCGAGCAGGCGGTGCCAGGCCAGCCAAGGTGCGTGCCAGCAGGCAGAGGGACGGAATGGCAATGGGGGGTGGTGTGGCCAACAGTGACAGAGGGGCAATAGGAGGGGCTGGCACTGTCTCCTGATCAGCCTTCTGGTTGCCTCCCGCAGAGGGAGGTCAGGCAGCAATGACAGGGTGATGGAGGTGGCACCGTCCCCTAATCCCCTGTCCTTGCCTCCAGCAGAGGGAGGCTAGGCAGTGGCAGCAGCAGGGTGATGGGGGCAGTGCTGTCCCCTGATCTCCCGTCCAGTTGCCTCCCACAGAGGGAGGCCAGACTGCAGCTGAGGCCTGCTCCCCATGCCTAAGTCATCAGTAGGACAGCCCCTGAGGACTCCCAGACTGTGAGAGGGCACAGGCTGGGCTGAGGGACCACCCCTCCTGCAAGAATTTTCATGCACCGGGCCTCTAGTAAGTAGATAAAAAAGCTGTGGTACATTTACACCATGGAATACTATGCAGCAGTAAAAAAGAAGAATCTCTTATCTTTTGAGTCAGCATGGAGAGGATTATTCTAAGTGAATCAGTCAGTCAGAGAAAGACAAGTATCACAGGATCTCACTCATATGTGGAATCTAAAATAAACTGATGAATGGAGTGGATCCAGAAACATGGAAGCATGGAACAGAGTGTGGAATCTCAGAGTGAAGGAGAGTGGGGGTGGGGGTGGGAAGTAATTAACTAAGTTACTTGCATGCATACATGCATAACCCATGGATATAGACAATGGGGCGGTGAGGGCCTGGGGCAGGTGTGGGGGCAGGCTGTAGGGCATCAATGGGGAGGGGGAGGAGTATATGTAGTACTTTCAACAACAAAGAATTATTTTTTAAAAAGTGTTAACCAAGTCCCTGCCCTGTAGCAGGAACCCACAGACTAAACTGAGGCTGGTGTACATCCTCATTGGAGGAAGAGGTTATAGAGTGCTCTGGGGGGAAGGGCAAGACCAGGGCTGGCGTCTGACTTGTGGATAGGAGGAGGGGAGTGAAGGAGGTGGGTGGAGGAGGGGGTAGAGGAGGTGGATGGGAGAGGTGGATGGAGGAGGGGGGTGGAGGAGGGAGGTGGAGGAGGTGGATGGAAGAGGGGGTGAAGGAAGTGGATGGAGGAGGTGGGTGGAGGAGGGAGTGGAGGAGGTGGGTGGAGGAAATGGGTGGAGGTGGTGGGTGGAGGAGGTGAATGGAGGCAGGGGGTGGAGGACAGGGTTGGAGGAGGTGGAGGAAGAGGAAGTGGGTGGAGGAAGTAGAAGCAGGAGGTGGGTGAATGAGGTAGGTGGAGAAGTGGGGTGGAGGAGGAGGTGGAAGAGGTGGATGAAGTAGGTGGATGGAGGAGGGGGGTGGAGGAGATGGGTGGAGGAGGTGGATGAAGAAGGGGGTGGAGGAGGGGGATGGAGGTGAGGGGTGGAGGAGGTGGGTGGAGGATATGGATGGAGGATGTGGATGGAGGAGGTGGACGGAGGAGGTGGATGGAGGAGGTTGATGGAGGAGGAGGGTGGAGGAGGTGGATGGAGGAGGTGGATGGAAGAGGGGGGTGGAGGAGATGGGTGGAGGCCGGGGGGTTGAGGAGGTGGGTGCAGGCAAAGGGGAGATCCTGGGTCTGTTCTGAGGAGTTGCCAGGCCAGCATGAGGTTGGAGGATCATGTCACTGAGGACTTGCTCACTGAATTCCGTTCTTTCACACCAGTGGTCTTGCCTATTGCATATCAGTAAGGACTGTTTGCACAGAGCACTGTCTCAGACACTGAAGGACACATACAGTAAGTAAATGAACCCTGGCTGGTTGCTCAGTGGTTAGAGCATCATCCCATGGACAGAAGCATCATGGGTTCAATCCCCTGTCAAATGCACTTACCAGGATTGCAGATTTGATCCCCAGCCCTAGTAGGGGCATGTGCGGGAGGCAACCAATCAATGTGTCTCTCTCAGGTCAATAATGTTTCTCTTTCCCCCCCTTCTCGCCCCCTTCCACTCTGTCTGAAAATCAATGGAAAAAGTATCCTCATATGAGGATTTTTTTAAAAAGTAAATAATAGGATTCCCCACCCTCCACACACTTAAGTTACTCAAAAGAAGCATAAAAAAAACAAAAAAACAATTAGATCATCCAGGTGGATGTGGGTCAATATAATGCCAATTTTGACTTTATGACTCAATACAAATGTATAGCTTTTTAAATGCCACAGAGTAAGAACATGGTCTTTGCATGGAGCTGGGTTCCCAGGGCTGGGATGTGAGAGGAGGCGGGTGCGCTATGTGTGTGCTAGTCAGCTGGCCCTCAGGGAGCCCTACTGGGAGCACAGAGGCTAAGAGCTGGCAGCCTGGAGGCAGGCCAGCTCCAGCTCCTCTCAGAGATGATTTTGCCTCATCTGGAAAATGGAGACAATAATGACATCAATTCTAGGGTTGTTGTGAGGACTGTAGATGAAAAAGGCCATGTGCTAACCTGACAGCTCAGGGAAGGCCTGCATGGCCGTCTTGTAAACTCAAAGACCTAAAGTAACCACAGGGATGGTCTGAAATGAAAACTTTAACTAAAAGCAGTTATGGTGGGTAGTCAGGTCCTAGGCCAGTATCTTCCCTGTCAAAGGTCACTCTTTACCTTAACTGAGCCTATTGTTTTTTTGCATCTAAGATATCCTCCCTGTGAAATCTCAGGGTAACTTGTAACTTCCCTTTTTCCAGTCCCCTCAGGGCACAACCAAATGCTCTAGACACCAGGAATAAGATAATAAATTCCTTCATTGTTATTGTTATCACGTTAATTGTTGATCTAACTATCCTGCACCCACCTAATTAAAAGAAGTGTGTGTCTATCGTTTCACTTTTTATCCAATCCCAGAGGTTTCCCTGCTTTGCTTTCTCCTGCCTCCCTAATCCATGTAACCCACTTAATGTCTCATCCTTTGATTGTGATGTATAAAACAAGGTAAAAAACCGCCATTCTCCTGATCATTATCCCAATCCATTGAGATTCTGCTTCCCAGCAATTGTCCACAGTTTGGCTCTAATAAACTCACAAAAATTCTTCACAAGTTTGAATATTTTTATGTTAACAGGATTAAATGAGATAAAAAGAAAAAAACACAAAAACTTAGGTCAAAATGTGCCAATAGTAAGCTGTCAATAATAATAATAAACCCAGTCCTAGCCAGTTTGGCTCAGTGGATTAGAGCATTAGCCTGCAGACTGAAAGGCCCTGGGTTCGATTCTGGTCAAGGGCACATGCCCAGGTTGTGGGCTAGTTCCCCAGTAGGAGGCATGCAAAAGGCAGCAGATCAGTGATTATCATCATTGATGTTTCTTTTTTAAAAAATATATTTTAACTAGAGGCCTGGTGCACAAAAATTTGTGCACTTGGGGGGATCCCTCAGCCATGCCTATGCCCTCTCACAGTCTGGGACCCTTCAGGGGATGTCCACCTGCTGGCAGTCAGACATCCCTCTGGCAGCCCGGGAGCCCTCGGGGGATGTCCACTTGCCAGCGGGGAGCAGGCCTAAGCTGCAATCAGACATCCTTAGTGCTGTTGAGGAGGCAAGAGAGGCTCCCGCCACCACCGCTGTGCTGGCAGCCGTCAGCCTGGCTTGTGGCTGAGCAGAGCTCCCCCTGTGGCAGCACACTGACCACCAGGGGGCAACTTCTGCATTGAGCGTCTGCACCCTGGTGGTCAGTGTGTGTCATAGTGACCAGTCATTCCCAGTCGTTCTGCTGTTAGGACCAATTTGCATATTACCCTTTTATTATATAGGATAGAGGCCTAGTGCACGGGTGGGGGCCTTGAAGGGTGAGGGTCCCGCTGGGGTGCCTGGCCAGCCTGGGTAAGGGGCTGATGGCCGTTTTCAGGCTGGCCACAGCCCCTTCAGGGTTGGGGAAGTCCCGCTGGGGTGCCTGGCCATCCTGGGTGAGGGGCTGAGGGCCGTTTTCAGACTGGTCACACCCCCCGGCGACCCAAGCTCCCAGCCTGTCCTTTTTTTCTTTTTCTTTTTTTTTTTCAGCAAGTATCTGGGATTTATTTGTCTTCTATAATTGAAACTTTGTAACCTTGAGTGGAGCCAAGAGCCGGCCAGGGCAGGCGGGAAGCTTGGCTTCCTCCATCGCCAGGGGCAACCCAAGCCTCCTGCTTGCTCCATCTCCATGGCCACTGCCATCTTTGTGATGAAGTGATGGAGTGATGGTTAATTTGCATATCACTCTTTTATTAGATAGGATTCATTTCAGAGAGAAAAGGAGAGGGAGAAAGAGATAGAAAGATCAATAATGAGAGAGAATCATTGATTGGCTGCCTCCTGCATGCCCCCTACTGGGGATCGAGCCCAAAACCCAGGCATGTGCCCTTGAATGGAATGAAACCCCTCAGTCCGCAGGCTCTATCCACTGAACCAAACCAGCTAGGGCTCATCGTTGATGTTTCTATCTCTCTCTCCCTCTCCCTTCCTCTCTGAAATCAATAAAAATATATTTTAAAAAATAATAATTGTTCATGAGCTGGGCACCATGGTGTATACTTACAAATACAGCTAATAACACGTGTAGACTGTGACCACATGCCAGTCACTGTTCTTAGCATTTAATAAATTTTAACTCATTTGATCCTCATAACAGCATGGTAAAAAATTTACAGGTAAGGAAAATTGAGCACAGAGTGGCTGAGCAACTTACCCATGGCCACACAGCTGAGCCAGGGGTTAAACCCAGACAGTTTGGCTCAGATTGTACTTCCAGCCACTCTGCAATGCTGCTTGTCATAAGGCATAAGACATGGTCCTTGAAAAGGATATTATAAGGCTACCTAGCATATGATAAGATTAAAGAGAAACACAAATAATGCAAGTATTGAAGAAAGAATTCATGAGAGTTATCAAATCCAAATGGGATAATTAAGGAGGAACTCGAAAGGTCGAGGAAAAGAAGTAGCAGTGAAGAGGAGCAGCAGAACACTGTGTTATGGAAGCAAGAGGGAAATGCTTTGAAAGAAAGTAGGGGAGTAACTGCCAGCCCTGTTGGACAGCAATGTGAGGTGGGTGAACCTCTACAGCAACTAAGACATGCACAGTGGGGAGTGCCACACAGGGAGAGCACAGATTCCATCAAGAATGGACGGGAAAGCCAAATTACAGGGATGGTAAAAAAGTGATGGTAGGAAATCTAGACTTATCTCTTTTTTTAATTCTTTATTGTTTAAAGTATTACATATGTCTCTTTTTTCCCCTATTGACCTCTCCCCAGCCACTCCGACCCCCAGCGCATACCCTCACCTCCCTAGTGTCTCTTCCCATGTGTTATGCTTATATACATGCATACAAGTCCTTTGGTTGATCTCTTACCCCCCACCCCCCGCGCCTCCCCTGCCTTCCCTCTGAGGTTTGAAGGTCTGTTAGATGCTTCTCTGTCTTTGGATCCATTTTTGTTCATTAATTTATGTTGTTCAGTATATTCCAAATGAGTGAGAGCATGTGATATTTATCTTTCCCTGACTGGCATATTTCCCTTAGCATAATGCTCTTCAGTTCCATCCATGCTGTTGCAAATGGTAAGAATTCCTTCTTTTTTGCAGCAGTGTAGTATTTCATTGTGTAGATGTACCACAGTTTTCTAATCTACTCATCTGCTGATGGGCACTTAGGCTGTTTCCAAGTCTTAGCTATTGTAAATTGTGCTGATACGAACATAGGGGTGCATATTTCCTTTCTAATTGGTGTTTCTGTTTTCTTGGGATATATTCCTAGAAGTGGAATCACTGGGTCAAATGGAAGTTCCATTTTTAACTTTTTGAGGAAACTCCATACTGTTTTCCACAGTGGCTGCACCAGTCTGCATTCCCACCAGCAGTGCACGAGGGTTCCTTTTTCTCCACATCCTCTCCAGCACTTGTCGTTTGTAGATTTGTTTATGATAGTGATTCTGACAGGTGTGAGATGGTACCTCACTGTTGTTTTGATTTGCATCTCTCGGATGATTAGTGACTTTGAGCATGTTTTCATATGTCTTTTGGCCCTCTTATGCCCACTTTCGCAAAGTGTCTATTTAGGTCCTTTGCTCATTTTTTGATTGGATTGTTTATCTTCCTTTTGTTAAGATGTATAAATTCCCTATAAATTTTGGAGATTAGGCCCTTATCGGATATAACATTGTCAAATTTGTTCTCCTATGCAGTGGGCTTTCTTATTGTTTTGCTGATGGTTTCTTTTGCTGTGCAGAAGCTTTTTATTTTGATGTAGTGCCATTTGTTTATTTTCTCCTTCGTTTCCATTGCCCTAGGAGCTGTATCAGTAAAGATACTGTATCCCATAGATTTTGGATTGTGTGTTTTCATTGTCATTTGTTTCCAGGATGTTTTTTTATTTCTTCTTTGATCTTTTTGGTAACCCAATCAATCATTGTTTAATAGCATGCTATTTAGTCTCTAAGTGTTTGATATTTTTTATTGTTTTTATTGTAGTTGATTTCTAATATTATGCCTTTGTGATCTGAGAAGATGCTTGATATGATTTCAATCTTCTTGAATTTGAAGAGACTTTGCCTGTGTCTTAATATGTGGCCTATCTTTGAGAATGTCCCATGTGCTCTTGAGAAGAATGTATATTCTGTAGCTTTGGGGTGAAATGTTCTGAAGATGTTGATTAAGCACATCTGATCTAGTGAGTTGCTTAGAATTGCTGTTTCATGGTTGATTTTTTGTCTAGAGGATTTATCCAGTGATGTCAATGTTATATTAAAGTCTCCTGCTATGACTGTATTGCTGTCGATCTCTCCCTCGATACCTTCCAGGAGTTTTTTTTTAATGTATTTGGGTGCTCTTGCATTGGGTGCATATGTGGTTACCAGGGTTATATCCTCTTGCTGTATCGATCCCTTTAGTATTATGAAGTGGCCTTCCTTAACTCTTGTTATGCCTTGCACTTTGAGGCCTATTTTGTCAGTTATAAGTATTGCTACCCCAGCTGCTTTTTCATTTGCATTTGCCTAAATAGACTTATCATTTTGAAAGGGTAGTAACAAAAGGGAGACAAGAGATGGATATTAGTCCAAAGAAATTTCTCTCCTCCCAAACAGATTCTGTTTGTTATACAAATGAAACTTCTAAGTAAAGAAAGAGTAAAGCTGCAAAGGAGAGCTGTGGGCACTGTGTGAGAAAGGAGAAGATGGGGAGCTCGCATGGCCTGGCTCCAGTAGGGAGCACTGGCCTTGCCAAAGAGGAAGGCGCTTCTTCCTCTGATGCAGAAAGAGGGAGAGAAGACAGGTGAAGATAGATAGACATTTTGATATGGAGGAAAGTTGAGGCAACTCACATCAGATGGTCCCAACCTTCTCAGCAAAGAGAGTTCTAGAAAGAGAAGTGAGAAAATTGCTGGACACTGTCTAGGTCTAAGTCATTAGGGAAAATACCACTTCTCCCCTTGGGCCCTGGCAGACTCCCACAATCCTTCAGGACTCAGCCCACTGCCTCTAGCCTCCTGAGGGTGCAGGCTGTGCTGGGAGCTCTGTCACCTGCATGTGTTCATTTATTCTTCTCTTAGGACTGTGCCACGTGCTAACCTGACCAGCTCAGGGGAGGCCTGTGTGGCGGTTTTGCAAATTCAAAGACCTAAAGTAACCACAAAGGATGGTCTGAAATTAAATTTAAAGTAAAAGTTGTTTACAGTGGGTAGTCATGTCCTAGGCCAGTATCTTCCCTGACAAAGGTCACTTTGAGCCTATTGTCTTTTTGCATCTAAGATAACCTCCCTGTGAAATGTCAGGGTAACTTGTAACTTCCCTTTTTCCGAACCCCTCAGGGCACAACCAAATACCCTGGGTGCCAGGACAGAGACCATAAATCCCTTCATTGTTATTGTTATTGTTATTGTTATTGTTGTTGTTATCACATTAATTGTTGACTTAACTATCGTACACCCACCTAAGTAAAAGAAGTGTGTGTCTATCATTTCACTGTTTATCCAATCCCAGAGGTTTGCCTGCTTTGCTTTCTCCTGCTTCCTTAATCTATCAGCATTGGAGTTCATGTAACCCATGTATGTCTCCTTTGACTAATGTATAACATAAGGCGAGAAACCACCATTCTCCGGAGCATTATCCCAATCCATTAAGATTCTGCTTCCCAGCAATTGTCGACAGTTTGGCTCAAATAAACTCACAAAAGTTCTTTACAGGTTTGAATGTTTTTTATGTTAACAGGACATTAGTCATGTGACATTGTAATTATTTGTATTTATCTCTCCTTCTAGACTAAAGTCATTGCTGGTGTAGACCACATTGTGTTTATGTTAATTTCTCTAACATCTAACCTGGTAGAAATTGATATTCAGTAAATGTGTATTGAATGAATGAATAAATAAATTACTTCATAAGCCATATACAAAAGAATTACAACTCAGTCTCAGAAAGGGAATAAAATTTTAGAACTAGCATCTTTAATGTCTAGATTAACTTTAGATTGAAACTGTCTGCCCTTGAGCAATTACCCTAACCTTTTTCTCTGCATCTAATGGCCCAGGATCCCATTCCATGGAGCTGGGAGCTTCATTAGTGAATTCCAGTAAAGGGCTTTCTAATTGGCAAAGCAGATAATCACAGAAAATGCCTGTGAGGGAGAAGGATGACATGTATCTAAAAGACAATGAGAGAGCTTCTTTCCAGGGTTTCCATCACATTACGGGCAGCCCCAGGGGAGCCAGGGCCTTCTCAGGGGCTCAGACATCACAAGGCGCCACGGTTGCTGTGAAAGACTTTGTTGGAAAGCACAGGAGCCCTGATTTCCAGCGCCTCCTAGCTCAGGGCCACTCGGCTCCCTGTTTACCTTTCAGCTCTGTCTGATGTTCTGTACTGTGGCTCTACCTTTACAAAACATCAACAGATCATTGGGATGTGCTTGACCTTTAGAAATACACTGTGCTCCCGGAAGCACAGGATCATTTGTCACTGCCATTTACAAAGTGTTATCTAGGTAAATAGCACTGGGTAAGCCCTGAAAGTAGCCACCAGCTCTTTCAATGTGTGTCTTTAAGAAACAACAAAAGTCTGGGGATATAATATACAGCAAGGTTACAATCTATAATCATAAAAGTGTAATATGATAATTAGATCAAACGTCCTTCCGGACGACCTTCCAGACAAAGCCGAGGCTGCGAGGAAAGTCCCGGTCCTGGGTGCCAGAGGGAAGCCGGTGCCGGTAGCAAGGCGAAGGGAGGCCTACTCTTGCACGAATTTTGTGCATCGGGCCTCTAGTAGTTAATAATACTCTATTACATATTTTAAAGTTGCCAAGAGAGATCTTCAAAATTCTCATTATAAGTAAAAACAATTTTGTAACTATATATGGTGATGGATGTTAATTAGACTTATTGTGATGACTATTTTTCAATATATACAAATATCAAATCATGATGTTGTATACCTGAAACTAATATAATGTTATATATTGATTATACTTCAATAAAAAGATTTTTTAATTTTAAAAAATAACAAATTTATGAATGACATATTTTATACTTATTTATAAGGCCATATAAATATAAGGTGTAATGTATATAAATTACAATTGATTTATAGAAAAATCATCATTGAGAACCACCTGACTACTTTCTGAACAGAAGTCCCATAACTAAGGGTATAAAGAAGAGTCATGCCACAGGGAAGCTGGTAGGCAGGGTAGAGATACAGATGGCATTTCCCACATCCGCAGTGTGGGGATGAAAAACCTAGAGGCATATCTTAGCTGTGGAGGTCCCCCCTGAGAAGCGAAGGGGCCCCGTCCCAAACCAGGCCATCAGCCTGGACACTAGTGCTGAAAAGAGGAGTTTTCATAATGTCTAGCTGTACAAACCACCAGGGATTGCATCTGAGTGAGATGGAAGGCTGTTGGAGATGAGGCATTACTCTTGAGGGGCCCAAAGATGGACTCACTTGCTCACAAACTCACTTGCTCTATGCTCTAGTACAGGGGAAGCATCTAAAAAACACAAGGGACATATGGGAAGGAAATAAATGGACTAGCTTCAGACAAGGGCTGGAGAGGCAGGGGTCAGGGCAGCTCTCTGTGGGGACAAACGGGCTGGCTTGCACCACTGTTCTTTTGTGAAACTCTCCTCCCACCTAGCTCTGATGTATGTGGGCATCAAATCTGTGCTCTTCATTGACCTGGCTACCACTATTCACCCTGCCCTGGAGATTCCCTGAAACCCTGCCCCAACTAACTTACCTGTCCTGCCTGAGCCACTTCCACCAGATTTTTCACAGGAGCAGCTACCCTTGTTTTGTGCTGTGGACTTTACTAAAACCTTACAAAAGTCCACTAACTCCCCCAAAATAATGACTGGCCTTGGCATGCCCTATACCTCTTGCTAAGTGGTCCCAAGCCCAGCACAAGTGGTGACTGGTCATACCTTGCATTGTAACTCCCACCAGGTGGCCCCAAGTCTGGCATAAGCAGGGGCCAGTCTTGGCTGATTGGAACGTAGCTGCAGTAAGATATCCTGCAAAGGAGTGACTGGCCTCAGTTCACATTGTGGTGACCACCAAAGGGTCCCTTTTACAGCACAAGAGGCAGCTGGCCTCAGTTCACAGCACAGCACCCCCAGTGCCTCTAAGGTCAGCACAAGTGCAAACCAAGCACACCACTTTGTAGCTCCTACCAGGAAGCCCCAAGAAGGGGGCTGAACTTGTCCTATACTATTGCCTCTCCCAACAGCCTCCAGAAACAACATACCCAGTGGCAGGCTTTAAACTATAAAACAGCACCACCCAACCAGCTCCACAAACAACACATCCAAAGGACAAACTTAGCCGGAACCAGAGCCCTGCTAAAGTGACTCCTGCTGCTTGAAGTTAGCCTCAGCATGGCAGCCTGTCCACTGTGGTCATGGGGAACCCTCACAACAAGTCAGCCTGAGAGACATCCTCACCCTCACCATGCAAAAATTAATCAAAGCTTTACTACAACAGAAGGGCACACACACACAAAAAAACTCACATAAAGGACACCCCTGAAACAGTCAGTTCAGATGACCAGGAGACTGTGATCCCTGGATTCAGGTGTCAGATATTTACATTATGATTCATAACAGTAGGAACATAAAAGTTATGAAGTAGCAACAAAAATAATTTTATGGTTGGGTCACAACATGAGGAACTGTATTTAAAGGACCAGAAGGTTGAGAACCACTGCTCTAGTGTCACTCTCTATTTCGATGCCTGCTCGGCCATGGCCCTGGAGTGGTCTAGCTGCTGTGGGTGGTATCGGGCCTATGCCACCAACTACAAATATCTATGTATGAAATACCGACAGAAGGGGGACTGTGACAATGTAGGGGAGTTCTACTGTCCATAGTGGCAGTGTTCCCACTACCACTCTGGTGCTTTATGTAGTCCACTAGTAAACCTCAGACCCCCCTCAGACTGTGGCCCCCTTACGTGCAATCCTGTCAGTTTTACCATATCAAACCCAGCAGACCCACTCTGGAACCAGACTCAGCCAGCAGGAATTAGAATAGATGGAGGAGGCAGGGATTCCGGGGGTATAATTGTCCTCATCAAAACCTATATTAATCCTCGACCTGACCTATCCCTCCCCCACTAAAGGACATTCTCTCTCGCCCCACAAACTCTGGGCCTACTCCTTTACCCACCCTCATCAACACAACCTTCCATCTACTCTCTAACATCAATCCCTCCTTCTCTACATCCTGCTGGATTTGTCTGTCACTGGCTCGAACCCTCATCATAGCTACTCCAATCCCAACCTATTAGACCACTAACTTAATTCTTAACTATACCAAACCTCAACGCACCTTATACAACATCTCTTTAATACAGAAAACACTACCTGTTTAACAAATCCCTCTCAAACCACTACCTCAGCTACCCCTACACCTTATTACTGTGCACAATCTATAAATTTACCCCCTCCCTTAGCCTGCCCTCCACCGGATATTTTTCTCCTCTGTGGGACTACAGCCTACACCTGTGTCCCCCAGGACCTGTCACACTCGCTCTGCCTTTATTTCTTTCTAACCCCCAATCTTTCTATCAGAATAGAGGGAGAACTCGAATCCTCTCTTGGTCTTCTCAGGCCTCGACACAAAAGGGCGGCCCTTGTTCCCCTCTTAGTGGGTACGGGAGTCCTCACTGCAGTAGGGACAGGAGTGGGAGGCATTTCCTCCTCTGTTCATTTCTACCACAAATTGTCTGCTGAATTTTTAGAAGATATCTCCATCATTAGCAATTCCCTTGAATCCCTTCAAAGGCAGGTAGACTCCTTAGCAGCAGTAGCCCTACAGAACCGGTGGAAAGCAGGATCCTGAAGAGATATTTGGGCACCTGTGTTCACAACATCTCAGATGGAAGCAGCCACTGAGGAATGTGCCTGGAGACATGAATGGATAAGAAGCAAAATGGAGCATAGACATGTACCATGGAATAGTGTTCAGTTTTAAAAAAGGAAGGAAATTCTGACACGTGCTCCAACATGGATGATGACCTTTGAGGATATGATGCCTCATGACATCAGCCAGGCCCAAAAAGGCAAGTTCTGTAGAATTCCACTTTAATGAGGTGGTCAAATTCACAGAGACAGAAAGTGCAATGTTAGTGGCCAGGGACTGGGGGGAGAAGGAAGGGAGAGTTACCTGTTTCATGGGTTCAGAGGTTCCATTTAGCAAGATGGGAAGTGGGGAAGGAGCCTTATGGAGAGATGACCATGTGTTCTAGCCCCCCAAAGAAGAGAAGGCGGATGACAAGGAGCCATTGCATCTGATCACTCTGTCCCCCCGCCAGGAGACATAGAGGAACTCTCATCTCACCAAGCAAGGCAAGGAGATGCAGTCCCACACACCCCGGGTCCTCACAGACAAGTGTCGGGACCCACATTCAATCAGAGTTGTGCTCCATGCTGGGTTGGGAGATCGAAAGGGACAAGATCGGGGAGAGTGAGATGGGGGTGTCCCCTCCCACAAGGTCACAGTGCCTGATCCCTGTCTTGCTCCAGACTTGGGTTGTATGGTCTTGACCTCTCTGAGCCTTGGCTTCCTCACGTTGGCCCATAGACAGGTAAGGTTGTCAGGTCACTCTGGGGCACTCAGTTGTTGGGGTCCAGCCCCACAGAGATTATCAGATTAATTAGAGTGAGATCAGTGTGTGCATCTGACTCCAGGTGCCCTGGGTTCTGAAAACCAATCTAGAGAAGATGAGATCAAGTAGGATTCATTGGCTTAGTGAGTCAATCTACTCAGAGGCAGGGCTTTCCACCTATATAAGGGCTGAGGGCACCCACCCTAGGCCATTAGCCACCAGAGCCCAAGAGTGCAGGACCATGTCCACTTGCCAGCAGGGAGCAGGCCTAGCTGCAGTCAGACATCCTTAGCACTGCTGAGGAGAAGGGAGAGGCTCCCACCACCACTGCTGTACTGGAAGCTGTCAGCCTGGCTTGTGGCTGAGCAGAGCTCCCCCTGTGAGAGCACACTGACCACCAGGGGGCAGCTCCTGCATTGAGCATCTGCCCCCTGGTGGTCAGTGTGTGTCATAGTGGCCAGTGATTCCCAGTCGCTCTGCTGTTAGGGTCAGTTTGCATATTACCCTTTTATTATATAGGATAGAGGCCTGGTGCATGGGTGGGGGCAAGCTGGTTTGCCCTGAAGTGTGTCCCGGATCAGGGTGAGGGTCCCGCTGGGGTGCCTGGCCAGCCTGGGTGAGGTGCTGATGGCTGTTTGCAGGCTTGCCAAGCCCCCCAGTGAGGACCCTCACCCCATGAGGGTGTGGCCAGCTTGGGTGAGGGGCTGATGGCTGTTTTCAGGCTGGCCACAGCCCCTTTAGGGTGGGGGTCCCCGCTGGGGTGCTGGCCAGCCTGAGTGAGGGTCTGATGGCTGTTTGCAGGCTGGCCACAGCCCCCAGCCACCCAAGCTCCCAGTGGAGGCTGGCTGGAAGCAGTTATCTGGGATTTATTTAGCTTCTATAATTGAAACTTTGTTGCCTTTTGTGGAGGCCACAGCCACCAGAGCAGGCGGGAAGCTCGGCTTCCTCCATAGCCGGGGCAACCAAGCCTCCTGCTTGCTCAAGCTCCCTGGCTGCCAGCTGCCATCTTGGTTGGGTTAATTTGCATATATTCACTCTAATTGGCTGGTGGGCATGTCTTAGGCCTAGTGAAGGTACGGTCAATTAGCATCTTTGTCTTTTATTAGTATTTTGTGGAGGCCACAGCCACCAGGGCAGGCAGGAAGCTTGGCTTCCTCCATAGCTGGGGCAACCAAGCCTCCTGCTTGCTCCAGCTCCATGGCTGCTGGCCGTCATTTTGGTTGAGATAATTTACATATAGTCACTGTGATTGGCTGGTGGGCATGGCTTGGGCATAGTGAAGGTACAGTCAATTAGCATATCTGTCTTTTATTAGTGTAGATAGGTGCTTCAGTCAGTGGTCCCAATTCTTTCCTCTAATGTTTACCAATTCGCATTCAAACATATTCAGCAGAGGGGCATTTTGGATTAGAGGAGGGTGTTAAAGAGGCTTTTATTTTCTAACACTGCAGGCTGCTTTCTTATTATCAAAGCAGTTAACAGCCTGCAGTTACTCATCAACATTAAATGTAGACAATTTCCTACTACTATAGTTAAAACTGTGGTTGGTATCTATGATAGTACTTGATATTAATGTTAGCCCCTTAGAGCTTCTTTGAAACTTATAATTAGGTGAGAGAGAGATAAAATGATAACATTTTTATTTTTATTAAATTTATCAGGAGTAACAACAGTTAATAACATTATATAATTATTGGCTTACAGCTTTATAATATGACTAGAGGCCCGGTGCACAAAAATTTGTGCACTCGGGGGGGGGAGGGGGGTCCCCCAGCCTGGCCTGTGCCCTCTCGCAGTCTGGGACCCCTCGGGAGATAACGACATGCTGGCTTAGGCCTGCTCCCAGGTGACAGAGGGTACGCCCAATCCCTAGGTGCAGCCCCTGGTCAGGCTCAGAGCAGGGCCGATTGGGGAGTTGGGGCGCCGCCCCGTCATGCACAGAGCAGGCGGATCAGGAGGTTGCGATGCCACCCTCAGTCACGTTCAGGGTAGGGCCGATTAGGGGGTTGGGGCACCGCCCCCTGTCACACTCAAGGCAGGGTCGATGGGGAGGTTGCGGCGCCACCCCCTGTCACGCACAGAGCAGGGCCGATCAGGGGGTTGGGGC
>NW_005353653.1:1604147-1608430 GCF_000412655.1 Myotis brandtii
CGGGTGACTGAAGCTCCCAACCGCTCCTTTTTTTCTTTTTTTTTTATTCTGGGCCAGCTTTAGCTCTGAGGCCTCGGCTGCTGAAAGCAGGTTTCTGGCCTTTGTTTACCTTCTGTATTTGATACAATGTTGCAGTCCGGCTGGCTGAAGCCCGGCTGACTGAAGCAGGTTTCTGGGGTTTTGTTTAGCTTCTATATTTGCAACATAGTTGCTTAGAGTTGCAGCTGAGAGGCCGGCAAGTCAGGCGGGGAACGTTGGAGTTTGCCGTCACTGGAGCAAGCAAGCCTCCCTGTTCGCTTCAGTGCATGGCTGCCGGCCGCCATCTTGGCTGACAGTTAATTTGCATAAGGATATGCTGATTAGCCAATGGGAAAGGTAGCAGTCATACGCTAATTACCATGTTTCTCTTTTATTAGTGTAGATATCTATATACTCTTTTTTGTGCTCTCCACCCAAAACCTAGTCTCATTTCATCACCATGTATTTCACCCACATTGCTGTTCTCCCCTCATCTCCTCTCCCCTCTGGTAACCACCATTCTAACGTATGTACCTATACGTTTAATGGGGGCTTTTTGTTTTGTTTATATATCTGTTGCTTTTTGTGTTATATTCCACACATGTGTGAAATCATATTGTTCTTATTCTTTTCCATCTAAATTATTTAACTTAGCCCTAGCAGTTTGGCTCAGTGGATAGAGTTTTGGCCTGCAGGCAGAAGGGTCCCAGGTTTGATTCTGGTCAAGGGCATGTACCACTGTTGCAGGCTCCTCCCTGGCCTAGGCCCTAGTGGGGGGTAGGGAGGGTGCATACAGGAAGCAACCAATCGATGTGTTTCTCTCACATTGAGATTTCTCTCTGTCTTTCCCTCTCTCTTACACTCTCTCTGAAAATCAATGGAAAAATATCTAGTTTCACTTAGTATAATGCTCTCAAGATATATCCATGGGGTCAAGTTCACAAAAACCCTTCTGATACCAGGGTCCATACTTTCAATGCTATGTTTTCTTCTATGTGTTTTAATGTTTCACGTCTTATGTTCAAGTCTTTCATCAATTTTGAGTTCATTTGTGTGTGTGTGTGTCAGAGAGCAGTATAGTTCCATTCTTCTGTGTGTGACTTCACAGTTTCCCCAATGCCATTTACTGAAGAAACTTTACCTTCTCTTCTTGTGTTTCTAAATTTTTTTGAAAATTAGTTGCCCAGTTGTATGTTGGTTTAGTTCCATGCTCCTGATTCTGTTCCATTAGTCTATGTGCCTGTTTTTTTGCCAATACCATACTGTTTCGATTCCTGTAGTATAGTCAGAAGACAGAGATTCTATTCTTTTTTTTCTCAGATTACTTTGGCTATTTGGAGTCTTTGTGGTTTCATGCAAATTTGAGGAATTTTTGGTTCTATTTTTTTTTTTAAATGCCATTGGGATTTTGATGGGGATTCCATTAAATTTGTATATTGCTTTAATATGACATTTTAAATATATTAATCCTCCTAATCTATGAACATGCAATATGTTTCCATTTTTTGTGTCTTCCTTAATTTCTTTTAACCATGTCTTGTAGTTCTCAGTATACGCATACTTCACTGTCTTGTTAAATGTATTCCTAGGTATTTTATCCTTTTTGTTGCAATTGTAAATGGGATTCTTTTCTTTATTTCTCTTTCTAATATTTTATTGTTAATATATAGGAATGCAACAAATATTTTATGTTGACTTTGTATCCTGCAACTTTACTGTATTTGTTTTATTGTTTCTCATAGTCTTTTGGGTTTACAACATATAGAAACATGTCATCTGCAAATAGTACAGTTTTATTTATTTATTCCAATTTTGAATGTCTTTAATTTATTTTTCTTGCTTGATTCATCTTTTTAAGACTTCTTAAACTATGTTGAATAACTGCGGTGACATTGGGCATCCTTGTCTTGTTCCTGATCTTAGAAGAGAAGCTGTCAGTTTTTCACTTTGAATATGATACTAGCTGAGGTTCGGTATATATAGCCTCTACTATTTTGAGGTCCTTTCCTTCTATGCTCATTTTATTGAATGTTTTAATCATAAATGGATGCTATATCTTGTCAATTGATTTTACTGCATCTATTAGTATAATCATATGATGTTTATTTTTATTTTAATGTGGTATATTACACAGATTGATTTACATATGTTAAATCATTCTTGCATTCCTGGAATAATCTCCACTTGATCATGATGTGTGATACTTTTAATGCATTTCTGTATTTTATTTGCTATTATCTTGTTTAGGATTTTTAATCTATGTTCATCATTCAGAAATATTGCCCCATAAGTTTTGTTGTGTGTGTTGTCCTTGCCTGGTTTTGATACCAGGATAATGTTGGCCTGTAAAATTATTTAGGAAGTATTACCTCCTCTTCAATTTCTTGGGAGAGTGTAGGAAAGATTGGTATTAAATCTTTAAATATTTGACAGAATTCACCAGTGAAGCCATCTGCTCCTGGCTTTTTTGAGGGAAGATATTTAATTACTGCTTCTTTTTCTTCCTAGTGTAGAAGTATTTAGGCCTCCTAATTCTTCATGTTCAATCTAGGAAGGCTGTATACTTCTAAGAAATTTTCCATTTCTTCTAAGTTATCAAATGTTGTGGCATGTAGCCTTTCATAGTATTCTTGTATAGTCCTTTGTATTTCTGTGGTGTCCATTGTGATTTCTCTTTTTTCATTTCTAATTTTATTCATTTGAGACTTCTCTATTTTTTTTTCCTTAGTAAGTCTAGCCAGAGATTTTTCAATTGTACTTATCTTTTTGTTTCTGTTCTAATTTTTATTATTTCCTTCCTTCTATTGACGTGGGGCTTTGTTTGTTCTTTTTCCAAATCTTTAAGATGAAATATTAGATTTTTTATTTGAAATTTTTCATGTTTCTTGAGGTAGTCCTATGGTGCTCTTAGTATCATTTTTGTTGCATTCCAAAGTTTTGTCATATTGCCATTTTTAATTGTCTCTATGTATCTTTTGATCTCTTATTACTTCTTTGATGTAATAATTGTTCAATAACATGTTTAATTTTCACATTTTGTGTTTTTTTCCAGTTTTCTTCTTGTAGTTAATTTACAGTTTCATAGCATTTGATGGGAAAATTCTTGCTATAACTTCTTAAATTAATTTGGAGTAGTTTTGTGCCCCAATACATGGTTTATTCTAATGAATGTTCCATGTGCACTTGAGAAGATATATATTCTATCATTTTGAGATGGAAGGTTCTGTAAAAGCTGATTGTGTCCTTTGGAACAATGTGGCCAATATATCCTTATTGTATTTCTTTTTGGATGACTATTCATTGCTGTAAACGGGGTATTCGGGTCCCATGCAAAAATTATATTTTTCAGTTTCTCATTTTAGTTCTGACAGTAATTGCTTTATATATTTTGGTGCTCACAGATTAGATGCATATATCTTGATGTATTATATCTTCATGATGAATTATCCTCTTTATTATTTTAAAATGTTAATCTTTGTCTTCTGTTAACTTTTTATCTTGAAATCTATTTTGTGATATCAGTATGGCCACACCCCCTTTTCTCTGGATGCTGTTTGGTAGGAGTATCATCTTCCACTTCTTCACTTAGAGCAGTGGTTCCCAACATGGGGCACACACCCCATGAAGGACAATTTGATTTTTAAGGGGGCAATTTGAGAATGAGTTATTAACAGTGAATTTTTGCATTTCTTATGATTCTAGGGGTCTCATATACAGTATATAAATACATATTGTGACATACACATTTCAGTTCTCTATTATATGTTTTGAAACTTTATTTGCTGTTTTTTTCATATCACTTCATATTATTATTTTTTAATAACTTCTTAATGATTGCTTCCTCAGCACTTCAACTGTCCTTTTGTTCTTTTATTTTTCTCTTCATGGATGCCATGTTCTTTGGAAGCTTGTTTAGACCAAGTTAATGGTCTTGTAGGCTTCCACCACATGAATAGGAGCTCACTTTTTGAATAATAAGAATTGTATGTCATGGGTGGGGGAGGGGCATCAAGATGTTAGAGATGCTTAGGTGGGGTGTGGCCAAAAAAATCTGGGAACCACTGACTTAGAGCCCGAGTTCATCTCTTTGTAGCTGGGATGGGTCTCCTGAAGGCATTACATTACATGCCTCAGTTCTACATTTTTGTTTTGTGGTTACCAATATGTTTAAGTAAAAAGCTAGAAGTCTGGTGCATGAATTCATGTATGGATGGGGTCCATAGGGGCTGATCGGGCCAGGCTGGTGGGGGCGAGTGGACACAGGC
>NW_005353653.1:1621450-1623902 GCF_000412655.1 Myotis brandtii
GGGGATTGGAGGTGGGGCAGGCCAGGGGGAGGGCCCAGCTGGGGGGAGGGACCGCTTCCCAATCAGGCCAGTTGGCCTGCCACAGTGGGCATCATTGCGACCGGTCGTTCCAGTTGTTCTGATCATTCCGGCATTCCAGGTGCTTGGCTTTTATATATATAGATGTTTCATTCTCTGCTTCTCATTGCACATTATTTTCGTTCACTGAGCAAGTTCAGTCCTTTTTCTCCTCCCCTTTTATGTTTTTATGTTCATTGTTTTTATGGTTTGTGTTCACTTCCAAATGCAGAGGTTATAGACTTTTCAAAAAATTACCTTTATTGTTGAAAGTATTACAGATGTACCCATTTTCCCCCCTCTTGCCCTCCAACCCTGCTCCTGCCCACGTCCCCAGGATTTCATGCACTATTGTCTGTGTCCTTGGCTTATGCATATGTGCATGTAAGTTCTTTGGCTCATCTCTTCCTGACCTCCTTCCCATGCTCCCTCTGAGATTCAACAGTCTGTTCCATGCTTCCATGTCTCTAGTTTTATTTTGTTCATCAGTTTATTATGTTCATTAGATTCCACATATAAGTGAGATAATGTGATACTTGTCTTTACCATACTGGCTTATTTCACTTAGCATGATACTCTCCAGGTCCCACCATGCTGTCTCAAAGGTAATAGCTCCTTCTTTTTACTGCTGCATAGTATTCCATGGTGTAAATGTGTAAATGTACCACCACTTTTTTATCCACTCATCTGCTAATGGGCACTTGGGCTGTTTCCACACCTTAGCTATTGTAAATTTTGCTGCTATGAATATAGGGGTACATACATTTTTTCTGATTGGTGTTTTGGGTTTCTTAGGATATATTCCTAGAAGTGGGATCACTGGGTCAAATGGGAGTTCCATTTTTAATTTTTTGAGGAAATTCCACACTGTTTTCTATAGTGACTGCACCAGTCTGGATTCTTACCAGCAGTATACCAGGATTTCTTTTTCTCCGCATCCTCACCAGCACTTGCCATTTGTTTTATTGATGGTATCCATTCTGGCAGGTGTGAGGTGATATCTCATTGTCATTTTAACTTGCATCTCTCTGATGATTAGTAATGTTGAACATTTTTTCATATGTCTCTTGGCCATCAGTACATCCTCTTTGGAGAAATGTCTATTCAGGTTCATGCCCATTTTTTAATTGTATTGTTTGTCTTCCTGATGTTGAGTTATATGAGTTCTTTGTATATTTTGAAAATTACCTCTTATCAGATGCATCATTGGCAAGTAGGTACTCCCAGACAGTGGATTCCCTTTTCATTTGGATACTTTTTTGTTTGTTTTATTTGTTTATTCATTGTTGGTGTTTTTGTTTTGTTTTGTTTTTTGCTGTGCAGAACTTTTGAATTTTATATAGTCCCAATTGTTTATTTTTCCCTTTGTTTCTCTTTTCCTACTGGTGAAAAGTCTGCTGCGTAAAATGTCTGAGATTTTGATGGCAATGGTTTCTTCTAAAATTTTTATGGTTTCATGACTTACATTTAAGTCTTTTATCCATTTTGAGTTTATTCTTGTTTATGCTGTAAGTTGGTGGCCTAGATTTACCTCTTTGCATGTACTGCTCCAATTTTACCAGGACCATTTATTAGAGAGACTGTCTTTACTCCATTGCAGGCTCTTGTCTCCTTTGTCAAATATTCATTGAGCATAATGGTTTGGGTCTATTTCTCAGGCCTCTGTTCTGTTCCATTGATCTATGTGCCTATTCTTGTGCCAGTACCAGGCTGTTTTGATTACAGTGGCTTTATAGTATAGTTTGATATCTGGTATTGTGATCCCTCCAACTTTGTTCTTCTTTCTCAAGATTGCTGTGGCTATTCATGGTCTTTTTAGGTTCCATATAAATTTGGGGAATATATATTCTAGATCTGTGAAATATGTCATTGGCATTTTGATAGGGATTACATTGATCTATAGATTGCTTTGGGTAGTATGGACATTTTAATAATGTTAATTCTACTAATCCATAAACACAACATATTCTTCCACTTGTTTATATCTTCCTCTATCTCTTTTTTCAATGTTCTGTCATTTTCTGAGTAGAGGTCTTTTGCATCCTTGGTTAAGTTTATTCCTAAGTATCTTAACATTTTTATTGCAATGGTAAATGAGGGGTTTTTTTGTTTGTTTGTTTGTTTTTAGTTTCTCTTTCTGAGAGTTCATTACTGGTGCATAAAAATGACATTGATTTCTAGATGTTAATTTTGTATCCTGCTACTTTACCAAATTCACTTATTAAATCTAGTATTTTTTGGTGGAATCTTTAGGGTTTTCTATGTATAATATCATGTAATTGACCAGGCTGGTAGGGGGGTTAGTGAGGGACGACCACATGGCTGAACAGCAGGCTGCGTGGGGCAACCAGGATGGCGGGGGGCGGGGGCAGTTGGGGGCAACCAGGTCAGCAAG
>NW_005353653.1:1624064-1626271 GCF_000412655.1 Myotis brandtii
GGGCAGTTAGGGGCGATCAGGCAGGCAGTCAGGTGAGCAGTTAGGAGCCAGCGGTCCTGGATTGTGAGAGGGATGTCCAATTGGAGAGGATGCAGGCTGGGCTGAGGGGACCCACCCCCCAGTGTACAAATTTTGTGTACTGGGCCTCTAGTTATGAAATAATCTCAGATTGCTATATGGAACTATGCTAGTAACATTTTCTTTAATCTTAGCATTTCTTCAAATTCATAGATACAGACTTAAATTGTGTTACTGTGAGAGGATGTCAGGGGAATACATTAAGCAACACAGAGTATATGATGTCTTGAGGTTACAGGTGCCAGCCAGGCCAACAAAAGCATCAAATGATCCTATCATGCAGAGAAAACTATACTGAGGGTTAGGGTATGATAGTCAACTAATTGTCTTTCATCTTGTAAGAAACAATATTTTTTTGTTGTTAATCCTATATTTTTCTATTGACCTTCAGAGAGAGTGGAAGGGAGGGAGAGAGAAACATTGATTGATTGTTTCCCTCATGCACCCCAACCATGGCAAGATCAACCCTGAAACTGAGGTGCTTACCCTTGACCAGAATCAAACCCGGGACCCTTCAGTCTGTGGGCCAACATCCTATCTACTGAGCCAAACCAGCTAGGGCAAAAACCATAATATTTAGATAATATTGCAAATTCTGGATAGAAATTGATTTTAGAATAAAGATGAGATTATTGGTAGAGGATCATCACACTACACATAGAGAAAAATTGACTGAGACAGATGGTAGATACATGATAGATGTTGGTGATAGATAGATAGATAGATAGAGAGATAGATAGATAGATAGATAGATAGATAGATAGATAGATAGATGATAGATAGATAGATGATAGATAGATATTGGGCCTACACAAGTAAACTCTGGTAGAGTTGATGAATTGAATGCACAATACATTTAAAGTGAGCGATCAGATTAAGCTCCTCTTGCGCAGAGGTTTTGGGGCAAATTGCTCAAGGAATGACTGCACTCCTCGACTCACTTCATCATGAGACAGAGCCTTACTGATTACTTTCTGTGGACCAGGAGCTGAATGCTCTGTAGTATAATTGCTACTTATTTAAATTATCATTATTCTTTAATGAAATTAAATATTTGAAGCAGGGCTACCTTACGCAGGGATATTACTCTACTCTCCAGGCGACCTCCGAGCTTCAGAGTCCAGAAGCAGTGATGGTGAGCAGCACAGGGCAGGTGAGCGGGCTGTCAAGCAGCCTTGCAAACGGAGGGAAACAAGTGGCTCACATCCTGAGCAGAGCATTTTGACAGGAAGAACGACTCCAGGTGATGACAATTCCCTGATGTTCTTTGAATGGGCAATAGAAAAGGATGAAGAAAAAACTCTCCTGACTTCTTTTCTCACTAAAGACTTAGAAGGTAACTTTCAACTCTATGAAGAAGAAGGTGGCATCACTACTTTTAGTCTTTTTTTTTTTTAGGTTCATGCTCTCCTTTTATTTTTTTTAAGTATTTTTTATTTCAAGAAAAACAATTTTAAATATAATAATGTTACGTGCAATAAACATTAATATCTCAAGAAAAACGTTTTAAAATATGATAATGTTACATGCAATAAACACCAATTATTCAGAAAAATTATCTTACATATAATAATATTATGACATGTTTAATGTTTATGTGGTCTATCTGCTGGACAGTAGATTATGTTTAATTATGACATAAACATTAATGTTTCAAGAATAAAATTATTTTAAGTATAATAATATTACCAAAACTGTACTAATATAGTATGATATCACAAAAGTTGTAGGAAATATTAAAAATCTGCAAATAACAGGATTATTTGTATTATATTCTGGTATATATTGTTTCCCCCTCTGGCTCTATTTTTGTTCATCAGTTTATGTTGTTCATTATATTCCACAAATGAGTGAGATCATATGACATTTACCTTTCTCTGACTGGGTTATTTTGCTTAGCATGATGCTTTTAAAATCTATTTTGTTGGATATGAGTATTGCTACTCCAGCTTTATTTTTCTTTTCCATTTGCATGGAAAAATTTTTTCCATCCCTTCACTCTCATCTTGTGTGTGTCTTTTGTTTTGAGGTGGGTCTCTTGTAGACAGCATATAGTTGGGTCATGTTTTTGTATCCATTCAGCTACCCTACACCTTTTGATTGGAGCATTTAATCCATTTACATTTAGG
>NW_005353653.1:1626910-1629377 GCF_000412655.1 Myotis brandtii
TTGAGCATTTTTAACATCATTACTCTGAACTCTGTTTCAAATAAATTTCTTATCTCTGCTTCATTTATCTCTTTTTCTGGAGAATTAGCTAGTTCTTTTATTTGGGGGTTGTTTCTTTGTTTCCTCATTTTGGTTGCCTATTTGGGTTTGTGACTATGTTTTTGGTAGATCCTCTATACCTCTCAATCTCTAATGCAGGACAGTGTTAAAGGCTGTTTCTGACTAATTAGATCAGGCAAAGACTCAAAACCTCCAGAGACTGCCTCTGTCTACAGACTAATAGGAATCTGACTTGAATTTTCCCAAGACAATCATCCTCAGGTGTGGCAAGTTTTTTCAACAGGGTTGGGCGATTGCTTCTGCCTGGGGGCTAATTGTTACTTTTAATCAATTAAGTGGCCTCAGGGCAAGGTGTTTTCCAATAGTGTGTGTTGACTGTCTTCCCCCCAGGCAAGGGATATGTCTATGTGGGAAAGATGTCCTCCATTGCATGAGGGAATGACTCAGCCCAGGAAACTTGGGGTGCCTGCCTTCTAAGCTCTATCCCCCAAGTCCCCAATCCAGGGTTCTGCTCTCACAGCTCCAGTCCACTTGGCCCTCCCTCTGCCAGAGCACAAGGTGGGTGGCTCCACAGGGAATTTTGTGCATCGGCCCTTCAAGAGGGTGCCCAAACTTTCAGCTGCCACTCCCTGGCAGACAGCACCCCACTGCTTTTCACAGCTAGATCCTATGTGGGTACCCTCCTCAGTTTGGTGCTCTCTGCTGGGGGGCCCAGGTTCAGGATTAGATCCCAGAGTTCTCACTGGCACCCCCCACAGCTGAGATATCTCTCTGGGACTTCAGTTGCTGTCTGTGGGTGCCAAACCAGCCCTTCTATGCCTCCGCCCCTCCTACCAGTCTCTATGGAGTCTCCATCTTCAGACCTTGGATATCAGGGTTCTCTCCTGTGAGTTTTCCATTGATTATTCAGGAAGCCTTGCCATATCTCATTTGTAATTCCAGTTCGTTCCTGGGAGCATGTCTGTGCAGGATCGTTCTACTCTGCTGCATTTTTAATCTCTCACTACTTTTAGTCTTAATTCCCCTTTTCTCCTCATCTCACCCGTTATTTCTGTTCATATGCCCTGAGTGAATAATTGCTTCTCCAGCCCCCTCCTTATTTCATTTAGAAACTGTCCTGGCCAACTTCCTGGAGAAGAACTCCCAGGTGCTGAGAACCTCCCCTCCCTGGGCAGCAGGTTCCACCACAGAAGGGACTCCCACCCTAGGAGGAGCCCTTGCCATCACTGGGTTGAGAAGAATGACACCAAGGACACAGACTCTGGACCCACTGCAATGGCACAGACCAGTTTAAGCAGAACAAAAAGGCATATGCAAACAGAAAGAGGAATTGAATTTAATTACAATGCCAGATGGTCTCATGTGGCCTCTCAGCTGCTCCTGGTGCAAACCAGGGTCAAAGCCATCGGATGTGGCTCTGTAGACAGAGATCAATAATGCTAAATAGTAATGTCTTCAGTAAGACACAAATCATTGCAAATTTAGATAAAATGGTCTCCATGCTCAAGGCTCCTGATGGAAGCCCTACATTTGCTATATTGACTTTATCATTGCAACCTCCTTCCAGGGAGGGGAGCATGAGGAAGACCATCAGGGGAGAAACAGCAGGAGCCACTGGTACCCAGTATTTTGCTGTCCTCAGCTGAGAACCCCCAATAGCTTAGGGCCATCTGTCTGACAACATGAACTGCTTTAGAACAATGTGGATAAAGTTTACCCCAGCCTCAGAGAAGTTGCAGGAAGCTAAATAAAGTTATAAACACTAGGCAAAACAGAAAGCAAATTTTACTTAGTAACTTAAATTTATTGAGAACTTATTAGGTGAGCCAGGTATGTTTTATTCCAGTATACTGGAAACTAAGGCTTAGAGAGGTTAAGTCACTTTTCCAATGACACAAGATTGTGAGTAGTAAATCCAGGACTCAAACCAATGTCTGCCTTGAGACTTTCAAAATCAGTTCTACATAGCCCCATAGAAGGCGCATTTGTAAATACAACTAAATATATTTCTCAAATCCTTTGTCTTCCTCGTAGTCTTCATCATGTTGGGGTCAGTGGTGTGCACTTGACCCATCTAGACATCGAATTTCTACCAGGCACTGGGGCAGCACATTGGTGTGACGCAAGAATGTTTAAAACATGCGACACCTGACTATGTAGTCAGGGACACTGACCTCATTTCCCTTAGATTGTCAGATAAAAAAATGACCAAAGCCAACACAGTAGCTTTTCTGTGTGAATGCCCTGTCTTGAACCATAAATATAGAGGTCAGATAATAGAGTTGCATCTTATTACTCAGGTTGCATAATAAGGTTGTGTCTGATTGGTTAATTCTTGGTACCAGAAATTCTTTTTTTGTTGTTGTTGTTGTTTTTTTTATTCTTTTAAAAAAAATATTATAATAAG
>NW_005353654.1:0-1228 GCF_000412655.1 Myotis brandtii
CACAACTGACCACCATGCCCTGTCTTTTATTTAATACATTTTTATTGATCTCGGAGAGGAAGGGAGAGGTGGGGGGAGAGAGAGAAACATCCATGATGAGAGAGAATCATAGATCGGCTGCCTCCTGCACGCCCCCCACTGGGGACTGAGCCCACAACCCGGGCATGTGCCCTGACCGGGAAATGAACTGTGACCTCCCCTGGTTCATGTTGACGCTCAGCCACTGAGCCACGCTGGCCAGACTAAAAGTAAATTCTTAATAAAAACAAACTACCAATAAAAAAACAACACACCAGCTTTTTAAGAAAACGTACAAACTATGGCAAAGGCGACTCTGATCCCGGGAGCCCAGCGTGCCCACTCTCGCCTCCGCACTGGGCTCCCGCGTCCCTCAGTGGAGCCACCAACACCCATCGCTCCGCACCACAGCAGCACCAAGGAGGCCACGGCTTCCCAAAAGTCCCCTCTTCCTGGCTCGCAGCATTGTGAACATTTCTGGTTTAGAGAAATCTCATCCGAGGGTTGGAACTGGAGATTTCTGTCTATAATTACACCGTCCGTATATTCTAAGCCGCCTCAGCTTTGCACCCGCGAGCTGAGAAACACCTACCGCCCGTGCTCCTGTAGATGTTAAAATACGCTGGCGCGCGGCTATTTTTGCTGTGGTTTTCGCACAGGGGAGCTCTTCCGTGACTCATGCTTTTGCAGATGAGGATCTCATCCTTCTCTCTGGTTAATTTCAAACAAAAAAATGAAAGTGCAGAGACTCTGACTGCATGGTTGCTGGTTAATCCTGGTGACCGGGTCCCTGCCTCCGTGCACTCCCACACGGTCCACCAGCTGAACCTAGAAAACACGTAAGCCCTTAGTTCGATGAACACACACACCCCCAACAAGTATGAGGATATACATATTTTGATTTCAGAAAAAGGACAAAGGACCATATGTGGATTTTTATCAACAAAAGATGCTTTAAAAAATCTGATTTTTTTTCTCTTTTGAAGGAGAACAAGGACTTCAGATGAGAAGGAATTGGCCCGAGTGTGAGGGCCACATGGGTGGCCACCTGGAAGCTGCTCATTTGCTCTGATTACAGGGGTGGGCCCTTAGACATTGATAGGAGTGGCCATTAAGCCAATCAAACGCAGAGCTTTTCATGCACAAAGTTAACATGTTATTGCTAATCAGCAAGTCCACCTCCCACCTGAGATGCTATAGGTGAGCAGGT
>NW_005353655.1:0-541 GCF_000412655.1 Myotis brandtii
GGGCCCAATTTGTACTTCTTAATCCCTTCACTTTTTTAACCATCCCCTGACCCCTCCTATCTGGCAACCGTCAAAATATTTTCTGTATCTATGAGTCTGTTTCTGTTCTGCTTCTTCATTTATTTTGTATTTTTAGATTCATTTGTTAATAGACATGTATTTATTGACATATTATTGTTCATATTTTTTGTCTTTTTTTTCTCTTCTTCTTAAAGAATACCCTTTAACATTTCACCACAATAAGGGTTTGGTGGTGATGAATTCCTTTAACTTTTTCTTGTCTGGGAAGTTCTTTATAGGTCCTTCAATTCTAAATGACAGCTTTTCTGGGTAATCTTGGTTGTAGGTCCTTGCTTTTCATCACTTCATGAACATTTTTTGCCACTCCCTTCTGGCCTGCTGATAGAACTTCTTAAAAAAGCAACTAGGAGCCACACTCATAGTGAAGTCTACTCTTTGTCAGATAAAGTATTAGAATAAATAGAAATTGAAGATGTGGCCAATGGTAATGCATATATTACATAAATCTGGATAAATTGCA
>NW_005353656.1:0-469 GCF_000412655.1 Myotis brandtii
TTCATGCACTGGGCCTCTAGTTATTACTCTATTCAGAAAAAAATAAGAAGTAGTAAATCTGACACAACACAAGGTTGAGAACCACTGTCCTAGTTCATAGGTCTAAGCCAGGGGTGGGCAAACTTTTTGACTCAAGGGCCACAATGGGTTCTTAAACTGGACAGGAAGGCCGGAACAAAAGCATGGATGGAGTGTTTGTGTGAACTAATATAAATTCAAAGTAAACATCATTACATAAAAGGGTGCGGTCTTTTTTTTTTTTTTAGTTTTATTCATTTCAAACGGGCCGGATCCGGCCCACGGGCCATAGTTTGCCCACGGCTGGTCTAAGCTCAACCAGTGAGCCATGCCTGCTGGGCAGGATATCTTGGCTGTGGAAAAAAATGCACCAACGTGAGTAGCAAGGGGTCCTAGCCCCACACCACCCTCAGACCAGGGTTCCAATGACAGGAAGACATAGCAGCTCTAC
>NW_005353657.1:0-3401 GCF_000412655.1 Myotis brandtii
TAATTTGCATCTCTCTGATGATCAGTGACTGTGAGTAATTTTTCATGTCTCTGTCATCTGTATGCCCACTTTGGAGAAGTGTCTATTAAGATCCCTTGCCCATTTTTAAATGGGATTGTTTCTCTTCCTTTTGTTATTTTGTATAAGTTCCTTTTATATTTTCGATATTAACCCTTTATCAGATGTATCATTGCCAAATATGTTCTCCAATACAGTGGGCTCCCTTTTCATTTTGTTGATGGTTTCTTTTGTTATACAGAAGGTTTTCATTTTGATGTAGTCCCATTTGTTTATTTTTCTCCTTAGTTTCCTTTGCCCTAGGACAGTGATGGCGAACCTATGACACTTTTTTTGGTTGATTTTTCTTTGTTAAATGGCATTTAAATATATAAAATAAATATCAAAAATATAAGTCTTTGTTTTACTATGGTTGCAAATATCAAAAAATTTCTATATGTGACACGGCACCAGAGTTAAGTTAGGGTTTTTCAAAATGCTGACACGCCGAGCTCAAAAGGTTCGCCATCACGGTGCTGTCCTCTCCTCTGTTTTTACTCTTTTTACTTATGCTCTCCCCTCTGTCTGAAGTGCCATGTCCCCTGCATGTCACCAGACTGACTCTTGCTCCTTTAAAAAGACTCAGCTCAGCCCCTACCCTCATTCCATCCCATCCCAGGCTAGGAGACTTCCCTGGAATCCCGAGTCCCTGCCTGAGTCACCGTCCCAGTACTTAACCCTTTGACTGGACTTGGTGATTTCTCCCACTACCAGGGGTGGGCAAACTTTTTGACTCGAGGGCCACAACAAACTAGAGGCCCAGTGCTTGAAATTCATGCATGGGAGGGTATCCCTCAGCCTGGCCTGAACCCTCTCCAATCTGGGACATCCCTTTCACAATCCAGGACCACTGGCTCCTAACCGCTTACCTGCCTACCTGCCTGATTGCCCCTAGCTGCTTCTACCTGCCAGCCTGATCGCTCCCCTAACAGCTCCCCTGCCAGCCTGATTGATGCTAAACTGCTCCCCTGCCGACCTGATCACCCCCAACTGCCCTCCCCTGCCTGGGCCTGATCACCCCCAACTGCCCTTCCCTGCCACAACCCACCTCCTCCGCCAGGACCCACCTCCTCTACACTGCGTGGAGCTGCAGGACCCCCAGGCCTCATTGCATGGAGCGGCCACCAAGCCCTGCCTCCATTGTGCATGCAGCCATCTAGTAACGGCCGTCTTATGACAGCCATCTTGTGACAGCCATCTTGTGATGGCCATCTTATGATGACGTGATGGCGTGATGCCACCTAGGTTATTTTTAGTATAGATGGAAGAATAAACCGTGGTTCATGTGTTGGTAGCATTAACATCATTAAAATGTCTTTTAGTATAGATGGAAGAATAAACCGTGGTTCATGTGTTGGTAGCATTAACATCATTAAAATGTCCATACTATCCAAATAAATCTATTACATTCAAAGCAATCCCTATCTGTTACAATATTTCACAGATCTAGAACAAATATTCCAAAAGTGTATATGGAACCAAAAGTGACTCCAAATAGCCACAGCCATCTTGAGAAAGAAGAACAATATTGGAGGGATCACAATACCAGATAGCAAGTTATGTTAAAAAGCCACTGTAATCAGAACAGGCACAAGAACAAATATATAGATCAATGGAACAGAACTGATATCCAAGACTTTGACCCAAGCCATTATACTCAGTTAATATTTGACCAAGGAGGCAAGAGCATATAATGGAGTCAAGAGAGTCTCTTCAATAAATGGAGTTGAGAAAATTAGACAGATACATGCACAAAAATGAAACTAGACCACCATGCACAAAAGTAAATTTACACTATATACAAGAATAAACTCAAAATGGATAAAAGACTTAAATGTAAATCATAAAACCATAAAAATCCTAGAAGAAACTATAGGCAGCAAAATCTCAGATATCTCTTCTAGCAATATGTTTGCAATTATACTAGTATCTCCTAGGGCAAAGGAAACTAAGGAAAAAATAAACAAATGTGACTATATCCAAATAAATAATTTCTGCACAGCAAAATAAAGCATCAAGACATGTAAAAAGAGCCCACTGTATGGGAGAACATACTTAGTAATGATATATCTGATTAAGGGTTAATATCCAAAATATACAAGGAACTCATACAACTTAACAAAAGGAAGACAAATGATCCTATCTAATAAAGAGGAAATATGCTAATTGTTCCTCACATTGTTGCAATAATGGCGGTGCCCACAGCCAATAAGGAGGGAATATACGAATTGAATGCCATGCCCTCAAATATGGCGGCGCCCACAGCCACAAGATGGTCGGCAGGGGAGGGCAGTTGTGGGTAAGCAGGCCAGCAGGGGAGGGCAATTGGGAGTGACCAGGCCTGTAAGGAGGACAGTTGGGGGCAATCGGACTGGCAGGGGAGCAGTTAGGCATCTATCAGGCAGGCAGGGGAGTGTTTAGGGGGTGATCAGGCTGGCAGGCAGGTGAGTGATTGGGAGCCAGCAGTCCCGGATTGTGAGAGGGATGTCCGACTGCCAGTTTAGGCCCACAGGGATCTGGCCTAAACTGGCAGTCGGACATCCCTCTCACAATCCGGGACTGCTGGCTCCCAATCACTCACCTGCCTGCCAGCCTGATCACCCCCTAAACACTCCCCTGCCTGCCTGATAGATGCCTAACTGCTCCCCTGCCAGTCCGATTGCCCCCAACTGTCCTCCTTACAGGCCTGGTCACTCCCAATTGCCCTCCCCTGCTGGCCTGCTTACCCACAACTGCCCTCCCCTGCCGACCATCTTGTGGCTGTGGGCGCCGCCATATTTGAGGGCATGGCATTCAATTCGTATATTCCCTCCTTATTGGCTGTGGGCACCGCCATTATTGCAACAATGTGAGGAACAATTAGCATATTTCCTCTTTATTAGATAGGATCATTTGTCTTCCTTTTGTTAAGTTGTATGAGTTCCTTGTATATTTTGGATATTAACCCTTAATCAGATATATCATTACTAAGTATGTTCTCCCATACAGTGGGCTCTTTTTACATGTCTTGATGCTTTATTTTGCTGTGCAGAAATTATTTATTTGGATATAGTCACATTTGTTTATTTTTTCCTTAGTTTCCTTTGCCCTAGGAGATACTAGTATAATTGCAAACATATTGCTAGAAGAGATATCTGAGATTTTGCTGCCTATAGTTTCTTCTAGGATTTTTATGGTTTTATGATTTACATTTAAGTCTTTTATCCATTTTGAGTTTATTCTTGTATATAGTGTAAATTTACTTTTGTGCATGGTGGTCTAGTTTCATTTTTGTGCATGTATCTGTCTAATTTTCCCAACACTATTTAATGAAGAGACTCTCTTGACTCCATTATATGCTCTTG
>NW_005353658.1:0-832 GCF_000412655.1 Myotis brandtii
CCTCCTGCACGCCCCCTACTGGGGGTCCAGCCCACAACCCGGGCATGTGACCCTGACTGGAATCAAACTCGGGACCCTTAGTCCGCAGGCCAACGCTCTATCCACTGAGCCAAACCAGCTAGGGCTCTACTTTTCACTTTTAAAAATTTATTATTATTGATTTGAGAGAGAGAGAGAAACATCGATTTATTGTTCCACTTATTTATGATTCATTGGTTGCTGCTTGTATGTGCCCTGACTGGAGATAGAACCCACAACCGGGCACATCAGGATGGCACTCTAACCCAGTGATCGGCAAACTCATTAGTCAACAGAGCCAAGTATCAACAGTACAACGATTGAAATTTCTTTTGAGAGCCAAATTTTTTAAACTTACACTATATAGGTAGGTACATTGTTATTAACTTAATTAGGGTACTCCTAAGGCTTAGGAAGAGCCACACTCAAGGGGCCAAAGAGCCGCCTGTGGCTCGCGAGCCGCAGTTTGCCGACCACGGCTCTAACCAATTGAGCTACCTGGCCAGGGCCATCTATCTTTTACTTTTTAAAATGTGGCTACTGCCCTGACTGGTTTGGCTCAGTGGATAGAGCGTCAGCCTGAGGACTGAAGGGTCCCAGGTTCGATTCCGGTCAAGGGCATGTACCTTGGTTGTGGGCACATCCCCAGCTGGGGGTGTGCAGGAGGTACTGATCAATGTTCCTCTCTCATCGGTGTTTTCAACTCTCTATCTCCCTTCCTCTCTATAAAAAAATCAATAAAGTATATTTTTTAAAATGTGGCTACTAAAAAAAATTTTTTTTAATGATTTTATTGATTTTAGAGAGAGAGGAA
>NW_005353659.1:0-1056 GCF_000412655.1 Myotis brandtii
CCACAGGTTGAGAACCGCTGCTCTAGAGCATGCCCGTCGAGATGGCGCTTGGGGAGGTAAAGGCCCTACTGAAGCTCCACTTCCTGGGTAATCCGGAGGGAAGCAGCCCCCGGGCAGCTCCGAGAGAAGCATGAGACGGGAGTCAGTGTGTAATGGGTGTAGCTTTTCTGTTGGGGAGGATGAAAAACTTCTGGAGAAGGTGGTGGTGATGGCTGCACAAACTATGTGAATATGCTTAATGCCACTGAGCTGTGCACTCAGAAATGGTGGAAAGGGTCAATTTTATGTGTGTTTTACTAGCAAAAACAACAAGGATAGATCACTTGGGGGAGAAATTTAAAAAAAAAAATAGTGTCCGGAAGCACTTCCAAGGTCATACTTAGATTTTTGCTTCCTAAGCCAGGAAATATGTAACTTTGCGTTTGATTTATTCCCATCTTATCAGCACTTCCAAAGACAAAAACCGGGAACTGGTGCTCTCACAGTCACTGAGCGAAGATTAAAGTGTCCAGCACCCACCGCGGCCTGCCAGCCTGCTTCCCGCCAGGCCTGCGTCCGCCGCTCTGGTCTGGGATGGTCTGAGGACAAGGACACAGCCAGTCCTCAGGTCGCTGATCAGGGCGTGGGGGCTGTGCCTTTGCCCAGGGGTCGCACAGCCTCTCTCTGACTCATGTCAGATCAGAGGGCACCCGCCTCACAAGAGTCTCTGCAAACCCAGCTCCTGGGAGGCGGACGCCACATGCACTGGCTGAGCTTGCGCATCCAGGGTTGGTAGACAGCGTCGACCCCCAGAGGGTGATGCTGGCTCCTCCCTGGGGTGTCCAGCCGAGGAGCACGGTATGTGTGTGCCCTGCACCCAGGTGATGACTAATGTCTATCCAGGACCCAGGAGACAGGGCGGCAGCAGGGGCTAGACAAGGAGGCTGAGCAGCCCCAGTAGAACCTATGTATATATGTATGTATGTATGTATGTATGTATGTATGTATGTATTTTGATCCTCCCTGAGGATATGCTCGTTGATTTTTTTAGAGAGAGGGGAAGGGAGGGAAAGAGAA
>NW_005353660.1:0-479 GCF_000412655.1 Myotis brandtii
ATTTAATAAATGAATTTGGCAGTGTAGCAGGATACAACATCAACACCCAAAAATTGATGGCATTTTTAAACACCAATAATAAATTCTCAGAAAGAGAAACTAAACAAACAATCCCATTTACCACTGCAACAAAAAAATTAAGATACTTAGGAATAAATTTAACCAAGGAAGTAAAAGACTTGTACTAGGAAAACTATAGGGCATTGAAAAAAAAGATAGAGGAAGATATAAACAAATGAAAGAATATACCGTGCTCATGGGTTGGTAGAATTAACATCATTAAAAGGTCCATGCTACCCAAGGCAATCTATAGATTCAATGCAATCGCTATTAAAATACCAAAAGGCGAGGAGAAACCAAGATGGCGGCATAGGTAAACACCGGAAATTGCTGCCTCCCACAACCACTTCAAAACTACAACTAAATGCAAAACAGATATCACCCAGAACCACAGGAAGGCAGGCTGAGTGGAAATTCTA
>NW_005353661.1:0-3179 GCF_000412655.1 Myotis brandtii
GGAGTAGAATGTGGGAATATTTGCCATGTGGATGTTTTTTAAAATCAATGCCAGGAATGAATTACAAAGGGGGAGAGGGGTAAATAGATTACTCCTGAAATTCCAAGGGAAATTAATCTAATCAATGAACTGTCTTTCCCACTACAGAAACCTAATTAGGGTGGAGCTTCAGGGATCCCTATATCAATGTGTCTCAAAAGCCAGATTCATTCTGTTTGGAGGCATTTGAAGTTGCTGGAAATCTTCTAGCAACTTTGGGTACAAGAGAAGTAAAAGGTGAATTTATAGATTATCTGGAGTATAGGAATGAATGCTTTCTACAGCTGCCTTTGGGTACAAGAGCCCAGAAAACACAGAACTCCTGACCTGATTGGGTGGGCGTTCCCCTGAGATCAATTATACAATCCGAAGGTGAGCACACACTTGTAAGTAAATGAGTTCTCACTTCTTTCCTTAAAATGCATAAATACATATATAGTAATTTAATTTCACTGTCCGTGGGTTTAAGATTCTCTTAAGAAAATATAATTTACCTAGTTAATAAAAATTATATAATTACTTATAGTTTACTCTTGAGCTATAGAATTTTAATCTGTTATTGTTTAGACATTTACGTAATTATTTTTTTTATGTTATGTTCCTTGTGCATACAAATTGGGATATCTAGAGAAAAATTCTATATTTCCCGTACTTTTATAATTGTCAGGAAGCCTAAAGCTTAATTGGAAAAACTTGTTGTAGAACAGCAAAAGTGACAGATGCTTAAGGATGAAGAAAAGTTAACCAAATAAAATTGTAAATATTCCATAATTCTTATTCACTCCTTGGCAGTTGAAGGGAGAATCAATATTATTCATTAGGAAGCATTCATTCCTGTACTCTAGATAATCTATAAATTCACCTTTTACTTCTCTTGTACCCAAAGTTGCTAGAAGATTTCCAGCAACTTCAAATGCCTCCAAACAGAATGAATCTGGCTTTTGAGACACATTGATATAGGGATCCCTGAAGCTCCACCCTAATTAGGTTTCTGTAGTGGGAAAGACAGTTCATTGATTAGATTAATTTCCCTTGGAATTTCAGGAGTAATCTATTTACCCCTCTCCCCCTTTGTAATTCATTGTTCTATTGCCATGGTGAGATCTGGCAAAAGGCAGGCTAGAATGATAGGTGATGTGACTCTTGAAAAGTGAAAATGTAAAAATGTAGAGTTAAACATAAATTTTGTTTCAGAGGTAGGCAGGCCCATTTTTTACTTATTTTATTAAGGCTATTTAATTGTATGAGGGACATATCCCGAGTGAGTTCTGATTTTCTCATTCATTTTTCTATTGCTCCTCAGAAACATAGAACACACACTGCAGAACTTCCAAAATAGCTCAGCTGCTAAGTCTTAAGCTTGAAGACTTTTGAGTTTCTGCTTTGGTGGTTGCATAACTGGGGCCTCATAAGTGGCCCAAAGTCCTAGAAATGGCATTGAGTAACGGCCAAGACCAATGGCCCAAAGAAGACATTGTGATGTTACTGGACCTCATGAAGAATAATCTCCCAGCCAATGACAACCACACATTCAAAACAACCCAGTCACATATGGACTGGGGAAAAGTAGCTTTTAAAGGTTATTCTGGAGAACGATGCAAACTCAAGTGGTTAGAGATTTCTAGTAAGATAAGAAAGTATCGTACTTTGACAGAATTAGTCCTGGAAGCTAAGGAACATGTTAAAAATTCTTATAAAAGCAAAAAACTTAAGAAACATCCAGACATGCCCAAACAGCCCCTGACTCCTTACCTCCGCTTCTTCAAGGAGAAGCGTTTCGAATATTCCCAAATGCACCCCAAACTCAAGAACCAGGAGCTGACCAAGGTCATGTCTGAGAAATACAAGGAGCTCCCAGAGGAGATGAAGATGAAATATATTCAAGATTTCCAGAAGGAGAAACAGGAGTTTCAGGAGAAACTGGTTCAGTTCAAGATAGACCACCCTGAGCTGGTGCAGAACCCTGTTGTCCCCAAAAGGAGCCAAACCAAAGCCCCCAAGAAATTTCAGAGAAAAGGGAAGAAAGTGAAGTCTTCCCTCAAAAAACTATTTTTCTGAGTTTAAATCCCATGGAGAGCCCAAGAAGCCCCCCATGAACGAATTCCAGAAGTTCCACCAGGATTTGTGGTGGAGTAAGGAGCTGCAAGGCCTGCCCCAGAGGGAGCGCATGGTGGAGATTAGCAGACGCTGGCAGCACATCCCAAGGAGCCAGAGGGAGCATTATAGGAAGCAGGCTGAGGAGCTGCAGAAACAGTACAAGGTGGACCTGGAGCACTGGCTCAAGTGTCTGTCTCCTGAAGAGTACGCTACCTACAGAGAGAGGACCTCTGGGAAGCGGAAGAACATGAGAATGCGTGGAGGGCCAGACCCCAAGATCATCAGGACAGTTGTGCAGTCTCCACCAGCAAGGCCTCTGCCAGGAGGGCTTGCACATAACTGGGGCCACAGGCTCCCAGGATGGCATCTTCAGAGACAAATGGGGACTGTTCTCATTCCTCACGGGGATCTGAAGAAAAGAAGGAACATGGGGGAAAGGCAGAAAGCAGCAGCTCCTCAGACTCCAGCAGTAGCGGATGAAGAAAAGTTAACCAAATAAAATTGTAAATATTCCATAATTCTTATTCACTCCTTGGCAGTTGAAGGGAGAATCAATATTATTCATTAGGAAGCATTCATTCCTGTACTCTAGATAATCTATAAATTCACCTTTTACTCTAGATTCAAAATTGACTCATACAAAAAGGCCACAGTGGAATGCAAGACTCCTTAGCTAGTTTCAATTTATTTAAAGCCTATACCTTCAGTCACAGACACCTAATTAGCACTTAGAAGGTGACCACACTTAAAGTCACTAGAAGCAACAGTCCTCTGCTTTTTCCATATTTCTCTTTCCATTTTAAATTTTTTCTACTTCCCAGGGAATTTTTCTTTCACTGAGTCTTGAGTAACCAGTTGTTCTATTTAACAAAGGCCATGGTGAGATCTGGCAAAAGGCAGGCTAGAATGATAGGTGATGTGACTCTTGAAAAGTGCAAATGTAGCATATGGAAGTTAAACATAAATTTTGTTTCAGAGGTAGGCAGGCCCATTTTTTACTTATTTTATTAAGGCTATTTAATTGTATGAGGGACATATCCCGA
>NW_005353662.1:0-463 GCF_000412655.1 Myotis brandtii
TGACAATTTTCCTGAGGTGGCCCTGTGCTGGGCTGCTAATCTGGGGCTTTGGCCAGACAGCTCAGGCTGTGCTGTTTGTTCCTAAAACACATAGATTAGAAGCCCAGGCCTTGAGATATGGTCTCATGGCCCCTTCCCAGCACACAGGCCTTCTTTCTCAGAAGGCCCAGACATCTCATTCCAAATTTGGGAGTCAAAGGACTAAAAAAATTATAAATAAAGAGAGTTTCCTTCATATTGGGGGCCAAGAATTTGAAAGACACATTTTTCTCTGGGCCTCCACAGAATTTATTAATAAAATGTAACTCTTGCAGTCAGCGCTGCAGTTTGGCCTCTGCTCTGGCAGGGTGCTGTAACTGTAGTCGCTGGCCATGGAAGTTGGCAGCACTGCAGTGCCTTTGCTTCGGCAGGGTGATATAGCTGTATTCAGCTGGCCAGCTTAATAAAGGCTCTTAAATTTAAA
>NW_005353663.1:0-9055 GCF_000412655.1 Myotis brandtii
TCCCCAGGGATGAAGCTTGCAGCCTGGGCTTCTTGCAGGCCCCCAGGGCCAGGCCACCCCCACCCTCCTGCAGCCAGGCTGCTTTGTCTTCCATTGCCTGGACACAGCACCTGCCCTGCCTCGCCTGATCTCATTCCCGGTTGGCTGTGACGCAGTTGCCCCATTTTGCTTCTATTAAAAATGTCTGTGTATTTCCAAAAAAAAATAGATACATAAAGTGGAGGGAATAAAAGGGAAGTTATTCAAAAAAAAAAAAGAAGTTGGGAAACTATTGAGTCCCATTCCCCAGGTGTTATCAACCCTTCCTTCTCTCAATTATTATCACCCGCCCTGTGTCTTCCTTCATGGGTGGGAGTTTGGGGGAGAGGCAAGGGTCATGTCTTCCCTGAGCCACCACCATTTTTTTATTCTACAAGTTCTTTTTACTATAGTTCTTTTTTTTTTTTTACCTCAATGAGGAGAATCCTGAAATGATGAATGACAAGGAAGAGTATATAGGCATAGAAGCTGGTTGGTGGGATGATGTAGTAGTGGGGACTCATTGAAATTTTCTGCTCCTATTTTCTCAGTTAAATAGAAAACATAGGTGACAGCTGCAAGTGATAATGGGAAAAGGGTGCTAGAATTTTGAGGGAGGGGAGAGAAGGCATAAAACAGCTATCCAGGAAGTGGGAGAGTGAAATGTAGTAGGATTGCCAAGTAGCACTGAGAGCCAACTTGAGTAATGGCATGAATTTACAAGAGGCAAGAGGAGACACAGTTATATATATTTTTCTAGCTGTGTTTATCTGAACAGGTGCAGGCTTAGATTAGTCAGAACTGGATTTAACAGCACTGTGACTTTGTTAGGTGATTATGCAAAGTGAGAAGGGGAAGTTTGTTGAGCATATATGCAAAAGAGTGATTATTATAAGGGTGGACCATAGAACCTAAGCTGAATAAAGATGCAAATTGGGACATAAAGCAGGAAGTGAGGGAGAATGAAAAGGTGGCAGGAACAGTGGGTAATAGATGTGGGAATATTATGGTTCAAGATTCTAGGAGTGAAGTTGAAAGACAATAGGTTGTATTTGGTGAATAAGAGTCTTCAAATCATTAATATGGAAAAGTAGTAGATACTGGTAATGCCAAGTTCTTAGGTATCCCCACTGGAGTGAATTAGGATAGTGGTCAGGATAATTGGAATAAAGGAGGTTAAGGAACTGAGAGACAAGGCTATTTGGAAAGGCCATCTGCAGGCCTGTGTTCATAGAAATCTCCAAGCGCTGCTGCTGCTCTAGTGGCTGACACCGTTAGGTTAGCCAGACTTGCCTGTGTGAAAGCTATTAGTGCAGACACATTCCGCTTCTGAAAGATGCCATTTCAGTCCCACAGGTTTCAGACTTCCTAGAGCTTGACTGCTTCTGAGAAGCAGATATATTTTGCCTCATGTGCTGTGCATTTCAGGAGCAAACAAAAATGATGACACATTTCACAGGGGAACAGGACCAGGATCAAGGTTATGAATTCAACAAATATGAACTGTCAGATGCTAGAGGATTGGCTTAGTAGTAGAGACCTCAGGGTCAAAATACTCAAGTTTCCCTGCAACCAGAGATTCCAATCTCAAAAGCTTCAACTCAGTCCTTCACCCTTTGAAGGCAGATAAATTGGGTAGCACAAAATTGATTGGCTAGGGTCTTTTAGATGACATCTTAAGACCAAAGCTCCATCTGCTTTCTTAGGACATCAGGTAATTCGAGGCTTTTTTTAGGAACAAGAATTGACATTACAAAACATGGCCAATGGAATGAAGACATTGATTTTCTCCTGGAAAATATTCATATATAAGTCACTCTCCAAAAGTAAACAGAGAGAGCAGCAATATGGTAAAACAGCAAACAAGTTCTGTATTGTTGGCTAGCTCAAAAATTTCCTTACCAGTATGAGTAACATGCATATATGTGTATATTTCAACTGGAGTGAACTGTCAACCCTGAACAAATGAAATGGTGGGTTTTTTTTTTTATGGTTAAGGACAAACACATGACTTCAATAAACAAAGTCATCTTAGAGACTTTCAGTTGTTATTGGTTGTCATTCTATTCTAATAATTCATTGTTGGGCAAATGTCAAAGAGAACTGGTTGTCCTAGTTATTTTTCAACATAGTCTCAAAGGAAAATGATCAAATATGGAAAATCTGTAATCTCTAATGAATGCAATTAAGAGATTCTGGAACTCAAACTGCTTGCATAGGCATCACATCTGAGTAAAATAAAATTGATCACATCCAACTAGTCATTGCTGCAAAGTTTTCAAAATGTTAAGCAAGTTCAATACATGGAAAAGTAGAGAAGTATATAACAGGATTACTAAGCACATTTTGACTTATAAAAAGTATAGTAGGTATTAGGGAAGTTGTAGGTAAAGGTGATTGCTGTGTTTGAGCATCAGGAAAATTATAGATTGCAGGCAAGAAATTGTAGTCAATAATGTCTTATCTTGTACATGTGTTTGTTCATGATTTGAAATGCATTGCTGGACATGAACCATCATACTGCATGTGCAAACTCTTTCTTTCATGTATTTCTTTCCTCAAAGTAGACCCAGGTTTCCAAAAGCAGGAAGTAGCTTCAGACCTGTAAAATACTTGACTAGTTACTGAATATACTAGTATTTAATGATGTCGGATCTGTCTTCTTTCAGAATTCCTGGTCTAGAAAAGTTTGTAAAGTACTCATACAAATTCTTCAATGAGAATATTATTTCCCAACATGAAGATTAAATGGTGGCCCTGGTTCAGTGCTACTAACTGACTAGTTAAAGATGCTCTGCCTACCTCAGTTCGCTGATATATTTGGCAATGATGACTGAGTTCACAGCTATAGATTAAATGACAGCCATTTAGGAAGTTTAGATTTTTCAAAAGTAGTGGCTATCACTATATCATATACTTTTTATAAGACCAATAAATGCAGTTTCCATGAAAAAGAAAGCATTTGGAGATGATTAAAAATGAAAACATATAACCAGACCAAAAATAATGAAGGCATTGCCATCCTTACAGTCATATACAACTGTTCAAGATATTCATCGTGACCGTCACTCTTGTGCTCTCTCTTAGGCTTTCGAGCGGGCCCTAAATTAGTGCTAAGGGAACTTGGCAGGGACAGGGAGACCCTGGCCTTTAAGATAAAATAGTATTTGATTCTATTCAGTACCACTGCCACGGTGCTTCAGAGTCAATTATTAAATTTAATTCTTTATTTTTCAAATGCCAACTCACTACTCCCATCAAGACACACAGAGCATTGAAAGGACCCTTGATGTGGTCCTATTCCATCATATGATGAAGGAGTCCTGAGCTCCCTAGGGAAAGATATGGGACCTAACCAAGATCTTGATTCAGAATGACACTCATTGGAGTGTCCTCAGAAGCAACATTTCCAAGTAAGGTAGAGGGGGAATTTTAAGTCCCCAGTTAGTTTTAGAATCTAGAAAGAACGATTACTTCTGTTCTCTAGGGCACAGTTCTCCTTTCAGGGTAGAGACAGAGACACAAAAATAAAACACTGTGCAGTCACTGATTATCTTTAGTTTGAAGTTAAAACTTTTGCTAAAGGCCAACTTATTTATTTTCCTAATATCCATGAAGTTGTAGGAAGGCAATATTGATCCAAATGATATAAATGGGAAACTGAAAATGAGAGCATTGCTCGAATTAAGCTGAAGCTGAAAACATGTCAGACCTTCCAAACTCATTACCCGTTCTTTCCACTGAACTTTCAGAGTAACTTATTCTTTAGCTCTAATTCAAGTAACTTTTTTAAATATATTTCCTTAGAGAAGAGAGATGAGTTATTTGAACAGGCTTTTTAAAAAATTCACAGATATAACACTCAGATTAATGCCAATTCTACTTCCTCGAATATTCACCCAGCCCCAGGGTGAGTTAGTAGCCTTCTTCAAGATGCATTGCTTCTGAGCTGATGCTCGATCATCTCACCGCAACTATTATTACTGAACTATCACTGACATTACCCATTAGTATCTCTTTAGTTGCATAGTAGTCAAACTTTGGTATTCATAAAACCATTATCACAATGCAGTAATTTACCAAATCTGAATACGTTGAGAAATGTGAAACTTGTTTTTTAAAAAAAAAAAAATAATAACCATCAATTGCAGCTTCTTGAATTTTATCTAGAAAAAATTTATGTGACCAGGCTATTGGGGTTGTATTCTTTGATACCAGCCAATTCTCAAATTCTCTGACACCAACGGGGTACCCAACAATTCAATTCATTTATGACACCACCTGGTAGTTAGGTAGACCCCACAGTTTAGGAACTCAGGTCCCCACTACCCCCACCCCCAAGTCTGCTCCCATTTCAGATGCCATCACAAGTCTCAGGCCACCTTCTGACTAACTGGCCATAAATTGGGAGTTCTCAGCACCTCCTCCTCAGGTTCAATAATTTGCCCAAACAACTCTGAGAACTGAAGAAGACATTTTAGTGATGTTTACTGGTTTACTATAAAGGATACACATGAACAGCCAGATGAAGAGGTGCATAGAGTGAGGCCGGGCAAGGGCCCAAGCACAACAGCTTCTGTCTCTGTGAAGTTGATGTGTACCACCCCTCAGCACATGGATACGTTTGTCACTTCAGAACCTCCTACAACCTTATTGTTCAAGAATTTGTATAGACTTTAATCTCCAGGTGCCCCCTTTCCTTTCTGGGGGTGGGTGGATGGAGCAGAAAGTGCCAACCCTCCATTCACTTGGACATTCTGGTAACCAGTTCAATCCTGAAACTATTTAGGGACCCTACCCTAAATCACCTTATTAACATAAGCTCGGGTATGATCAAAAGAGGCTTCTTATAAATAACAAAAGACACTTCCATAACTCAGAAGATTCTAAGCGTTTAGGATTTATATACCAGGAACCAGGGATAAAGACCAAATATAGTTCTTATTATGCCACAGTTAATCACTTAATAATTTCATTTTCTGTATCTCCTGAGCTTTTAGGTACCATTGTAGAGACACAGTGGTAGGGAAAAGCAAATACAATTACTGCCCTCAAAGAGTTTAACCTTAGAGGACACTAACCTTAGTCACATAAGCACAGGGGGAGGAATGGAAAGCAACACGTGGGATAAGAGCTCGGAAGGAAGTGAGAAACCAGACAGTAGGTGGGTGAGCTCCTCCAAGGCTGTGGACTTAGGAAGTCTTCCCGAGGAAGACCGCTTTGAGCTCAGCTCATCAGACTGAGATTAAAGAAACAAATACAGCACGACGGGGGCAGAAGCCAGTTTGGAGGCACTGAAGATGAGTTTGAGCTAAGAACTAGGAAGACATGGTTTTCTGAAAATTAATCTAAGAATGCATTTCTTCAAATACTATGTCTTGTTTATTAAGTAATATTGTAGATATTTTACTGATTACCATATACTAATATTATTTACTATTATAGGTAATTACTAATTGCTTACAAGAACTCATTCAAATCACATAACTGATCTAAAATGGTATGTTAGTTTGGGTACAAGAGGATAAGGGACTGGACTACACATTACTAGACTAGCATTTCTACCAACTGTGCCTCAGTTTCCATCATAAAATGAAAGTGTGAATAAGTGTGTTATTAGGACTCTTTCAGTTACAGGTCCTAGGAAATAGTCACAAAATGGCTTAAGCAAGAAGGGAAAACATTGGCTCACTCTTATTTCTGTGTCTCTCTTTTTGGTTTTTCTCCACATTTGGTTTTATTCTTAGACAAGCTCTTTCTACATGGGGTCAAGGATAGCCCAGGGCAGCTTAAAACTTTACAGCTAGCACGCTCCAAAGAAATGGAGTGTATTTTCTAAAAGTCCAGCAAAAATCCCAGGAAGGTTCTAATTGGCCTGTTGGTTCATATGGCCAGACCTGTGCCAATCACTGTGACCAGGAGATCGGAGTACCCTGGCGGCTGACCCAGGTAGCAGGCCAACTCCCGGGGATTGGGACAGGGGCCGTTGCTTTTTAGCCTCCCTGGACAAAGGAGCAACAATTCCTGAAAATAAAAGGTGCGACTGAACAGGTAAAATATTTGAATGACCACTTTAGTGAATTTTTAAGCATTCTTTAAAATAAATGTTCTACTACCCTAAACTACGGACAGAACAGAGGCAGTGTGCATATTCTGAGACTCTACGAGGAGGCGTATGTTTTGATTTCCTCAGAAAGCTCTTGCCAACACACTGAATGGCAGTTTGCTTTGCCTGTTGGTTCTGTCATAAACATAATGTGCTTCTCATCTCTCCCCAGTTTCTGCATCTTCATTTGTAATTGGCCACTAATGTTTTCCAAATGTCTTCACCTTCTCTCGCAGCACACCAGGAAGTCGTTTTCACCCACATACTCTCACGGAGAGATTTTTAAATCCCAGAATACCTAATTGGCTTCCACTACTAAAAACCTTAGGTTGCCAACTGGTTACAACAAAGATGAAGAGGGGAGAAATAAATATATCCACTGACTGCCCTCCCACTGTGACCACACATAAGCCAGTAAGCACAACTTGCCTTTGGTGTTTGCCTGATTCTTGGTTTCTATCATTCGGAGCCCGGGGAGCACTAGCTTTTCAAGCTCACCCTTGCTTCCCAAAACACATTTTCTAGGTTGCTACTGAAACCAAAGTTTCTTGAGAAAGAAGACAATAAGAACATAAAGATAGCATTCTGTCATTTATTTTACATTATAAAGGGACCTCATAGCAATAACAATAAAGGATAATTAGTTAAAACCTTGAAAAATTGTCCAGGTTCCCTGTTGTTCCACTGAATAATTTATCGCCACATCATCCACCCACCCAAACCTGGCCAGGCTTCCTAAGGAACAGAGTCTCTCCCTCCTGTGGTAATTCTGCTCTTCCTGCCCCATCCCACCCCCCAACCATCTCCCCACTTCCTGCCCTGAATGGGCATTTTAGTGCTAATCACCATGATTTTTAGTATTTCTCTCAAAAAAAAAATCTAAATCCTCCCCTAACAAGCAAAACTTAGCACTTTCCATGGTCTTTAAGTGACCATAAGACTTTGTTTCTTAAGGACAGGTCTTGCCTAGCCCGCATGGCTCAGTGGTTAAGCATCGACTTATGAACCAGGAGGTCACGGTTTGATCCCAGGTTGCAGGCTTGATCCCCAGTAGGGGGCATGCAGGAGGCAGCCGATCAATGAATGATTCTCTTTCGTCATTACTGTTTCTCTCTCTCTCCCTCTCCCTTCCTCTCTGAAATAAATAAAAAATATATATTAAAAAGAAGGAGAGGTCGTCCCAACACAACCACATGGATCCACCTAGAAGCCCTTCCTTACCTCTGGATGACATAAGACTCACTCTGGTGGGGCTGTCATTTTTGGACACTGAAGTTACAGGAGTTGCACGCCAACCCCTTTCTAATGGCAAGTTAATTTAGCAATCTTGGCGGCTGAGTCCTGTCAGGTTAGGTGGCTCAGGAGGCGGCGTAGGAAATAAAGAGAGTCCAGTGAATCAGAAAAAGAAAGAAAAGGAAAAGGTTTATTGCGTCCCTGGGAGACCCACGGACCCCAAAGACAGGGCATGTGGATTCACGCCAACAGGGAGGGGGGCGCTTTTTTTATATTGTGGTTGGGTGAGGGGTGGGGACGTGAGCTGAGGTATTCAGCTGAGGAAGTTTCCGCTGCAGGGGGTCAGCAGGTGTATTTGGGAAGGAGTCAGTATCTGTGTGGGGGTCCTGTTGATTCAGGGAGAAGCCAGTATCTGTGTCTGGCCCGCTGATCTGATCTCATCACACGTCTGCATGTGTCCGATCCTGGGCTCTCTCCAACCTAACATCCTGGCCTTTTGGTGATAGAGGACGCCGACTCATTCTGACTACTTCCAGCTGGCCAGGGATGTCGAGGGGGGCGTTTTAAAGGCCAGGGTTAGGCAGAGGCAGATCGGAGGGCAGCCGAGTGTAGGGATGGAGCAGGAGCTGATTCACAGTCACCCATGACATCTCCGTGACCCGGGAGCGGATGAACTTGAAGAGACAGGGGGCTAGGAGAAAAAAGACACAGATGAGAATCAGGGGCCCTATCATGGGTAGGACCCAGGTAGCTAAGGGGCTTTGGAACCAGCCGAAAGGAGAGTTGTCCCAGGAGTGTCTTGCACGTAGTTCTTCACTCAGCTTAGTCAGGGTCTGTACGTTTACGTTTTGTTCCACTACTCCGGACTCGTTGATGTAGTAGCAGCATTCTTCCTGAAGGAATATGCAGGTTCCTCCTTTTTCTGCAGTCAGAAGGTCTGAGGTACACTGGTTCTGTAGGGCTACCTGGGCTATTGATGTCACTTGCCACTGTAGGGAGGCTAAAAAGAGGCGGTAGTAGACTCCAGGGCTAACTGGAGCTTGTCATTAAAGTACTGAGCAGTGACCAGACTGTTCCCGAGGGCCCCGGTGAGGTCTATTGAGGCATCGATGCTCACCCCTAACATGATAGGGAGAAAGGCGGCCCTGCGGGTCCAGGGATGGGATGGAGGGAGCAGCCAGGCGAGCTCCAACTCTCCATACAAGGTTAGTCGGGGAACTACTGTGACCACGAAGCAAGGCCTGGGGTCAGAGGAGTTCATGCAGTTGCTTAAGGTGCCGTTGCACCAAAAGAAGGTACCCAGGCTGGCCTTGCTGAGACTGGCTGCGGTGTAGTATGACACAGTCTCTCCAGTGGCAACCCCCATAGGTGTTGACATCTTGATTACACCTGTCTGGGTTCTGCTGGTCGTAAGCAAAACAGACATAGGGTCAGCCAGTATTGGACACTGACTGGATGTCGACAGCCATCTGGATCTTTGTCTGGCATCCGAACAGAGGGCAGTCCTGAGATCCTACCTGCCGGGCGACTTGTTTGCCGTTCTGGTAGTAGGTTTCACGGACCTTGAACCTCCACACATAAGCGGGTGGGGGTGGGTGTAGGTTGCTCAGGGCCAGGAGAAGGAGGAGGAGGGGAGGGCGGTTAAGGCGGACCTTAGTGGGGCCCAACACCTCACATTTATAGAAGTCATGCTGCTCC
>NW_005353663.1:9202-17505 GCF_000412655.1 Myotis brandtii
CAGGAGCTGCGAATTTCTAGAGAGAGTTTAGTTAGATGGTCCAATAGGTTGGAATTGAGTGGCTATGATGAGGGTTTGAGCCAGTGACAGAGAAATCCAGCAGTATGTAGAGGAGGAGGGATTGATGTTCGAGAGTAGATGGAAAGTCATGTTGATGAGGGTGGGCATAGGAGTAGATCCAGGGTTCGTAAATAGAGAGTGACACTAGAGGATTTCCCATCCCAGACAGTAGAATTGATGACTTTCTCATCATTCCACGTCCGTTTCACCTGAAAATATTAAAAACCTGAGCAAAATTGGAAGGTCCCTTGCCAGGTAAGAGCCTGTGAGGAATGATGGGTCATCCGGTCCTGGATGGTGTCGCCGAATCTTCTTCGGGGATGGTGGGAGGCATCTGGTGAGCCTAAGAGAGGTAGGTATTGCAGTGAAAGTAGGAGGGGTATTAGAATGCGCTGTTATCCAAGGGAAATGAGAAAGGGACGGAGCAGTGGAAGCCAGGGACCTGGATATGAGACTGGAGAAAAGGCAGGGGAGGGAGGGAGCAGGTCGCACAGCCTGTTCCCAGGGGGGTCGTGTTGATTCAGGGAGAAGAAGCCGGTATCTGTGTCTGGCACGCTGAGCTGTTAGAAATGCCAGGGAGAGTCCATTATCTCATCACACGTCTGCATGTGTCCGATCCTGGGCTCTCTCCGACCTAACAAGTCCCTATTTCACCCAACTCACCAGTTGCTTACAGACAAGTCTGGGTGTGCACCCCCAGAACGGCCTCCCACGTGCAGGGGAGGCCTCTTAAAATGACAGCATGCCAATATGCTAAGAGAGACACTGCTTCAATTTTTGAAGCGAACAGCAAGGTTATTACCAACCAACTGCCCAATAGAGGCCACTTCTGATATCTTTTTTTTTAAAATCATGCAGTTTTCAGTTTTTACACACTGATGAGGGCATTTTAATATCACCAAAGGTGTGGGGGGTTTGGGGGGCACAACACATTATGCAAATGTAGTAACAAACGTAAAATGATAAATTAGCAAACAACTATTTAATTATTACTGTGACTAATTCCTGTAGACGGTGCCACAGCTAATGAACCTGAACTTGTCCTGGTTGACTGCAGTGTTCTGTGGAAACATTTCCATTTGGTTTGTTTGCTGCTCGTGCAGCTCGGTGAAGTAGATAGCATCTGTTTAATGAGCTCCCACTTCATTACGGAGCTGTACTACTTACTGAGTCATTCTCCTTAAGTATGCAGGCTGTGTACTCTGCCGTTGTTTTAAAGCAAATACTAATTTATGATTACCTGTCACATTAGGCCATTGAAAATTGTACTCGCACTGGCTCCCATGAGCAGAATGCTAATGAGCTGATTATGGACTACGGTGGTGTCCCTTGCTTATAATCCGTGGACATAAATTCTGATCCCACTACACTGTGGGCTCTGGAACAATAGATGCTGTTTAGGAGGGGGGGATGGAGAAGGAAAGAGGGTGGTGAAATCATCACATGTAAATGCAGACTCCCTCAAAGGCCGACAAACTCAGCAATGACCTAATTCAATGTGCACCAATCGCCAGAAACACCCGTTACGCTGTGTCATGTACGGAGGAAGATGAATGGCTCTCTGGCTATTCACTCCTTGCCATGGTCATTACCTAATTGAAGTCTGATGCCCAAGCAAGGCACATCCTGACACGGTGACTGCAAGCCTCTATTGTATGGAATAAATTCTATAGATGTGTCCTAAAATGGTACTGGCAGAGAAAATTCCAATCAATAACACTTTCCCCAAATGCCACTTTTCATCCTCAAGCCTTATATTTACCGGCAGGCTTTAAGCACACTGTTCTTTTACTAGTTTCCCCCACCCCTACTCTCCCCCATTACAAGCCTGCCATTTGCACTTTAAAACATAATATTAAGCAAAGTGCCTCATTAAATCTGTTTGTTTTTTTGTGGTGTGTGTGTGTGTGTGTGTGTGTGTGTGTGTGTGTGTGTGTGTAAGTTTATCGCTCTAATTTGCCCCTATAAATTCAAACTATGGGAAGGTGTGACTTTGTCTTTTTTATTGACTGTCTGCTCTGTGTTTGGAGTCCTGACTTCATTCCGCCTGGGGACACTGTGGTTTGCTTCAGTCTGCTGCCCCCGACACAGGGAGAGTTACCAACATCACTTCCTCAGAAATGTGTGCACCCTTCGTACCCTTTGGTTACAAATACTGCCTGAGACATCAAACGTGAGGATCACCACAATGACAGAGGTGGCCAAAAAGCGTTCATGATTGAATTCGCATGTTGGAAAGCTAGATATCACCGCCCTGGGCAGAACCTATGTTAATTTCTTCAAAGAGGATTAGAAAACCTCACTAAGTTAGCCAAGTACCGCAAACAAGAATCCAACATGATTACAAGATGATTGTTTTATACATCTGTTCCCCAGACTCACTTTCTTTTCTTCTTCTTCTTCTTTTTTTTTTTGAAGACCACCTATTTAGAGACTCCAGCTTTCCTCCTAGAATAATTTTTCATGTTTTTCTTTTTCTGTGCTTAGCTACTGGGACTGACTATTAAATTTATGGAATAGAAGGACAGAGAGAATAAAGGAATTAATTGCTACCTGTGATATGGTTAAAAGAGAAAATGGTGAGAGTAAGGGTGAATCATAATCTATGTGTGCTCATTATACATTTTAAACAAACTCCTAACTACACATGACAAACCTATAACCCAAACTAATCTATGCCAGTTCTGCATACCATTTCTCTGAACCGGTGGGGATGTTTGCCTCCTGTCTTTTTGCTGCAGCGAGTGGCCCTCAATGGAGAGGGAGCCACCTGGGTGCTCGCCTGGGGCAGCCTGGTGCCACGCTGTACCCTCCAAGCTCTGCCACTTCACGTTTAGAATAAAAACAGGACAAAATGACTGTGAAGTTTCTTTTAGGGCTACTATGCTGTAATTCCAACTTTAGCAATGATTAAAGGAGCCCGAATCAGCATGGTGTCTACGACTATTAAATTGTTAATATCAATTTTGACTACATTCCTGGTTTATTGTAATAAGATGAAAACAGTTCTTAAAAATTAGCAATTTCCTTCAACACATAAATGAAGTGACGTGGCTTCTCATTTCGAATAGTGCCTAGTTTGCACCATGGCAACCTTGACCCACTGTTTCTTCAAAGAAACAGCTTTTGTTCATCTTTGTCATGTACCAGTCTGACTCTCACTCACCACAAATTATAAATTATTGGCCAAAATACAAGTTGTGGTTTTTTTTTAATGGACCTTGAAGAATCTAGAAACCCAATTCATTTTGTTGTCCTGATATGCATACAACACAAGATTTGGGATTGCTTAAAATAACATCTTTTCATGGTACCTATGTTCCAACTGCAGCAAAGTGGAAGCAAATTAGTTAATTACGGTCTCCAGCCCTATGGGTGTTAACACATCCTTTCCTCGCCTGTAATGAACTCCCAATGCCAGCCATGACGGGCGAGGTGTGAGCAGTGGTGCTGGGTTTTTTCTGCACAAGCAAATTGCTTTTCCTGATTTACATGGGGGAAAAGACTGAGTGCCTATTTACACACTGGATAATCCAATTTGCTTATTTTGCAAAACAGTCCCTTTCCCCTTATTGGCAGTAGTAAGCATTGTGTGGATCTCCACTAGAGTGAAAAAGGAAATATGTTAGCTACAAGGCCACACAATGAGCTCAATTCAGTCAATAAAGCAGAGCTCACTTAAATAGAAGGTGGGGAGGCAACAGCATTTGGAGGAACATTTGGTTTTATGATTATAAAACCTATATCCACTAGATGCCCACCATGAAGTCTAATGGGGAGGGGGAATCTTATTGAGAGGTAAAAAGAGAGAGAGAGAGAGAGAGAGAGAGAGAGTTTGGAATAAGGTTTCATTTGGGATCTCTTAAGAGATTTGCCAAATAGGATCTTGTACGTTTGCCTAATTCTCAAAAACCCATTCTCTTGAGGCTAGAAGAGAGCTAACAACTGTTAAGTATGCTTTTATGAGATGAGTCAGATACCATGTAGAGATTTGTAGATACAGTTGAAGCTGTAGAAATAGATGTCTATAAATCAATAACCCACACTTCTTCAAATAGCTGAGCAATCATTGTCGAAAAAGGAGGGTGTGAAGGGGGAAGGAGAAGGGCTTGGTAGAGTTGAGGGTACAGGGGTGATTTTTAACTGGATTTTGTTTTCCATAGCTAATCAGAGAGGTCACATGCAAAATCCTTCTCTAAGCATTAAACCCCTGGTTTCACGCTGCCGTGGGCTGGGAAAGAGGATTGCACCTATTAAAATGTGTTTTTCACAAGAAAGGAGAATGTGAAATGGTGTAGTCGGGTACACAGAACGCCCTACAGAGATGGTGACCCTGCTCTCGGGGAGTCCTCTTCACACCAGCCAAGCCAGCCACAAAGACAAAAAGGAAAGACAAGAATGTGAAGAGACAAAAGTGCCCGGGCTCCCACAGGGACCCTCCCAATAGCACAGCGATGGCCACACAAACCTTCCCGGCCATCACAGGCTCCTGGGAATAAAGAAAGTGACAAGCAAAACGAATCTGAGGCAGCAGCTGACGAACATTTGCTCCTGTAAAAGCCACCACCAAGTGTTTCCTTTCCCAAGGACCTTAGAAATAAGCTCGGGTCCAACACAGGCTCCCTGTTCCTTAGGGGGACTCTGGCACAGAATAGATGGGTATATGCTCCCTCACACACACACACACACACACACACACACACACACACACACACACACACAGTCATAGATGCACACACACACACACACACACACACAGTCACAGGTGTGCACACAATTATAAATTCGAGCACTATCTGCACTCTGACATGTCATATTCCTTCTGGATGTAGGGCTGTGTAATACGCTCACACACAAGTTGAAATGCCAAGTCTGAGAGTCCACTCAGTCTTGCTTTGCAAGACCATACTTCCTGGGAACAAAGCTTTCCAATGTGACGGTCAGACGTGGTGATTAGAAATCCTACTCTAAAGCGGGGATAGAAATGTTGGGCCACGTGGAAGGTAGAAGAGGTCACCGGTGCTGAAAACAGTCCCACTCTCTTGAAACCCTCCGCCCCACCCTCCCTCTTTGCTTTGAAAACAGTTCTGGTCAGCAGCGTGTCAGTGGTTTTGCTGACCTTCGAGGCAAAAGCCAAACATCACAGACACGGCCTTTCCCCCTGTCAGCCCGCAGCTCCTGCTTCACACCTGGGGAACGGCCTCCAGGGGCGGCCTGACAGTGACTTGCCTCCATGCCCGGACCCACGCAGACCGCTGGGGTGGGAGGGGTGCTTCTACCAAGAGGGTGACCCAAAGTCTGGCCCGCCAACCTTTGTCTCGACTTTTCTCTGCCTATTATCTGGAGCAGTAGCGACACTGGCAGAGAGAGGAGAGTTCAGCGGAGAAGAGAAATAGGGGAGTTGTCAGGGAAGGAGAGAGAGTCAGAGGCAGAGAGGGGGAAGCTGCTTTTATTTGAAGTGCTCAGACATGCTGAAGTAATGATCCTGGCAACATGTTAGCAAAACATTAGAAACACTTTAGTAAGCAAATAATTTAATTACAGCCTTCTCCGAGGCCGCTGCTATTGCTTGACCCCTGACCTTTCCGATGGCTGCGCCCCCGCTCAGCCTGGGAGTCACGCTTCCTATTCTTGTCACAGAATCTCTCCATCTTGTACCATTTAATATAGTGTGCTCCAGGTGTTCTGTGGTGAATGAATAGTTATATTACTACCTGTCAGACACAATCACACTCTATTCATCATTCTCGGCTGGCTGCATGAAGCCCAGCTTCCAGCAGGCTCCCTCTCCATTTCCTTGTTCAAACGTCTGCGGTGCTTTTGGCCCATCTGTCAAGGCTGTCATTTAGAGGGAAAACAGTATCAGCGCTTTAAATATATGGAGTTCTCTATTGAAACAGTGCTGTGATTGAACTGTCAGCATTCTCCGTATCACAGACAGTAATTCATGGCTGGTCAGGGCTCCGTGGAGGTTGCTATTACCGCGGTGACCCTGCAGGGTCACGCCGAGGGTTTTTGCTTTACAGTTTGGTCTATAAATAGTGCAATTAACCTTTCAAGAATTACAAAATGCTCTTGAATTCTCTTTACATTTGCTTCGTGCTTGCACGATTTAGAGCAACGGGGAGAAGAAGAAAAAAAGCCCCACACGCTTGCTAAAATGCGTGCCCTGTGAATAGAAATATATACACTGTTTTGAGAGCAAGCGTTTGAAATGCATGCATATATTTGGAGCCACCATTTGCTGTTTTGAAGCCAGATAACATATGCTGAGATTTCTGCTGAAATTAAAAGGTTTCTGAGTCTGGAGGAAAACATGAAGGATGGGGATGAAAGGACTTCTGTTCATCCTTATGGCAGGGAAGGGAAGGTTCTCAGTCCTCCGAATGGCTACCTTTCAAACACAGTGCTGCTCCCTGTTTCCCGCCCCAGTGTCTCAAGCTAAACACCTGCAACCCTCACTAAACCTTCTGAGAAGCCAAGTGCTGCCTCTAATCTCAGGACACAGTCCCCAAAGAAAGCGAATCTGGATGCTGATCCGGCCGGCTGCTGCTGACTCCCTTGCATTTGAAAGTCTCAAATCACTGACTGAGGTTTCTCTCCTTTATTCTTCAGGAAATCAAGGCACTTTCTAAAGGAAGCACAGAGTCGACCGCAGAGCCCAAAATACAAACCCAAAGGTGAAGTGTCAGCTTTCTGCAAATCCTAGTGCATCAGGCCAGCCCCTTCCCACCCCCCTGCTTCCTCCCTGGAAACCATCACAGTAAGAGATACCATTTTAGTCTCTCTCTACAGACAGTTACAGTCTAAGTGATTCAGACCCGTCACTCGGACTTGTTCCGAATTACAGTGCTGGTTTCTGTTCCTTTGGATTCCTGCATCCCAGGGATGTCTCCCAACACATGAGCACAGGCGCCTGGTGCTGCGCTGCCCCCACTCAGATGAATGTCTGATGTGTTTTCTCTTTGGCAGGATCATGTAATGACTGCGTGCATTATGCCAGCTCTTCCCACAGCTCACACAGCACAGACATTGTCTTTTAACCAAGTCGTTCAAGGGACAAAGCCAACAAGCATTTTTAATTTGTGATGCCAAGATGATGTGGCTAAAAATAACCCTGGATTTCTGTCACCAGATTTCCCTCGCTTCAAAGGTAATTTTACCCGGTTTCTTTCTTTAAGGGGAGGAAAGAGATGCTATTTCTGTGTGTGCAGGTCAGCAAAGGAAAGCCACAGACCTGGCAAATGGTCCTTTCTGACACATACTTATGTTGACCTTCCCCTGAAAGCAAAATAACCCATCATTCTCTTAAACATCCTCAGCGCCCAGGAAGCAGGACTCGGGCCATATTGCAGCCCGCTTGAAGGCTTGCAGGAGGCGGAAAGAAGAGTAAAGAGGTACGAACCTCCCCATTAGAGCTATTTTTCTGGGAAAGCGTCTCACCCCAGTCCCCGGCTATGAAGAAGTAAAAGCCTTTGCTGATTACAGTCACCGAGCCAGGATAATTAAGAGGCAATCTCTTCCAGTTAGGGGGCACTTTCCTCTTCCGAGACAATCATAAAAGGTAGAGAAAGGTGTTGTCATTGTTGTTATCTTTTGTGACTGCTTCCTTCCCTTCCTGTCCTCAGTCAGAAAGCAAAAAGCCTTGGCTTATTATGGAGGCAGAATAAGTGCTAGTCTCATCCCATTAACTGTCACATTCCCAGGCTCCGTGCCATCCCATTGGAGTCTCACTGAGCGTTCAGAACTGCTTAATTATGTACAGTAAGGACAGTCTGCGGAGACTTCCCGCTTGATTAATATGGGAGGGGGAGGGGAGGTGAGGGGTCACCTCCGAGGCTCCCTCGCGCCTTGCACAGAGCTAACTCGGCGTGACAAAGGCCTTTGTGAGCTAAAAAATAAATTAAAGCACATTTGGAAAGAAAGATGCTGGCATCAAGGGATAAGGCTACTTTTGATTCTGCGGACTCACAACAGATATTCCCCCCTCTGTGTTGGCGTTAAACTGTATAGTGCATTCCTTATAAATTATACCACCCCGTGTTAATTATAGTGTGCTGACAGTGCTTGTCATTACGAGGCCTGCTACGGGCTTTGTGTGCTCGGATTTTAATAGCTGTTTGTTCTGAGGAATGTGGCAGAGCGGCATAAGTGGCTGAGCCGGGTCACTGCTAACATCCCTTTCTTCAGTCGCTCACACGGGTTCTATTTTTACAACCCTAAGCCCTCCTCTCTGGCTCCCT
>NW_005353663.1:17535-54742 GCF_000412655.1 Myotis brandtii
GTGTATAGGTTACAGTGGAGAAATGCCAATGCATTCATTCAGACACAATCAACTGAGGCTTGCATTGTGCTACACTCATTGTCAGCCTTTCAAAGCCTCTCGCTGAAACACCCTTTTCTCCCGTCTCCAACCTCCATACGAAAACATGGCTGCTCTCCTCTAATGGGATTTTTTGAGGTTTCCTCCCCAAATTCTAATTTGGCCTCCTCCTCTCAGGCAGGACGCTCTGTTCGTGATTTTATTCCTGTTCATGGCAATAGCCTGTGATGGAAGACGCTACAAATGTGGAAACAAAGTCAAGTCCGGGGTTCTCCTCAGCCCCACTCAATCGTTTTGTAATTCAGGTGGTTATTTCTATCATCATCAGTGAACGAATGCAAGCACAAAAATTACTCTTTCATCTTAAAAAGACACAATATTTACTGAGCACCTACTATGTACTAGGGCAGTGGTTCTCAATCTTCTGGCCCTTTAAATACAGTCCCTCATGTTGTGACCCAACCATAAAATTATTTTCGTTGCTACTTCTTAACTGTAATGTTGCTACTGTTATGAATTGTAATGTAAATATCTGATATGTAGGATGGTCTTAGGCGACCCCTGTGAAAGGGTCGTTCGACCACCAAAGGGGTCGCAACCCACAGGTTGAGAACCGGTGTACTAGGGGAAAAGGCTGGATTCTGGAAACACAAAAATGAATAAAATATAGCCCCTGGCTTAAAAGGCCTTAGAGCAGTGATGGCGAACCTATGACACGCGTGTCAGAGGTGACACGCGAACTCATTTTTTGGTTGATTTTTCTTTGTTAAATGGCACTTAAATATATAAAATAAATATCAAAAATATAAGTCTTTGTTTTACTATGGTTGCAAATATCAAAAAATTTCTATGTGACACGGCATCAGAATTAAGTTAGGGTTTTTCAAAATGCTGACACGCCGAGCTCTAAAGGTTCGCCATCACTGCCTTAGAGCCTAGTAGGGAAGCAGATGTGTAAATAAATAATTACCACTCATGTGATGTGTAATAACAGAGGTGAAAACAATTTCTTTCAGCCTCACCAGCCTGTGGGTACAGATGTGGGCACATTAACAGTAATAATTCAAATTTCTCTGCTTTGTACTCATGGATTCTGGGTGTCCCCAAACAGAGCCTCTGTGTGCCCATGAATAATTCCGATCCTGCTGATACCTGAGCTGTCGTGTCAGGCGTCATGGCACCAAATGGCCACAGTTGTCCCCTATTGGAGGGTTATCAAGACAGCGCCATTTGGGCCACCATCCCTCGAAGTTTCTAAAAAAACAGCGTAGCCTGCTCTAGAGGAATGGGCACAGAACCCACGCAGGACTGGGCTGGGCAAAGAGGCAGACCTGGGAGAAGAATCCATGCTGTCCTCTGAGGTGTCTGCACTGCCACCACGTGAAGCCTTCTTACTTCCAAGTTCCCTGGGCAGGCTCCTTCTCTCTCAGGCTGACTGCTCACACATAGCTCTCTCCTCTCCCTATCACGGGCTTCCGCTGGGCCCGCTCCCACAGTGTGCAGGAAATTCCAGACATGTCCACATCTCCCTCACACTCACGCTTTCAGAGAGGTTTGTACAAGATGTCGTGACACACTCACTCACCACATGCACACACGACACATGCATGCGTGCAAAATGAGGTGTAAGAAGAGAGACTGAAATGGCTATCGTTATCTATAAAAATCTGTTTTATGGTCAATATGGCAAAACAACCAATTAATTGTCATTGACTTAAGGAGATAAAACCCATCCTCTTTCTGCTTACCAAAGGAAAGAAGAGTTTTTGCAGCTAGACACAATGTAAAGACAATGACTTCTGAACTGAAACCAACTCAACTGGAATTTTCCATTCTCAAAATAAAGTGGAATTGAATGATATATTTATTTATGTTTTACAGATTTTAGAGCCCAACCCCCATGAGTTGAGATACCATTATCTCTTTCTATCCCCATCATTACAGAAAGAGAGAGAGAGAGAGAGAGAGAGAGAGAGAGAGGAAGGAAGGAAGGAAGGAAGGAAGGAAGGAAGGAAGGAAGGAAGAAAAGTAGAATTGTTAGGATTACAGAAGCCTACTATTGAAACAAAATGAAGTAAACTCTGCCAGAAAGCATACGTCTCTTCGAATCATCCACCATCACCCCACAAGGGACTTGGAAGCTGTTTCTATGCCTTCTGTCTCTGATAAGTGGAATGGCTTGAACACCCAAACATCAGCATGAAGATTTTATATTTCTCCTTTCTTCCTTCTATGCACATGAAACGTCCGCATGCACACGGGTCACTATAAAAACAAAACTGTACATACTGCTTGTATGAGTGACTTCAACACTTTCCAGGGGTAAGTTTATAATTCATGATTTCTGCTTCGACTTGTTTACTTTAGAACTTGATCCCAACTTAAGCCACCATTCCACTGTAAACAGTACCACGCGTGTGCATAATGTGTGTATGCAATCATCTATAGGTTTTAGGACACAAATTTATGCTTGTACATTGTAAAACTTCACCGAAAGACAGAGATCACATAACACATGTTAAAAAATGCTGTCCGAAACATAACTCACACAGCTTGACTTCTTTCCTGGCTTCTTGTGGCAAGTCGACACACTCAACTCTCATCGGATCATTTTCTTACAAGACTGACTTTGCATCAGCAATACAGATACCTTCTCCATCCCTTAGTTCTTAATGTTGTTTAGATGGAGGATGGTAAATATATACATTTTTACCATTGAGATATAGATATAAATGACATACATACATGATAATTTTTCCAGCAGATAAAGAATTTTGTAGTCTCACTTTTTACTCACCCCCTAAAATCATTAGACTTTGGAGCCACTCCCTAGTTAAAAGTATTTCAAGTAAAACTTTCTTTCATTGATTTTCCCTATAATATTATTGCCATTGCCAACCTCAAATAACTAAAGCAAATTTGACTAAAATGTCTTCCCATACAAGAATTTTTTCAGAGATCAAGATTAATTTTACCATTCTTTGTAAGATCCATTTTTTGAAACACACAAACACACACAGATGTGCAGCTTTCTGGCTTAGCCCTTTTGGTCCCCAGGTGTCCCTCTGCCATCATTACCATCCCCAACACAATGACAGCTATTCCTGGGCCATTTAGAACGGCTGGCTTGTATCCTGTTTGGCACAAGGACCACTGAGCCAGAACAGCACTTTCTCTCATTCCTACACACTTTGCAAAACTGCTCTGGGAATCACAGAGCCCATATTTCACATAACCTCCTTCACGTCTCTTCGGCAAGCTCACTGCTCAACTTCAGGTACAGAGTGAGAAGTGCCTGGAGGCCCCTCAGCCAGATCCACCTGCGAGGACTCATCCTTCAGCACTGAGCTGCAGGGTTTGTCCAGGAGTCTGTAACACGCTTGGAGGGGGAACTCTGACCTCCAGGTGTCAGCGTTATTGCCACCTGGGTTGCTGCAAGCAGCTGCCGACAGACAATCACCCGGGCATGCAGGCTTGGCACTCATGGCTCTGTAGGAAGGAGAGCTGAAACGGGGGTTTTCCTCCTCAAAAAGACTCTGTGAGGGTGTTTGGCTCTCAATGAAAATTGGGGACTGGAATTAGGGGAATTGAGAGTGAGACACAATCATGCCACAGCAATGAGGTGTTTTTGGTGTGGTGGCAACACCGCAAGACATAAGCCCACTTTCCAAAGAGAGAAAGTCCAACGTGCTGGGGGTGCTTGCTGAACCTCTCTGCGATCCCTCGGGTTCCCAAGGAGCAGACCCCCCCAGTCCTCGGGCTGTGCTGCTCCACCCTGGGCCTCGGCCCAGAATCCCAGGATCCCGGGTAAGTTTATCTGTGTCCAAATGACCAACTCCATGATGGACACATGACAGTGATTTCAATCACTCCCTGTCCTCCCAGGAGAAAACTCTGCATTCAAACTAAGTGTTTTTAAGTAATCAACTAACTTGTCTGACAAGCACAGCCCAATGTTATTCTTCTGAGCTTCAAACTGCTTTTAGCTCAGTTAAAAGTCAATGAGTTTTCACACGACATGAAGACAGGAACAGTTACATACAATAAAATCAAGTAAATAAAACAACGCAGCCGGTAAAATACATGCTTTCAAAGGTTAACTTGTTTTTTTAAGAGTGTTTTACCTTTTCAATATATGCAAAAATATTTCACTGTTGAAAAGGTTAAAAAAAAATCCTGACATTAAAAACAAGCATAAGCCAGTCAGAGAAGAAGTATCACATGATCTCACTCATTTGTGGAATATAATGAACAACGTAAACTGATTAACAAAAATAGATCCAGACACATAGAAACATCAAACAGCCTGTCAAACCTCAGAGGGAAGGTAGGGGAGGTGAGGGAGGCTAAGAGATCAACCAAAGGACTTGTATGCATGCATATGAGCATAACCAATGGATACCGACAGTAGTGGGGAAAGGGCATGTGCTGGGGAGTGGGAGCAGCCAGGAGAGGTAAATGGGGCGGGGGGGAAAGGAGACATATGTAATACTTTAAACAATAAAGAATTTAAATTAAATTAAAAAAACAAGCAGCAATTTGCAATACATAATTTTTTATTGTAAATATGTACCCTAACTGAACCCATAATTTGGGTTTGTTCCAGAGTGGGTTGTGATGTGGGACAGTCTCCAATTTTTATTTTGTGGCCATGATTCTGAACCTGTTAGACGGCACCACAGGTACTTTAAACCATTTCATGTCTCCGCTTGGTCTGGGCGCCCACCCGCCCAGGCACCCAGCAGCCCCACACTCACAGAGTGCGCTCAGCCAGCCGGAGAGCACTGAAGCACAGCATCATCTGTGACAAGGGCTCTGAATGCAGGCAAGTGTGGCCCCCGAGAATAGAAGGCAAAACTACCCCCCCTTTTTAGTTGCGATGTAGGACATACGTCCCCTTTAATAGAAGTAATGCGAGCTAAGGAGGGACAAGCAAAGAACTACATACTTGCTGGTAGGACTGTCTGTGCCCTCTTCTTGGAAACAGCAACTTCCCAAAAGGCAAACCAGACAAAAAAGTTATTGGGTTTTTCCCCCTGTTAGACTTGAGAGAAACAGCCTGGCTTTCTCTCACCCATTGGCACCAGCACAGGCTTTTCTGTTGGGGAGGCAGGAAGGGAGAGCAGGCATATCTAGTTAGAAAAAGGTTCCCCAGGCCATTCTAGTTTCTTCTCTCTTTCAGGAGGGTCTGTCAACAAATGGACCATAAGAATAAACAAGTTAAGACTGTTAGTGAGAATGAGGTTAAAAGATGATTCATGAAGTCCAGGCTTCAAGAGAAAATGAAATCGGAAAGGGTTATAAACTCAGAGACTAGGGGAAGATCAAGCTTGGGGAGATCTTGAGAAATGTGGAGAATAGATAATGGAAAAATAGGAAGAGATTTTTACTTAGATCGGCTCGCTGGGTGGGTAGGGTGTTTCTGTCTCTCCTGTCCTTCTATTTTCCTGACTTCACAACAGTAAAGTAGAGGCACGTATTTTGCTGTTATGATAACTTACAAGGGGAAGAAGGGGTGAGTGAGGGTCAGATCTAATGTTTCTAAGATAGTTTCAAGAGAATCCTGTTCTTGTTACTTAGTCCTGCCAAAAAGACAGAGTGAAACTGAAAACTTGCAAGATAAAATACAGACTGTCCAGTTAAATGTGAATTTCAGATTTCTTAAAAAATGAGTAATTGTTCACAATCAGTATGCCCCATACAATATTGAAGATTTAATTGCTGTTGTTTATGTGACCTTCCTATTTAATTAGACATCCTATACCGGTGTTTGCTAAATCAGGGGACCCAAGGAAAATAAAATCTTGTATTTAGCAACTGGCACAGACCATTAATGGGTGAGATTTCTCTTGTAATTCCTATGGTTCTAAAAGGGAAACTGTTTCACTAAGTAATTTATAACCTCTGTTTGATCAGTCAAGTTTACGAGTGACTAGTCAAACTCCTCTTTCTTACAGAAAACGCAATGTCAAGAGTCATTTCCACTCTGATGTAGGTTGACTCTACCCTTCATCAAAAACCCGCTTAGAGTTAATGAACAGAATGGGTGCCAACAAGGCATTCACGTGACCTGTGGCTCTTTGGCAGTGAACTTGCTGCCAGAAAATTTTAGAAAACTTCCATCATTTCTGTCATGTGGCTGAAACATTGCTCTGACTTGTAAGTTTTAAAATGATATCCTAATCTGAATATGTAATGAAACTCATTAGAAAGAAAAATAGGATTCCTGTACCAGCTGGCAATACATGGAGCATAGCATTATTTCAAAGTGTTATTTACCAAAGTTGGGAAATTGTGGTCCATTAAGACATATGTAAAACAAAAAGCCTTCATACAGATATTAGTTGATGTGAGCTTCATAGGAAAACAATTAGTAAAATCTCAACTCAAGAAATACAGGTTGCCTCTAGCTCCATGACTGCACCAATGATTCTCAACCCTTAATACACATTAGAATTACCCAGAGAATTTAAAAAAGAATGTCAATGCCTGGACCACAGATTCATTAAATCCAAATTCCCTCAGGTGCTTCTAGTGTTCAGCCAGAGCTGAAAACCACAGGTCTTTATATTATATAAATGCATAATTATTTAATATGCACTTGAATGAGGTTAGACATCCCAAAATGATTATAGCTACCAAATACATTATTAAACGTTCTGTTTGTAAATTTCTGTTTATTAAGTATGTACTGATCAGATGAGGAAAACTAAACTGGAAAATGTTAAATTTTAAAGTCTATTTGGTGTTTTTCTTCTTCATAAAGTAATCTATATTATTCTTCATTTCTTATTTTAAGAAGGTTTTTCATTTGAAAGATTATAAATTTTGAGCCATTTTATATTCCACCTATGAAGACTGCTCAAGGCTTATCATTCTCCAACACCTTATTTACCAAATTAAAACACAATGATATTAGATAATTTTTAGGAATAGCAAGTCTTTTAATACCAGCATGGAGGAAATATCAGTATAGTGTTGTTGTTGTTTTAATTCAGTCCCTTCTTTTCACAGACAAGGAAACCTTACTTTCTCTAAGGCAGTGGTTCTCAGAATGCAGACCCTGGATCAACAGCATCCCCATCACCCGGGAACACATTCTTTACCTCACTCCAGACCTAATGTATCAAAAACTCTGAGGCTTAGAAATCCTGGTTTAATAAGCCCTTTGGGTGATTTCTTTAAGGACACTAAAGTTTGAGAATGTCCATCCTTGTGCTTGTACTGCCTGCCTCTTTTATTTCTTTGGCGGTTTTTCATTGGGTCTCCCTAACTACTAGGAATGCTCCATTCAGTGCTGGTGGCCTTGAGGTTGGGGAGAAAGGGTCTGTCCTCCAGGCTTCTTCATCTGTGAGTTGAATTTCATGAGGAAGCAGCCTCTGGGAATAAGGAGGTCTGTGCACAGACTCTGACCAGACGATAGAAGAAGGAGCTGAAGGACAGAGCACAGCTAGTCCATGGATGGGACCTCAGCCTCATTCCCATAAAATTAAGTGCAATCCAAGCTGAGGGGGATGTTCTCCTGAGGGACTCTGTGAAACCCTTAAATTGTCATTTCCTAGAAGACAAAGGTGACTGTGTCTAGCATTCTTACAAAGACTAACACAAGCAAATAGCACCTCCATCGTTCTGTCTTTGCACATGCTCTCTCCCCTTTTCTTCATGGTGGACTCCCGTTAACCTCTGGACTCCTTCAACCCTCCGTGGTTCAGGCATGTCTAAGGACTCCTACTCCACATCACTGTCAACCTCAGTAAGATGAGGCATTCCTACTCAAGCTCACACTTAACCACCTTTGTTTTCCTTTTTAAAATTAAGACTATCTGCCTCTAACCCTAGATTTCAAATTTCTCAAAAGCAAGGGCAGCACTATGTTGGCTGTCTCCGTAAATGTTGGCTGCATGGGTGAATTACAAATAAGTAGTCAAACATACTTTTGGGTGATGACTATAGATGTTAACAATATCAACAACCAGATGCAAGTGTTATCCTGCTATTTTTTTTAGTCTTTACACAGAAAAATGTATCAGACACCAGAAGGAAGTGTATATGGTTTTCAACACATTTAGAATTTATAAATCTTAGTTTTTTACAAGTTCCCTAAATATGGTGCCTTGTCACCTTAGTAATGTTTTCATTTAAAATTAGGCATTAAAAAAATAATAAAACGTATAATTGCACAAATGAAAAATGGTCTCTCCTTGAGAAGCAAAGACTTCCAAGTGTTAATATTCATCCCAAGAATGTTAAAGATCATTCTTAAAGAAAATACCTCTCAACTATAGGTTCAATCATATCATGTGAAATTTTTAATTTTCTTCTACAACAGAATGAATTTTCACAAGTCTAATATGCTTGAAACTGAACTGTCAATCTTGAAATATACTGAAGAATATTTAATTTTTTCCATAAAGAATAACAAAAATGACTACTCTAAAAAAAGAAAATATGTTAAAAGGGAACAAAAGGAATTCACATTAAAGATAGGAGAGGACTGATTCAAACTCAAAGGGAGATTATAGATTGTTCCTTTCTTAGAGGCATTTTTAGTGTTAGAATTCCCATTTGATTCTTTTTAAAAATATATTCCTTTCTCTAGTGAAATTTTCCATTCTATCATATGTATTTCTGAACATATTAACCACAGTTATGATAATTTCTGTGCTTGATAATTTCAATATATGGCTCAGATGGTTTTGGAGTTGATTTCTGTCGATATCTTTTTAAAAAACTACTCAGGTTATTTTTAATGTTTCAGAAAATAAATCAGCATAACATTGATCTGAAAAGTTAGCAAACACAAATAAAACAAAGTAAACTTAGATATCATTGGACAAAAATTTACTTAGAAATAAATACTTAGCATATAGAGGCAACAATTTTTGTAAGTCAGCATAATCTAGTGAGGTTCATTAAAAATGCAAGGGAAATTAAATATTAGAAAGACTAATTATATTAATTACCAAATTAATAATTGAATAAAGAAAAACTATAGGATAATATATATGGAGTCCAAAGAGGTATTAAAGATATTAGGTAACATTTGCTAAAATTTAATTTAAAATATTAGTAGAAAGGGTATATATAACTTCTTAATCATTTTAAAGTCATCATGATGCTTAATTTTGAAATACCATTAAATTTGGTGGTAATAAGGGTGCTTTTAGATAATATTCTGGAAGTACTATTTGCTATAAGGAGACAATATAAATAAATAAGAAGTTTGTGTGTATATATATACATATATATGTATATGAGTATATACATACATATATATGAGTTACAATATAAAACAAAACAAAGTTGATCCACAGAGCAACAAAAACAATTATAGAATTATAGCTTATAATAAATCTAAATGTTCGGAACCTGCCCTGGCCAGTGTTGCTCAGTTGGTTGGAGTGTCATCCTGTGCACCAAAAGGTGAAGGGTCTGATTCCTGGTCGGGGCATATAACCAGGTTGTGAGTTTGATTCCCAGTCAGGGTGCATGTGGGAGGCAACCAATTGATGTTTCTCTCGCACATTGATGTTTGTTTCTTTCTCTTTCTCTCCCTTCCTCTCTCTAAAATAAATCTTAAAAATACTTTAAAAAGGTATTTTAAAATACTTTAAAAGAACCTATGTTTGTACAATTATTAAAAGTGATTGAGGTATATAGAAGGAAATTTGATTTAATGCAATGATATAATTTTTTAAATAGAAAGTATTTATATTGAAAAAAAAGTAAATTTTTCCCAAATTTAATGCAATCTCAATAAACTCCCACTAGAATGATTCCTAACTTGGCAAAGTTACCTAAAGTAAGAAATATGAAAGAATATGCACAACCAAAAAAAGCCATGATAATGTTTTGGGAAAAGAGATAGAGGCGTCTTCATAACAGATACTAAAACATAGTAAAGCTAACATAAGTGAAAGAAGTTGTTGGACTTCTGCTTCCTGACAAGGCAGAGTAAAAGGTATCAACTATATCTTCCCACTGTGAACAATCCTCAAGCCAGACAAAATGCATGAGGACACTGTTCTTAGGTATTCAGGTGGCACAAAACTCTGATCGTTGACAAAAGAAAAATATGTGAGGAAGCCTTGTTACCTCATTTGTGCTTTGGATTCTTTTCTGGATCATGCAACAAGAAGTAGAGCCCAAGAAAAGTGGTCTGAGATTCTGCAATGCTAGAACATGTTCAAGTCTGGCCACACCAGAATAGAAAGACATCCCTACCCCTTCAGACATTCACTTGAGACCACAAAAGGTCATGGATTAATAATAATGACCACATTCTACAGTAGGAACCATTTAGGATTTAAGAGCAAAACCAAAATGGACCACACAAGCAAACCAAAAAACAAAACATGACAAGATCAAGCATATCTGCTAGGAATTTGATTGTCTGCATGAACAAAATTCAATATCAATGTATGATTATAATTTCCAGCACATGGTAATAAAGTATTAGACATAAAGAGAAAGGAGAGTATGACTAAAACTTAAATAAAATAGTCAATAGAGAACTTCCAGTTTCCAATCTAGCATGTAAGGAACTTAAAAGTTTCTATCTTAATAACCAGTAAAAAGCTGAGCAAACTAAAAAATCAACAGCTCTTCTTAGATCCATCCTAGAGGCCAAGTCACAGGGCAAACCCTTGTCCCAAAAGTTGGACAGACAAACAGGAGGATGCAGAGAATTACAACTTGCTACAGCAGAAACCACAAGTAGAAACCTCCATGGGAACCAGGGCTGGGATAGAAAAAACTGAACTGCAATCGATGAATTGCCAGAGGCTCAGTGTAGACCAGTCTGAGGAGAGTTCCCAGACTTTTGTGAGATTCTCTTCTGAAGCCCTACCAGGTTTTCACAGTAAATATTGAAGAAAAACCCTCTTAGGCTTCTGGCAGAGGAAGGGAGAAAGAAGCCATTTGTAAATATGCCAGTATTCTGTAATTCTTAACAACACCTGCCTTCAAGAGAAACTATTTACCAGAGCCTACCTGCTGGGGTTTTATCAGAGCCTAACTAGCATGGGCATAAGGACCTATGCAACTCCATCCACCTCTTGCCTTCTATGTAGGGGGAGGGAAACACCAACCCCCAGCACCCACCAGTCATTTGGTCCCACTTAAGGCTGAGAGAAAACTGAGAGACATTTGTGAAGTCCACAGCCAGGACCACTGGCCCACTAAACACCTGAGACATAACCATAGGACAATAGAATGCTTTCCCTACCTCCACACCTTACCTCCACGCTACTAAAAGCTTATTTATAACTGTTCCTTCCAGTCAGCACATCATGAGACAATATCCATAACCACTTTAAATGTTGATGGTATAAATACACCAATTAAAAGACAGAAATCATCAGAGTGGATCAAAAAATAAACCCAACCACATTGGTCTATAAGAAGTCCAATAGTAATTTTAGACAGAGCAGAATTTAGAGTAAGGAAACTTAGGGATAAAAAGGGCATTACATTAAAGAGAAAGGGGTCAATTCTCCAAGAAGACATAATCTTTAATGGCCATGTGCCTAACAACAAAGTGTCAAAATACATCAGGCAAGCCCTGGCCAGTGTTGTCAGTGGTTAGAGCATCGGCTCTTACACCGAAGGATGTCCGGTTCCATTCCCAGTCAAGGGCACGTATCTGGGTTGTAGGTTCGATCAACACCACAGTGGGATGTGGAAGGCAACCAATCGATGTGTCTCTCTCACATGGATGTTTCTCTCTCTGTGTCTCTCCTCATTCCTCCCACTCTCTCTAAAAAACCAACGGGAAAAATATCCTCAGGGGAGGATTGACAACAACAACAAAAAATACATCAGGCAAAAACTGATAGAACTGCAAGGAAAAATAAATGAGACCACTATGATAGCTGGAAACTTCAACACCACTTGATCAGACATGGACAGACACAGCAGGTAGAAAATCAATAAGGACATAGCTGAACTTCACAGCACAGTCATCACTGGATATAACTTAAATCTATATGCCACTTCATCTAAAAATGAGAAGCATATGCCTTCCTCTCAAGCTCACATGGAACATTCGCCAAGAATAGACCACATTCTGGACCATAAAACACACTTCAACATCTCTGGAAGAATAAAAACCATACTGTCTACTCTTAAAGTATAATGAAATTAAACTAATAATCAATTTAACAGGAAAAAAACTGAAAAACTCCCCCAAATACTTGGAAATTAAACAATACATCTCTAAATAACACATGGGTCAAATAAAAAAAAACCTTAAGAGAAATATTTAAATATTAAATGTTACACCAACATTTGTGGGATTCAGTGAAAGTGGTGTGTAATGGGAAATTGATAGCAATGAGTACATATATTAGAAATATCTGAAATTAATGATCAAAGCTTCCATTTAAGATACTAGCAAAAGAAAAGTAAATTCAATCCAAAGTAGACAAGAAAAACAAAAAATAAAAATTAGAGCAGAAATCTATGAAATTAAAAAAAATAATAATAGGGTAAGTCAAAGAAACCAAAGGCTGGTTCTTTGAAAAGATAAATAAGTTTGATAAGCCTCCAGCAAAGTTTACTAAGAAAGAAAGAGAGATGCACAAATTACTAATATCAGAAATGAAAAAGAGGATGTCAATACAGTTCTCCTTGGCATTAAAAAGATAATAAAGAAATATTATGCCGAAACCGGTTTGGCTCAGTGGATGGAGCGTCAGCCTGCGGACTGAAAGGTCCCAGGTTCGATTCCAGTCAAGGGCATGTACCTGGGTTGCGGGCACATCCCCAGTGGGAGATGTGCAGGAGGCAGCTGATCGATGTTTCTCTCTCATCGATGTTTCTGGCTCTCTGTCTCTCTCCCTTCCTCTCTGTGGAAAATCAATAAAATATATTTTAAAAAAAAAGAAATGTTATGAACAATCTATGGCCACAAATTTGGTAATCTAGATGAAATGGATTTATTCTTTGAAGGTACAATCTGCCAAAACTGACACACAAAGAAATAGGAAATATGAATAGGTCTATATCTATTAAAGAAATTAAATAAATAAGGAATAACCTTCCAAAAGAGAAAACACCCAGGTGGGTTTGCTGGTAAATTTTACCAAATATTTAAGGAAGAAATATCAATTCTTTACAATCACTTTCAGAATATTGAAGCAGAGGGAATACTTCCTAATTTACTTTAAAAGGTCAGCATTATCCTAATACCAAGCCAGACAAAAATATAAAAAAAAACAGACAATATCTCTCATGAACAGATGTAAAAATCCTCAACCAAAAATTAGCAAATCAAATCCAAAAATGTATTAAAAGAATTATACACCACAACCAAGTGAGAATTACCTCATGTATAAAGCCTGGTTAAAAATTCCAAAATCAATTAATATAACCCTTCACATAAGCAGGCTAATTAAAAAAGAAAAATTATGAGATAATATCAATAGATGCAAAAAAAAGCATTTGACAAAATTCAACAAACATTTATTATAAAAACTCCCAGCAAACTAGTAACAGAAGGGAACTTTCTCAAGGGGATCAAGAACATAAAACCAAAACCAAAACCAAAAAAAAAAATCTTACAGCTGATATCATATTTAATGGTAAGAAACTAGAAGTTTCCCCACTCATATCAGGACCAAAGCAAGGATATCTCTCTCATTATTCCATTTTAACACTGTACTGGAAGTCTTAGCTAAAGAAATAAGAAAAAAAGGAAATAAAAAGCATACAGATATGGAAGGAAGAATGACATAGTCTTTATTTACAGATGATCGTATATGTAGAAAATCCCAAAGAGTCAACAACAACAAAAACCCTCTGGAAACTAATAAGGAACTAGCAAGGTTTTAGGATAAAAGGTTAATACACAGAAATTATTCACTTTCCTTTACACCAGCAATGAACAAGTGGAAATTAAAAACACAAGCCCTAGCCGGTTTGGCTCAGTGGATAGAGCATCAGCCTGCGGACTGAAGGGTCCTGGGTTTGATTCTGTCAAGGGCACATGACCAGGTTGCGGGCTCAGTCCCCAGTAAGGGGCATGCCGGAGGCAGCAGGTCAATGATTCTCTCTCATCATTGATGTTTCTATCTATCTCTCCTCCCTCTCCCTTCCTCTCTGAAATCAATAAAAATATATTTACAAACAACAGCAAAACACACACACACACACACACAATACTTATAGTGTGGTGAAGGTCTAGGAGTGGTGTGTTCAGGGTAGAGGAGATCAATAGGGGAGAAGGGAGAATGGACATCTGTAATACTTTCAACAATAAAGATACATTTTTAAAAAACACAATACTATTTATATTAGCACCCCCTGAAATGAGAACTTGTGTATAAATCCAAAATATGTACAAGATCTATATGAAGAAAACTGCAAAGCCCTTATGAGAGAAATCATAGTACTAAATAAATGGAGAGATATTTCATTTCATGAAAAAAATCATAGATTTCATGGATAGGAAAACCTAAAATTTTCAAGATATCAAATCTTCATAATTTTATCTATAAATTCAGTGAAATATAAATCAAAATTCTATCAAGTTATTTTGTGGCTATCAGCAAATTATTTCTAAAGTTTATGTGGAGAAGTAGAAGATTCATAATATCAAACATTTACTATAAAGCTATAGTAATCAAGACAATGTGGTAGAAGAATGGATAGACTATGGAACCGAACAGAGAATCCAGAAATAAAGCCACAACTGTTCTTTGACAAAGAAGCAAAGGCCGTATAATAGAGGAAATTTCAACAAGTGATGCTGGGCCAACCTGATATCCACATGCAGAAGACACTGGGCACTACATAAAGTTCTCTGCATCCATCATCTCATTTCATCCTCAGAACAAACTTAGAATATCAATTCTATTATCATCCCTATTTTAAACTGACAAAACTGAGGTGAAGAATTGAGGAACTTTAATAAATTAATACAGATTAAGTTGAGGAACTGAAATTCAAACCCAGGCAGACTGATTCCATATACTCATGCCCTAATTCAACATTTAAATGCACCTAGTCTTGACCCCAGTAATAGCAATTCTAAGAGAACTCATGGACCACAGTGTGGTGATTGAGGCGGGAGGAGAAGGGGTGGAAGTGGAAAATGGCATAGAGGTGATAGAAAAAGCAAAATGATATTTAAAAAAGAGAGAGAGAAAGAGATTAAAGCATAACTGAAAAGGGGAAGAGGTATGAACAAAGATATTGATTAAAGCATTATTTATATTAGTAAAACCTGAAAACAACTTACATGTCCATTAATATGGAATTGGTTACATAGATTTGGTTGATATATACATTTTAATATTGTACAGCTTTTTAAAATAATGGTATAGATATTTAATGAAAAATATATACATAACATACTTTTATTTAAGTTACAAAGTTTATTATGATCTCATTTATATGAAATTTCAGACTGTTGCGACAAGAGCGCCAACAATAATTTTATGCCAGGGTTCTTGTCCCAGCATCAAGAAGGGTTCAGGAATCTGGAGAAGGGGCTGTGCATAGATGACATAGGAATCCAGTGACTAATAAGGAGTCCGGGGACGAAATATAATTTTGAAAGGCTTTGGGGGTCAGAGGAGCTTAGCTAAAGGAGCTAAGTTCTAAGATCTTAAGTCTAAGGCAGTGGTTTTCAACCTTCCTAATGCCGCGAGGCTTTAATACAGTTCCTCATATTGTGGTGACCACTGGTCTAATAATGTCTTAGGTTCTCTCAGTCCCCAGGACCCAATGCTTTTTACTAACACAACTTGTCCTGAGGCGAGGCAGAGATATACAATTCAAAGGGTCAGGGTTTGGTACAGAGTCCATTGTCAGAATGGGGGAATTAGCCTACGGCTGTTCAGGTGTTTGGCCAGTAGGAGGCAATAAACATGTAGATTAAGATGACTTTTAGCTGTCTGGCAGCCACAATCTATTTAATGTATCCTATTCAGGTTTGGGGAAATGCCTTTAGCCATTCCCAGATGCAGGTGACTACATGTGTGACTCAACCCTGTTGAGTCCCCAAGTCTCATCAACCTTTTGATGAAACTCTTGAAATTATGACATGCTGGAATTGGTCCCCAGCATCAGATCTATAATATAGGTGTATATATGCATGGTGAGATGTTCAAAACATATTCATCAAAATTTTATTAGCATGAATACAGCTGCTTAACTTTCTTTGAAATATTTGGATTTTTTGAAAATTTTACAATATCTTTAATTAAAGCAATAACAGCATGAATTTTGGGGTAAGAGTTCAGTTCATATTATAGCTTGCGTTGGCGAGTTTTATAATCTCTCTAAACTCAGATTTACTGATAAAATAGAGAATATAACACCAAACGCAGACCCGTTTTGAGGAATAAATCAGATAATATCTATGAAGTGCTAATACAGTGTTCAATAAATGAGTTCAATAAATGGTAAATCAATTTGCCTAGAAAAGCTTTTCACACACTCCAGTCAAATTTCCAAATGAAACTTGAACAGCTAAATCCATAAAAACTTCCAACATCCTGGAATCCTTCACACAAAAGGTCAAGTAAAGGTCACACTGGCCCAGCTATTTCTTGCCCGGTAGGTTTAAGATCTCCACGTGCAGATCAAAGTACACCAAAAGAGGGACACATCACACCTGTCTGAAACAGAGTCCCCTGGGCCAGTGGCCCTGAGCAACACTCCCACAAGTACATATTTGACTCACCTGTTTCTATATGTGGTCTACTCTGAGCACTCTGTGCTCCAGGCCGCTATAAGTCACCTAAAACACTCCCATGGCAAGTGTGCCAAATAATGAAGTTTCCAGAGCATGCAAATTTAACAATTTTAACAAGCACCAGCAGATCCTATTTCTTAGTAACTCGATGCAGTGTTAGAAGACAGCCGCGCCATAAAAGAGAGAAATTCAGACAGTGCCTAAATAGATTAGGAGCAGTCGCAGAGCTATGCTCGTCTCTCTCCTTAGTCAAAAATCCCCATTAAAATAAATGAGCCTGCTCATTTGAAGAGGAAGAAAAAAAGGTTTGAGGCCTCAAGTTAGAAGAGCAGTTCAGTTCCAGCTCATCAAAAGGGGCAGAAATCCTTCTGCTGTAACACCCACAGCTGCAGATCAGATTCAACCCATCTCTCCTCATTCGTGTTCTTAGTAAATGTATTCTGTCCATCTGTGTTCAAGCTCATCTTTTCCATTGGGAAACACAATTTATCTTTTCATGTATGAAATAATTAAATTTGTTTATCTCTGGCGAAGGCCAAACTGAGTTGAAAGCAGAGTATAAAGGTTTTAGTTGGTATTTTGTGGCCAACTAGTAAATTTAAAATTCTCCTCATCCCCTGTACATTCTAGCTGTCCCTTGCTGTTCCTTTATTTCCAATTCTAAAGCTTCCGGTGCTGTCCCCATCATTTGGTGCACCACGTAAGGTCTGCTTGCAGGGTAAGAACATGTGGAGAAATTATGTGTTTTTGTCACACCCTATTAAACGGTATTCAAAACACAATGCCCCAGAAACTAAATTGATTGTAGGTTTTATAACCCTTTTCAGGGTAATGGAAACAATTCAGGACCATGAAAGAAAGCATACCTCGCGCAGCTGTGGGGAATCTTAGACGGCTCGGCTCAGCAGTCCTGTCCTGGCTTTGGGAGTTCAGTTGGATTCCATTCGTCTAGATCTTTGACAGATCCTTTCAGATTAATGGCTACAAAGTGTTCCACATTTCTTGGAAAATCAGTGTTTCTTTTGACTGATGCTGAGTTGTGTTTGAGGCTGGGAAATGTCAACAGGTATGAAGACAGTTTCAAGCCGCTGTGATAGTAACACATATGTAATATGTCTATGCTCCTTTTATGTACCCAGCCTCAGCATATGGTCAAACTCAAAGCCAGAAAGCACGGAGTTAAGAGAAACACTACTTTTACATTCCCCCTAAGTGTCCTACGGTTGTTGTGACTCTTCCCACAGGGACATAAGGAACTACTAAAGCTGCAAGCCCGTGACTCCACTGCAATGAAATCACAGGGCTGTTTCAATATTTTAAAAATAAAAAGGAACGTGTCCTCTCTAGGGTTGACCAGTAACCCCCAACTTCTGGGCTGCCTGGTGAAGCGATGCCTTGATCCTGTCAGCTGTCACAAGTGATCACTCACTCAGTCATTACCTGCACTGCATGCTGCCCCATCAGAAAAACATCTGTGAACATTATTTGACAAATTGATCGCTAAATGAGCCATTAGCTGAAGGGGCTTTCGGATTGCCTCTAGGAAGCCAGGGTGGCTGCAGAAGAAAAATGCTTACAGATGCAAAGCAGCGGCTAGAAAGGGAGAAAGAACTCTTGTGTCAGTGCTCCTGGGAGGGGGAGGGGAAGGGAAGCAGGCAGAGAGGTGGCAATAAACCATGTTCTGCAAGAAAACCCACCTTCTCGAAAGGAAGCTGTTTATTAGAAGCAGTAGTAAAACTGCTTAATTCCCCCAGTGCCTCCAGGGAGAAATGTAAGCCTTTGTGAACTGAAGGGGGATGTAGCTAGTAGTGTGCTTGTCAAGAAGAGAAAGCTGGGAAAACAGCCTCAGTCATTTTGCCGTCCCAGCTTGCCAAGGGCTGACAGGTGTGCAGTTTACTATTGCTCTGACAGGACAGCCAGATTCCACAGTTTTGTCTTCTGCTCTCCTCCAGTGTGTGGGAGAAAACAGCTGTCTCCCTGGCTCAGGGTACAAGGAGGGGGAGGAAGACAGAAAGAGAGAGACCGAGAGAGATGGAGGGAGGGGGGGCGGAGACAGGGAGACAGATTCTTCTATCCTCAGTTGCAAAGATTTGATTGACTGATCACTGAAAACACATGGTCTTCCGGAGAAACGCATTATATCTGGGTAGTTTCCCCACAGTGGCTCAAAAAATAGCCCATAAACAATATATTGCAACTTAAAGGTAAGTAAATGCAGAAAGATGCCTAGGTTCGATCATGTGAGGCCAATAAGAAGTTATCACATAGTCTGTAAGGAAATGCCTTTGCTAAATCCTGCCAGTTTCACATTGCTGACAGGTGTTTGTGATTAAAAAAAAAAAACACAACATAAAACCAAAGTAGGTTATTTTGATCCAGAATGGTGTGTTTCCCCTTGCATGGAATGGAAACTGTGTCGGTGCCATATTCCCTTGGGAAGAGAAGCAGCAGCCCACAGGGCTCACAGTGCCGGGGGCAGTAGCTGGGAGGTAGGACGAAGTTTCCTTGTGGGTGGAGGTATTCCTGGCTCCTGGGACAGGCTGATGCAGTTGATAAGAACCAGACATCTGTGCTGAGCCCAGGGCTCTCTGGATTGAAAATTTGGTGAGTACCAATAAAATCTATGCTGCTTATATTTACAAGGGAGAAAATGTGTCTATTACATACGTGAAACCTGAGACATGCTGGCTCTCTCCCAAAAGCCCAGATATTTTTCTAATAAAATAAGCAGTGAACTTCAAACAACTCTAAACTCATGACATAATGGTACAATCACATCCATAACCCCTTAGGCTTACACTGCAACACACTAACCCAATTCTGTAATAATGACATAAGCCAGAGGGATTGAATTACCCACCAAAACAAGCCGATTTCAAGTTAAGAGTAGAGTATCCTCCATCCGAGGGCCTGTTTTAGGGGCAACAAAGTTTAATCCACTTACTTCCTTTACCAAACCGAGACATTATAATTCACATGCTTGATAAATATATTCTTAAGCGTTCACATACTTTTTCTCGTGGTCCTTCCGCCGCCATGCATGCAGACAGGCCTCAACTGGCTCTTTACAGCCTTGCTTTTTAAGCCAATAAAGCACCAGGTGCGATGAGAGAAAGAGGGCGTGAGGGATGTGGGACAGCGATGAGCAAATCCTTTTTCTGTTGTAGAAATAACTTTTTAGGCGGAAGACGGAGCTGCCACAACAGCTAACCAAAACTTGTGATAAGTCCCTGTCCCTCTAAATCAGCGGTTCTCAACCTGTGGGTCACAAACAATGAAAATACATCCTGCATATCAGATATTTACATTACGATTCATAACAGTAGCAAAATTACAGTTATGAAATAGCAACGAAAATAATTTTATGGTTGGGGGTCACCACAACATGAGGAACTGTATTAAAGGGTCGAGGCATTAGGACGATTGAGAACCACTGATCTAAATGCTCTGCTTGACCAGAAACCCAGTGTAAAGCCAGTCAATCCCCGAATGCCACGCCCACTCAGGCCTTCTCTCCCCAAACAAGGCTGGCGTCCTGGCCCCAGCCAATCAGATAGATCTACTTGTCTCTTCTTTGTTCTTTATTCTTTACCCTGTAAAAGCATCCCCCCTTCTGCCTCACCGTGCAGCCTCCTGAAAGACTGTCCACTTCATGAAGGATTAAAGTTTGTTTGCATCACCTAAATGGTCTTCCTTACTTTTTAACACTGTGAGACACTAACTTAATTCTAGGTCACCCTTTAATCCTGGGGGGATTGTTTTCCTGGTGAAAAAGAGGAGAAAATCTGTCCATGTAATGTCTTCTCAGATGGAACTATTAGGAGATTCAATAATAAAAAAGAATAAATTGGGATAAATGCTAAATAAGCCATTGAATGATATGCAATAACCTTTCAAATGGAAGCATTTTACATGCTTTTAAACATAATGACCCTTCTGCTTTGGGCCAAGATGGAGTGACAGGTTTACACTCTGTTAAAATTTACACAAAATGGAGACTGGGCTTGAGAATTCCTGGGGCAGACAAAACCATTTAAGACATGGAAGCAAAACTAAACCTACCTTATTTCATGAACATCGTGAAACTTAGGTTTTTTCCTTGCAAATGCCTCTAACAATCATAAAAGAAACTTTAATTGTCTTCCTAAAAATGATATGAGATCCTCCCTTTCAACCCATCCGCTGCCATTTGGAAACCCCCATTGTAACAGCTAGCCATAGTGAAGGGTAAGCAACTTCATTTTCCCCTTTAAGTCCTCCTGCAAAGTCATGCCCCTGAGCTTCAGACCATTCTTTCCATTTGAAGGCTCCCAATTTGCAAACTGTTCTTATATGCACACAAACTCTTACTAAAGACTATTTGTTGATTTGGTGGTTTTAGTTTAGCTATTTCTAAATTTTTAACAGTTTATGTTATCAGAAGTGGGGTCAAAAGAAGATTCCCCCAAAGATTCTGTGAGCAACCAGGTACTGATGGTGCCAAGAGTCTGTTGGGCTCATGTGTTCCCACCAACTCCAGAGTTTGAGCATCTCTCTTGGATCCCAGCTAACTTTATTGTGTACTAGAGGCCCGCTGCACAAATTCGTGCATGGGTGGGGTTCAGCTGGCCTGCCCCAATCAGGGCCGATCAGGCTGGCCAGAAGGAGGGGACGCAGAAGGTTGGCTGGCCCTGCCCCTGATCGGGGTGGGGGGGACGATCATGGTTGGGGCCAGCTGGTAGGAGGGGCTGTAGGCGGTTGGCCAGCTTCGCCCCCTGGTCGAACTCCCAGTCAAGGGGACAATTTGCATATTAGCCTTTTATTATATAGGATATTTGTATTTTGTTTCTGACGTTTCTTGTTAAGTCACCCTATTTGTTCAAAAGAAGAGAAAAACATGATTCCCTGTGTTTTAGAATAGTTGTTAAGATACAGGGCCCTTGCCCGACCCATGTAGCTCAATGGTTGAGCATCAACCTATGAACCAGGAGGTCACGGTTTGATTTCCAGTCAGGGTACATGCTCGGGTTGGGTTGCAGGTTTAATCCCCAGTAGGAGGGGTGTAGGAGGCAGCTGATCAATTATTCTCTTTCATCATTAATGTTTCTATTTCGCCTTCTTCCTTCCTCTATGAAATCAATATATATATATATTTATGAAAACAGGATTCAAATCCTGTCCTACCTCTCACTGGCTGTAACGGGGTAAGTTGCGTAACCTGTCAGAACCTTAGTTTTCTCAGCTGCAAAATGGGGATAACTCCCCCAGCTCCTAGGGTTGTTGGGAAGATTAAAGGAGATCATCCATGTCCAGTATCTGACCCTCCTAGGAGCGGGCACCGCCAAGAAGTCCAGGGCCCTAAACGGGCCAGTCGCTCTGGGAAGAAGCTGCCTGCCCCTGCCACCCTCTGCCTCTACATCCTGCCCACCCCCTGCTCCGCCCCTCCTTCCCTGTGGGCTCTGCTGGCGCATGAAGTCCCCACAACAATGAGGACGGCAAGCAGCACTGAGTGCTCTGCAGGTGCCTGTCCCCCTCGGGTCTCACAGCGGTCCTCACCCACAGGCGTCCTGTAGGTGCCCAAGGTCACACAGTGGTCAGCCTGGGGCGGGGCCCACACGTGCCCCGAGGCCTGCCGGGCTCCGAAGCTATGCTCTTCACTACGTCCTCGCTTCCTCTGCTGCCATGGAAAGAACATGCCCCGAGTTCCGGACCCCAGTCTCAGCTCTGCCCACGGTCAGCCGTGAAGCCTGGCGGGTCTCTCTCCTGCTTCCGTTTCCCTCGTTTCCCCTCCTGTCACAGGGGGGCAGTCCCTAAGGGCCTCTGGCTCTGAGGCTCCCTACTGAGCTGGAGTAAAGGGGAGGTTTGGTTCTTTACCCAAAAGGTGATGACGGTGTCAGAGGGCTGACAGCCGGGCCGTGGGGCACCTGCCCAGGGGCCTGCCACCTCTCCTGTCTCTGCCTGTGCTGTCCCTGCTGCCTGACAGGGACAGGCCCCGCAGAACCGCGCTGGGTGGGGACCTCTGATCTGAGCTGGATGTAAACCTCTCACACTCATGCTCTCGCTCTTCCTCACTCGCTCCAGCTCCCCAGGGCTTCTGTGATCAAAGTGCTTTACCCTACGTCTCCCAGGGCAGGCTGCCAGGAGGCGGCAGGAGACGGTCCGACAGCCCCAGCTAGGGATAGAGACATCCTAGGATTCGAATAGGCCTTCAGCTTCCATATCCCATGCGATGCAGTGTACAGCTGATTTGCCTACAAACATCAGGTGGTCATAATAATCTGGCCACTCAGTATATATACATATATATATATATCCACTTTAAGGGGCACCCTTAAGGAGACAGGATATCAAACCTCTCAGAGACAATGGAACACATTCTTAGCTATGCAGAAGCTTCTAAAAGACAAAACGACTCCAAAAACAGTTTATCCAAAAGAATCCCTGCAGCATGCAGCTAACCGTCACTTAGTCCACCTCCCAGGAACATCATTTGGATCCAGCTATTCTTTTGAGTTTTGTATTATTTTATCTGAAACATAGATAAAATTTTTCAATGAAAGCTATAAGATCTCTGTGTCTATATGCTTATGTCTATCTATGCTTGTATGTATATTATGTATATGTGATCTTTTTAAATATCTATTTAACTGGCTTAAGAAAAAATAAGCACTTATATAAATTAAGTATTACTAAAACTTTCAGAAATATGGGAAGTATGCCAAATGTTTTTCAAGTTCACATGATCTGAGATAAACTTGGATTAATAAAGCTAGTTAAAGTTTGATGGTTTAATAAAAGCAGGCATGTCTTTGTCAACATTATATGTAATGCAAACGTACAGTTTTTTCCTACCTGGGTTTACTATTCAAATAAGCTCATGCTATCTCTGTATTACTAGTATATAATTTGTCAACAAGAAAAGTAATTTAAAATGACAGCTGTTTGATATCTAATCTAAGCATAGTTGTTAAAAACAAGTAATTTAAGTAGATATATATAAGTTGATACTAAGTTAAACTAAATAATGGATATTGAGTATCCAGATCATTTCTAAATATACTGAGAAAATTGCTAAACACAAGTTTATTTACTTTTGGCTTTTTAACTTTTACAGGAAGACAAGAGATATTAATAAATATGTTTTTGCCACATTAAAAATTGTCCTATGAAAAACATCTCTAAAATTTACAAATTTTATAATTATATATTTATGAATTTGTTAACCTCCTATAGGATGCTAAAATATGATAGATAGTTCACAATTGCTAGCTTCCTACTTTTCACCAGAAAGTAAGATTACTAATAGTTAAAATTAATGATCAATATGTAGAAATAAAACTACTAGAGCTGGCCGATGTGGCAATGGTTGAGCATTGACCTATGAACTAGGAAGTCACGGTTCAATTCCCAGTCAGGGTACTTGCTTGGGTTGCAGGCTCCATCCCCAGTAAGGGGCATGCAGGAGGCAGCCAATGAATTATTCTCTCTCATCACTGATGTTTCTATCTCTCTCTCCCTCCCTCTTTCATTCCTCTTTGGAATCAATAAAAATATATTTAAAAAACAATATTTTGGCTATACCAGGGGTTAACAAAGCAATGTTGGCAAGCTGCTCTGGGATCCTAAGCTTTTTTGAAAAATCTTATTTATAATATGATTTCATTGGGAAAATACATCTGTAACAGAGAGTGAGAAAGCAATACAACACATCAAGAGCCTCTTACCTCCATGCACCTCCTCCCACTACAAATCTAGTAGCTACTAGCCACCCAGCATCCATCAAAAAAGAACTATGAAGCCAAACACCAGGGCTGCTGACTACCCCATCTTAGCCTACCCAACAGCAAGGAAGATCCGTGAGCTGGAAGCAGAACTGTTTCTCTACATCTCTCTTCTTGTTCACACCTCTAAAACATATTCCTTTCCCCAGTTACAGGTGGGCTAGCTCAGTCATTTTATACGCAGTCCTTTTATGTGCAGGTCAGATATTTGAAACTCAGATATACATTGAAACACATCTCAAGCTAAGCTGGATTTCAAAATATATAGGACATGTCAATTCCCTCTGAGGGCTTTTCTAGCTATCAGCTCACAATACTGAAGACCATTGAAGACCATGCCCAACTTCAGAGGCATATATGAAGCTCTGGTGAGTCTTTGAGATGCCAGCTTCTGGCTTCCCTTTTATCCTCCCCCAGGATCATCACTCGGGACCCCTAGGAGTTCATATCTAGTCAACTAAAGACAGCTTTCACACCAACTCCATTGATTTATGGCCTATCTTATATTGAAGGCTACTCATACCCCGTTATGCTCTGACGGAACCAGAGACTGGATGGATGTGAAAAATCCATGGAGGAAGGAACCTTAAGCCAAGGAATAGAAGTGCCACTGGAAGCTGAAAAAAGGCAAGGAAACCCGTTCTCCGCAGAGCCACCAGAAGCAGCCAACCCTGCTGCACCTCTGGCAGCCTGGAGAAACTGAGCTCAGACTTCTGACTTCCAGAGCCCTAAGAGAATAGCTTTCTGGCTCTGTAAGCCACTGAGTGTGTGGTGATTTGTTACAGCAACAACAGAAACCGAATATACCATATTTATGGAACCAGCGCTACTTCTCCATGCAGAGAAGCATGAAAATCTCCTGGGGAGGGGGTGTTCCTCCTCAAATACACAGATTAAGGTCATTCAAAAGCTATTTTACACACAGCCTTCCCTCCTGAGGACTTACCTTAAATTGGAGATAAAATATCACGGGAAGAAAAAAATAGCATTTGTAAATTTTTAAAATTATATCTTATCCGAAAGATATTTGTCATGGCTAGAGACAGTCTTTGCAGGGCAATTGGCCTTTAAATAGAGAAAATAATGATCCAAGTTTCAGGTTCCTGCATTAGGGTTTATTACATGCAATGTCTGGGTTATATTAAACTCCTGGAAATCAGGGTTTATAATGGAATGGCTGACAGACCCTTAACTTTAATAGCCTTTCCAAGTACTGCAATAGTGAGCATTACTTTTTAATGTCATAAAATGATGGTTAAAACACTACAGAATTTTCTCAAGACAGATAAGCAGGTGTTCAAGAGAGCAGAACTATTTAAACTCCATTGATTTATGGCCTATCTTATATTGAAGGCCAAAAGTTTTATTGAATTCTCACAGTGGATACTCTGAACTTAATTTTCCAAAATAGTAGGACTAGTTCAGGTTTCCCCATATGTATTAATTTCTTCATTTTAACACTGGTGCTCCTGAATTTTTAAAGTTACTAGCATAATGAAATGGAAGCCATAGTCAAAACTGTAACTTATTCTATATTTTCTTTTTTATTGGCTGACTTTTCAAAGTACATTTTGTGTGATAAAAACCCAATAAATAGCTAGCAAATGATATAGTCTAGGAACACAAGCTCCCAACTAATCATGTAAGCTGCACAATATCTCTGTCACTCTTTGGAACTGTGACTATGACATAACTTCTTAGTGTGAAGAAATGTCAAAGCATTTATCATAACCTCTTCCCTCTTCAGTCGCTTTCAACCCACCCCTAACCCAGTACCTCCAATCTTTACACTGCCTGGCCAAAAGCAGAGTGGCCATGAGAAAGCCCCAATAAGCTATCAAACAGTGTATATGATCTCTTAGCATTTTCTGGTTTACATAAAAATCAATAATCTTATAACTGCAGGACCAAACCCTGATATTTAGTGAAACTGATATTTACTGTGGAATAAAATAGAAATACCATTAGCTCTCAACATCAAATAACTGTAGAGAAAGCCAGAAACAAAATCAGTATTAATGCTCAGACATGTGGGTACCGAAGCACCTGATATCCAAGTTATCTTTAGCACCGACTGTAATAGCAACGAATTCCGCTTGTGAAAGGAATGGTTGGAGGCCGAGTGAGGCAGCACATGAATAGACGCAAGGCTTACAGTGCATTAACTTCTTTGCTTTCCTCTCTACATCCTAGGCTCTGATTACAAAATGAGTCAAACCTAGAAAATAAAAGAGTGTAAGAACCATACTGAGAATAATGTGACAACACATGCTCAAAACTTTAAAACTTAGCCAGTAGCAGTTCAGGGAACTTTAGACCACGCTCAGTTAAATTAGCCTATCTAGATAACTTTTACCCAGATGAACAATTTTGTTCCAATCCAAGAAAATTCCCAGAGACATGTCCCTTTAAAAATAGATATCAATATAAAAGTTTTTAAATGACGAGTTTAATGCCGCAGTATACGTTGATATGCTTTTGACAAATCATTTATATTGCTGTGCTTCACTAAAATTTATCATGGTTCATTCAATTCCAAATACCACGCAATCAGATTGAAAGGGAAGCCTCAATTTTTTAATAAATAAGAGAAGCTTCACAAAACTGTATTAAGATTTTTCTTGGTTAGATCTATAAAACATAAATATTGTTAATTTATACAAAGTATTATTTTCATTGCTTATAAGATTGTGTTTTTTATTTGTTTAAAAACATCCAACCAGGAGCATAATCAAAATGAACTTTTCTCCCATAAAAATAGCCAGTTATGGGATCAAATTCACCTCAGCTTATTTTCCCACCTGCTTTGTCAAGTAAAGGAATGATTATGGAGCGGGGAGAAGACTAAAGGTAAGAGCAGCTGGAACTGTGGGTGTCTTTTTTACTTTCATTTAAGTATACTTGGTATACAATCTTATATTGGTTATATTAGTTTCAGGTGTACAATATAGTGATTTGAGCTTTTTATAACTTACAATGTGATCACTAAACCAACTCTAGTAATTATCTGTCACCACACAAACTTATTACAATAGTATTGACTATATTCCTCTTTCCTTAGATAGGGAAGAGGAATATAGATAAAAATATTCCCCCCTCCCTTCAAGTAACCATCTCTTTAGACTCTATTCTTGTGAGACTGTTTTTGTTTTATTTTATTTTGTATAAGTGAAAGGATATGATATTTGTCTTTCTCTACCTGACTTATTTCATTTAGTATAATACCCTCTAGACCCATCCATATTGTTGCAAATGGCAAGATTTCATTTTTCATTGATGCATAATATTCCATTACACACACACACACACACACACACACACACACACACACACACAACATCTTCTTTATCCATTTATCTATTGATGGACACCTAGGTTGCTTCCATATCTTTGATATTAGAAGTAATGCTGCAATAAACATAGTGCTGCTTATACCATTTCAAATTAGTGTTTTTGTTCTCTTTGGAAAATACCCAGAAGTGGAATTGCTGGGTAGTATATCTAGTTTTAATATTTTGAGGAATCTCCAGACTGTTTTCCATAAGGGCTGCACCAGTTTGCAGAAGATGTGTAGAAAAGAGAAGCCTTGTACACTGTTAGTGGGACTGCAAATATGCAACAAAGATAATTTTTCTTCTTTGGTATCCTTTCCTATTATATTGTACATAGAAAGACAGATAGATAGGCATATATAAATGTTGTTATAAACTGTGGCTGTCGTTTGAATCAATTGCTGAGAAAAACTATAGTATTCCTTTAAGACAGACAATTTTGGGGGGGAAGGTACCTAACAGTCTGCTGACATTTGAAATATGGGCCCACTATACAGATAGACATTTAGAAAAGGAAAATTTAAATTACTCTGTGTAGTGAAGTAAGAGAATTTGTAGTTTTTCACCGGTGCTTTGAGAAAGGAATTGGGAGCCTGGAAAAGGAAAAGGAAAGATTTATCAAGGAGGAAACCCCACCACATGGCAGATTACACAGAGAGCCATGATTGTGCAGGAATTGTTGATACACTTTCAAGAATAATGTTATAATGGAAAGATGTTTCCTGTCTATGTGTTATGGCCTCTCTACTATTCCCTAAACCTTTAGCAAAAGACTATTTTAAGTAGGGACACTGGCAAAGTGAGCTGAGTGAGGCCCAAGGAGGAGCAGAAGTGATGGATCCAAGAGAGAGTAGAAAAGGTGATGGAATAAGCAATTGGAGAATAGATGGAAGACAACCCCACTTCCCACATGGACAACAGGAAGTTGATTCCTGTGAGGGTGCCAATAGGGGAGGCAGAGGGTGCCATCCAGAGCTAAGGTCTGTTCGGTCAGCAGACATGTGTTATGTTGGAGAGAAGAGGGTCCCCACAAGAACCTAAGCTGTGCCTTCCCCTGGAGCTGAGAAATATCTGTGGGTGTTTGGAAAACTGGGGGTGTAGGCATGAAAGAAATCAATCTGTTTGAGGAATTAGTGTGCCGTGGACTCCTTGTCAGCATATAAACATGCTCACATCTCTACAACCTTACACACACACACACACATACACTAAATATTCTATCTGGACTTTAATCACCATACTGTTTTATTCTTTGTCACCAGAGTCTTATATTTTAGAAGAGTTGGCTACAAAAGTTATCTTCATTTCCTTACCTAACAATCAGCTTCCATTATTATAGCTTCCCCAAAATTGATTTCAATAAGCTCACAAAATGACCACCTTTAATTCTATAGTCAGTGAATAGCACTTACTCATTGTCTATTTTCAAATAAAGATAGACTCTAACAAGTAATTTTGAAAATAAAAGAGTTACTGATCAGTGTTTTTAATTTAACAAGTAAAGATAATTATTTTAATTTACATAATGACTTTCTTCTTGTAAAAATGAACAGGCACTTTTCATTCTTATCTTACTTGCTCTGTCTACTGCATTTGAAACTCATGATTCCTCTATCCTATTTTGAAACTCTTTCTTTAACTTCCTTGTATGACCTTGGCATCTTCTTTTCAATTTCATAAGCCCCTTTTCCACTCTGCAGCTCTTAAATAATGGTGTCCAGGTAAGAGAGAGCAAAACACACTCTGAACTTTGTCCGAGTTCTTCAAGGGGCTCAGCATAACTATTTATACAAGGTGAGGTGGGCATGGTGAACGATCAGCTGGATAGGTTACAAACCAGAGTAAAATGCTCATGTTTACCCTCAAATCAATGGGCAGTCAATGAAATGGGCAATGGTAGGTTTGGAATAATATGAGATTTTTCATTTTAGAAGGGCACTCTGTAGAAAACACTGAGTATATAAAGACTAGAAGCAGGAAACCAGGTAAAGAGATGTTGCAATAATTTAAATGTAATTATAATGATCAGGGTGTACTGCATACATATCCTGTGGGAAATGGAGATAAAAGAAATGGGCTGATTCAAGAGATATTCTGGAAGTTGAATTGACAAAACTAGATGAGTGGTTGAATGAAGATAAAAGATCTGAGCAGGGTACCCAGGTTTCTGGCTGGAATTGCCAAGTGGGTGGTCAGACCAGTCACTGAGATAACATATTTGGGAAGAGGATGAAGAGCAGGAGACTGGGAGAGGTGGGATAGTGATGAATTAAGTCTGGGCATGTTGAGTTTACAGTCCCTCTACCCAAGTGGAAATGTTCAGCACACAGTTGGACATATGCATCAGAATCTCAGGAGAGAGATTTGGACTGAGATATCATTTGGAAATCATAAGAGTATAGAAAATAGAGACAGGAGTTTGATTATTGAGCCCTTCCTTTCCCATGCCGTTCTTCACATCAAACTATAAGAACATAACCAAGGACTAAACAAACAGCTGAATGGAAGACTCTTCAATAATGATGAGGAGTGGGTCAATGGGACCCAAGTGGGGCTTCAGAAGCTGAATCTAGGCCGAGTTGTTGATGTCTTGTACATGGATCTATAAACACTGAAAGAGAGGAGGGCTGGGATGAACAAACAGAACAAGAACCTCAGAAGAACTAAAGACAATTCACAGCACAAAGAAAGATTTATTTAAAAACTCTCATTGACAATAATAATGATGAGTGGGTCAATGGGACCCAAGTGGGGCTTCAGAAGCTGAATCTAGGCCTAGTTGTTGATGTCTTGTACATGGATCTATAAACACTGAAAGAGAGGAGGGCTGGGATGAACAAACAGAACAAGAACCTCAGAAGAACTAAAGACAATTCACAGCACAAAGAAAGATTTATTTAAAAACTCTCATTGACAACATCAGGAATTTGAGAGAATATTATATCTGTAACAAATTTTTTAAAAAGCAGAAACTGCTATGATGAGGAATATCAGACAATAAAAAAATTGTCCTCAAAATAAAAAAATATTAGTATCAATTTTTTTAAATCACTAGAAATTCTGGAAGAAAAATTTGAGTAAATGTCCCAGAATGTAGAATAATAAGGCAAAAAAATGGGGTATATGAGGAAAAGCAGTTAGAAGACATAGGATCAACTCAGGAGGTCCAACATCTAATTAATTTATTTAAACTGCATTCAGATGCTTAAAGCCATTTCTCTATTTCTTTACAGATAAATAATCTGATCTTGCTCATGCTTCCTCACCTAAACAGTTGTGGAAACCTCTATTTTAATCAAATCAGTAAATTCAATCCAAGATAATAATTTCAAAGCTCCTTTGACTTCTTGTTATTATTATGCAATTACAGCCTGTTCATCCCTGCATGTACACACATCATACATGCAATATACCTATGTCTCTCTCTCTCTCTGTCTCTCCAACTCTCTCCCTATTTCTCTCCCTAAGGCTTCTAAGTTCATAATTTGAAATTTGAAATGTCTTTGTGACCTTAAAAAAGAATTTTTGCATAGCCAATGAGAAGGGTGGGTTTGGGGAGTTGAGATGTTCCATCACTTTCATATAGACATGCTTTCAAAGCTTAATCAGACTCCAAAATTAGTCACCAGACTTGTTGGCAAATTATCTGATCACTAAGGTCCGTCCTGATTCCAGGACAGAAATATGACCTTACTCAATCATTATTCACAGAAAAGGGGTGCAGACGCTTTAAACTGCACTGATGAAAAGTTTTTCCATACTTTATTTAGTCTCAAAACCATGCTTGGCCAAGTGAGGTTTTTTTTTTAATCAGCTAGTATGGTATTTCTTATTTTTACAGGCCACTCTAATCATCTTTTTTGCCAGCTTGGGGATTAATGATTGTGTGTGATGTTTAATAGCTATCCCAAACAATCAGGGTAGCTGGCAAAAACTTTAGAGTAATTTAGGTGCCTTGAAATCTGTGACACATAAAACATCATTTCATCCAACTCTGACATCATTAAATAAGACTATTCTTTTCATCAGTGAAATCACTTGGTTCCTTCCAACCTCTGCCCTCCAACATTCTGCATAAAGAATTCTTTAAAATATGTACATTATTATCAAGGGATATTATGAAAAAATAATTAGAAGAGTAACAAACAGGCTTTTATGCTCTGCCATGCACAAGAATCCATCCATCATTGAATTAAATGTGGTGTCTTTTTCCTTCCTTGAACAGTTACACATGAAGCTGCCTCTTCTTCTGAGATGAAAATCCAGTTCAGAACAATGACATTTGCTGATCAATAGGAAGGAAGGAAGGAAGGAAGGAAGGAAGGAAGGAAGGAAAGAATCTGAGACTTAAAATATAAGAACTAAATAATCTGAAGCCTAAAATAGAATCACCCAAAAGTACAAATACTAATTCTTATTAAAAATCCACTACATTTAAAATTTGAGCTGAATCAGGTACAATGTTGTAATTTCCTGAGCATTTGTCTTGAAAACTAATTAGGAAATCTAGAGAAAGTACTTGGTATTCCTAACATGTGCCCGAAGCCTTTGTGTTAGTTCTTTCCATTCCAGCCTCCCATTTGGAAGCAATCCAGAATCTAACGATCAGACAAGCTTAACTCACCAAGATTCACTTTCTCAATGTATATCACTCAGTGAGAATGTGAGAAGAATAACCTGGTATTCTGGGCAAGAGTCAAAAAAGTAAAAAAAAAAAAAAAAGTCTGCTATTATAAAGTCTATAAAACAGCTCTCCATCAAGAGCCCATTCAGCTCTTTATAAAACAAATGTGTTGTTTCTTTGCTTTTGTACCCAGCTATGTCTTTAAACATGCAAGAGAAACTGGTTACACAGAGTGAGTAATGAGAAATCAATCATGTCAACATTATGCTCTGCTTACTTCTAAATCTTGGGCTGGAATTTGACTAACCTAAACTCTACTGAATGTTAAATCAAAGCCTGGCAATATAAATGTTAAAAAAAAGAACTCCAAGAATAATGAAAATGAAAATATAGCCCATGACATGGATCTAAGTTTTGACAGACATTTTAGGTCAGCATAACATATGAGCTCAGGAATGAAGTTCCAGCCATGTACCTTTCAGAAAAGACTTCCTCTATAAATAAAGTTGTTATAGAAAATGACTAGCAGCATCATTCCCTAAGCATCTAGGGCAATAATAAATTGAACGTTAATGGAAACTGACTATTCCTTACATGTCCCCATGAGCTAATAGCCTAAACATCCACGGCATCTGGAATTACTTGCTCTGTTAGGGACTGCCATACCGTTTATCATCCCAGGCCCTACTTGACGTGGCTGGTGCTCTTAAAAGCCCCAGTAATTCTGCCGCTGAACTAAAATTCCGTGTTGTCGCAGCAGCATTTGTTGATCAGCAGGACAGGTGGAAAGAGAAGGGGCTTGACGAGAACTACTTATCACGCTCCAATAATATGCACAGAAGAGAAGCATGAGACGGCTGTGTTATGTTTCAATCGTATCTGGCCAGCACGTCAGTATTGATTGAAGAACCCAGCGGCAGAGAAAAGAGACATGTGTGCATTCAGAGATGAGGAGGCAGTTACCCACTCTATTGCTTGTCAACTGGTTAGATCAGACTCTCATTTTTAGGACAAATAATAATAAAAATTGTGAGCGTCTTGTGGGACCTCTAAAGAAAATATCACTTCTACTCCCCAACAAACTTAAAAGAAAAAGAAAAATCTAATAGCCTTCCTCCCCTTCGTGGAGAAAGGCAATCTGATGTGAAATGGTCTCTCCTCCGTGATGGAATGTGCGGTCATGCACCAGCCGTGGGTGCCGGTAGCAGCTCGCCTGCCCTGGAAGGAGTAGCTCTGAGCTCGACAGGGCACACTCTTAGAGAGACAGGCACTTCAGCACATGAGGGGAGGCTGTGCAGAAGATGGAGGTTTATCTGCCAACGTCTGGCTTTGATGTTATTCACAGACTAACAATATCACCATTTCCTCACAGCACTCAATACACAGGGAATAAAAGACATCATTTGCTGACACGGGGCTCAAGGCTTTCTGTCCAGCATACTGATCAGCCATCTGCATTCAGCTCCCACAGCTAAGCCACCGCGTCACCTCTAAATTGTGCTTTTAACACTTTAAAATTCTGGTCAAAATAATTTACCATTTTATAGGGGGAAAATAATGATGAAACAAAGAACTCTAACTGCATTTTCCCTCTGCTCTGAAAATGTAGCTTCGGAGCCCCAAGGGCTCCTTTCATCTCGTCTGAGTGCTGGCATATGATGGGATTGTTAACATAGCTGGCCACCAGATGAAGTGAATTATCTAAACTGCCAGAGTTCCCACTTTCTTTCCAATTTAAACATCAATTTAACACAGAAACTGAAGGGTATTATGAAAGCTTTAATATGAACCGTTTCAGACATGAGGGGGAAAAATACTGGAAGGTTTTTTTTTCAAACAGCCAAACAAATATGCAATTTTGGGAACCTGAAGATGAGTTAGGTGAATGAATGGAGCAGCAGAGCACACACACGCTTTAACCAACAGCAATGGAGAAGGACCTCTTTGTCTTCAATACACATGCTTTCAGAACAGGGGAGGACTTTACTAAAGAAAATAACCTGGATGAATCTGTTAGGTCATGAACTAAATACAGTGATCAGCAGCAAAGGGAAGACTTCTGATTTAAAACATTTCCAAACGCATGTCACCAACATGGACAATCTGGAATGCTTTTAATAGTCTCTAGATTATTAGGGTCCTTTCCATTATGCAACTTGCTTTTCTCATGAAAATGTTTTTCTCCATTTGGATCACTAGCTGTTAACAGAATGTGCAAGCATATGTCCTGCATATCTCTTTGAAAATGAGACCACTTCATAGCTAATTCATAACAATAAAAATTGATGCTTTCTCACACAAAACAAAGATGTCCTACTGTCATCCACATAAATTAAAGCATATAGGTTTAAATCAAAAGGATATGAATTACCATATACCAATCTTCCATCCTTTTACAATATAAATATAGGCCTTTGCAATATACATGGAATGAGTATGCAAAACATGTAAAGAAATGTATTCACAATTATAAAAACTTGCCCTTATCAAAATATGAGATTTGAAGAGTGGCAATAACACTTGAAGAGCCCTGTCTAGCTAAGATTTAATAATGTACAAGTTAAATATGAATAATTTTAAATAAGAGCCAAAAATATTCCCCAAAGTTAACAACATTATTACAGCTTTTCCATTAAAAAATAATATTCCTTAGAGTCAGTTATTTAAATAAAAAAATAAAATTAGCCCTTTTACTATATAGAACTGCTGTAATCACCATTTCTATCTAAAAAGTCTAATTTGTAAAAGTGCAAGACTACAAAATATATGTGCATTGATTGTACAAAACATAATTACACTCTATATGAAAGTAATAGGAATATTACCATATAAGGTTTGCATGGCTGTTCCCATATGGAATGCACAGAGAATATTATTGACAAATTCAGAACAGCCATATGCAATGCTCAATGGCACTTCCAAATATAAAACACAAATACAGTATGCAATACACTTGCAGCATGTTGCACACCAAATGATCAAGCAATTTACTAAAGATTAGCATTTAAGAAACAAATAACACTACAAATACCATATGCACCTGTTAATGATGTATTTTTTTACATTGGTGATATTCACCAGATGATTTCATGTTATACACAAGTTATCAGAGAATTTTCTGGCCCAGCACTTTTTGTGGTAAATTAAAGAAAAATTCTAGAACCATCTTGCCAAAGAGGATCTTTGAAAGCACGTCGTCTTATTTTTAAATGGAAAAATGAAAGCCCCAACATGTTAAGTTGCTTGCCCAAGATTACAAAGTCTATTAATGGCAGAGATCCCAGTGTCCGGTTCTCATGCCAGGCCCCAAAGGAAAGCCATCCTAATTAGCTCATGTTTACTCAAACCGCATATAGACATTTAAATCTTCAGAGGCTCCTCGTCGTCCAGCACATCTTCTGCAGAAAGACCCACCCTGTTCCTTCTGTGCGATTTCATTGAGGATGACTCACACTTCCCTTGGATTTGCTGGGGCACAGAAGGAGGTGTGACTTCAATAGAAAAACAGATGTGGCTCCATGGAAGTCATAACAGAGCCTAAGAGTGTTTAATCCTGAAATGGGCTCAAAGAGAATGCCTCAAAGAGGATGTTTTGTTCTTCCTCCAGAGCGTTTTAAGAAACACACCCAGCATGCCTGAAAGCCTCCTCCCCTCCGCCATCAGCCATGACCAAGGCTAAGAGAAAAAGCCTAAAAATTCCAGCAGCATGGGTGGCTCTCAACCGCACACTTCAACATGCTGTAACCTCCCACGCCTCCTCCCTCTATATCCACATCCGCCCAGCATCACAGAGAACAGCCTCCCCTGCAACCTGCCCCACTGAAAAGTGTGAAACCAAATTACTCAGGTGACCTTCCAGACATGGACCCAGATATAAAATATCGACTTCAAGGAATTATGGCCAATCACTCAACATACACCTTTTTGTCCCAGAAGAGCCCTGGGAACTTTCTTAATACTAAAATGTCAAACATGCAGGCAGATTCTTATTAAATTAAAATAGTGCAATAACTGTTTCCACCTGAACATTATCTTTTTCATTTCAAGGCAAACAGAGCTCCAGCCTACAACATTCCCTTAAAGCCAGGATTATAATAGGAATTCAAGGTTTCCATCTGAATACACTTAAATTCTGCCAGAAAGCTTCCAGTTTGGATTTAGGGGGCCAAGGGAGATGGGGAGAAAGTTAATTTTAAAAATATTATCAAACAGACCATTTTTATGTCAATCACAGGAGTAATCGGTCTTCTATGGATTGAAGAAAGTGGCGATCCCTTATAAGGCTTAAGATAACATGTTATTACGTTTTAAAATTATTCCCCAACCATTAAATTTAATATCCAGCAATGTTCATACGGTTCTAAGCACTGTCATTAACCAGACATCCCCTGGATCAGTGAACCCCCACTTTTCCATCAATCCCATTATATGGAAATTACCCTGTGCTCTTTTAACTTACAATGAGACCTATTTTTAAATACAGAGTGGAGCAAAGTAGGTTTATAGTTGTTTGCATGGAAAATACTACAATAATTAATACTACAATAAATAATAATACAAGAATAAACGTTTAGTACACTCATAACTATAAACCTACTTTTGCCCCACCCTGTAGATTAAATGGAGAACATAGAAATATTTTTATGAACCAAGCTGTTTATTACCCATGTTGTTGTTTTTTTATAATTATTCTTTTTTTCTTTAATTTCTTTATTGGTTAAGGTATTACAAATGTGTCCTCATCTCCCCA
>NW_005353663.1:54772-94346 GCF_000412655.1 Myotis brandtii
GCATACAAGTCCTTGGTTGATCTCTCCCCCTTACCCCCACCCTCCCCTACTTTCCCTCTGGGGATTGACAGTCTGATCGCTGCTTCTCTGTCTCTGGATCTGTCCCTGTTCATCATACCCATGTTGTCTTTTATTGCCCATTTTCTTAAAAGAAAAACAGTAAACCTGAGTGTGTAGTAATTATATGACTAAAATATGTATCATACCCTCCTTATTCACTAATACAATGAAATGGCAACACAAAGCAAACTTAATATGACTGATCGCTAAGGAAACTGATCAGGTTACATAACAGTGGCTCTGCCAAAGTTACTGCAGTCTACGCCGAGTTTTCACTGACCAATTAGAGAGCTATTATGTCTCTATTTGACATTGTATATGGTCAGTCACACTCTGGGTTCTTTAAAATCAAGACCACAGACAACAGTGAGATAAGATGTCTCTATGAGCCACTGCGAATACAGCAAGTCGTGACAGATGACATCAACCCTGATGGAGTTACTACTTGGATTCAGACACCAGGGAAGGGAAGGAATCATGCCTTCATTAAAGTACAGTTACACATGCCTTCACAGTGCATTCTCCAGATTGGTTTTGAAATACCTTCCGATTAATTATACTGAGGATTTCCACAAAGAAATATTGACCAATGATCATTGCCTTGGCATGGAAAACTGAGATTTAGAAAACTCCTCTGAAAAAAGATCTGAGAAAAGAGTTGTTGGAGAAGAACATAAATCCCCACCCCCATCATGTTTGTCATCTGTCTGCACTAGGTCAACATAATTTGTTCTGATGTTTTCATGATAATCAAATTTTTATTTCTATAGACTATCATGGGATAAAGAAAATTGTTTAAATTCACCTAATTCTTTGGTGAAAGAGAAAGATACCAGTTAACGTGAGTGGTCTGTGTAAAGGTGTCTAGCTCCTTGCTATTCTGTGTGTCTCTAGGGATCAGCACTGTGACCATCACCTGGGAACATGTTAGAAATCCAGAATCTCAGGTGTCAGTGGACCTTTTAAAGCAGAATCCATTTTAAAACAAGATCCCTGGGTGATTTATACAGACATTAAATTTTGAGAAGTAATAATATAGTTATGTTTATGGTGTTAAAACCAGTGTATTACTTATACTTCTTTCCTATAGGCCATGGGAAAGGTCAACTTGCATTTGATATATATTGTGTAAATCTCAGGGTTACATAAGTTAAAAGTCAATGGATCTCCTTGACACCGTTAGGGGAACTTGTTTTCTTAAATCTCCCAAACATCCAATATTTTGGAACAAAAAAAGCTGAGAGTCAATATGTCTAAACACTAGCCCTTCCTCGCCAGTATTTGTGTGTCCTTGGGTGAATCGGTGCATCTCTGTGCCCATTCTGTGCTCGACACTGTGCCGGTTTTCAAGACTCAACACTGGACAAAACAGACACCATGTCTTTAATTCAGTTTCTCCTGTATGAGTGAAACAGCATTTTAGGCCAAAATTAACACAGATCTGTAAATTTTCATGGTACTTGTAAAGAACAGTAAGCAGTTTGTTCTGTGCGGTGCAGGACATATGGAGGATAAGCTGGAAAGACATTCTGGCATGAGAAGCATGCTTTGTTTAGAAGTTTGGTCTCAGGCAAAGAGGAGTCATGGCAAATGTTTGCAAATGAGAATCACATGAAAACTGAAATTTTGAACTATTTCTCTGGCATGGATTGGAAAGATAGATTAAAGAGAGAGGAGGCTGAACACAGGCTATCAAGTTAGGAAGGTACTGAAGTCATCCAGTGAGGAGATGATTAGAACCTAAAGGGATAGAAGTGGCACAGACAGAACTGGTAGGATTTCAAAACTAAGGGAAGTTGCCCTAACCGGTTTGGCTCAGTGGATAGAGCGTCAGCCTGCAGACTCAAGGGTCCCAGGTTCAATTCCTGTCAAGGGCATGTACCTTGGTTGCGGGCACATCCCCAATAGGGAGTGTGCAGGAGGCAGCTGATCGATGTTTCTCTCTCATCGATGTTTCTAACTCTCTATCCTCTCCCTTCCTCTCTGTAAAAAATCAATAAAATATATTTAAAAAAAACTAAGGGAAGTGTAAGAAGGGGGAGGGGAGTGGCGAGTAACTCTGTGATGAGGGGAAGGAAGAAGAGTTGTAACTCTGAAGTTTCTAGTGGGGCAATTGAAGAAAATGATGAGACTTACTTAACTAAGAGAGAAAACAGGGTGGAGGAGAAGTGGGCTTTGGAGCAAGGAAAGGAAAGAGATGATGGATTGTATTTTGAGTAGGCTGGGTGTGAGAGGCCCGAGGACATTTAAGTGGTGACACCAATAGGCAGGAGGGAATGAGATCTGTCCCTCAAACAAGGTGACAGATGAAGGGCAAATAGTATCAGAAGGGCCCCAAGTATCAGAATGGAACGTGCTGACAATCTGAAGGACACAGTTATAGAAGAAAGGCTCCTGATGATAGTGTGTGTGTACAGACACTTCAGAAACAACATACATTTGGAAGTGCAGTTAGCATGGATTATTTTAACTCTAGGAGAAGTATGGACCTTTACGATCAGGGAGACAGAGCAGACAAAATCAGACGTATAGAGACAGCAGCAGCAGCAAGTAACTACTCAACAAACTGCAAGAGGACAAAAATATGCTCCACAGATACGAAGAGGAATTTATAGGAAGGGTTTCTTATCTCTATATTCTGTTTGATAATGACCCGAATTTTTGTAATTTCTAGACTTAAGGGGTAACCATCACAACGTGTCGAATTCACATGTGTGTGGGGTCACGGGGTGTTAGATGCGTTCCTCTTTATAAATGATGAAACATGTTCAGCATGCACCAAACCCCATTTCCCAACAAAGTGTCCTGTCCATGCGCTCTCACTATGTCGATGTACACCTGTCCCGATGAATATTAAACACACAGGGCCCTCACCGAGTATCAATCACTAAAAGAAAAATGGGACAGGGAACTGCAAAGTGAGATAAGAATCTGGTCCAATCCATGGTCCAGAAATGGACATTGCCCACAGTGTAGCTAGGGTAGGAGAGTAGGATGTTAGAATCCTGCACCTCTCTGATTTAGAAAGTCAAAGGTAAACCTAGTTTAATCTGTTCTTCCTAGCTATTCACTGCTTCCCTATTCACAATCTTTTCTCTTTTTTTAATGTTTTTTATTGGTTTTTAGAGAGAGGAAGGGAGAGAGATAGAAACATCGAAGAGAGAAAAACATTGATTGGCTGCCCCGGCACACCCCCCACTGGGGACTGAGCCTACATCCTGAGCTTGTGCCCTGACTAGGAGTCTAACCAGCAACCTCTTGGTTCATAGGTCAACGCTCAACCACTGAGTGATACCAGCCGAGCCCTAATCACAATCTTATGGTGAACAATTAAAAGTATTACAGATCATTAGATCTGATTAAGTATTAAATGCAGAATTTTATTTAAAATTAGCACTCTAATCAGTAATGGAGAGTGTGTTTACCTTTGTAAATCAACTACCAAATATGCTCGCCTCTGGTTGGAGCAGCTCCAGGCCTCCTGTCCCCCAGAATATAAGGTACTCTCCCCACTTCAAAGACCTGGTGGAAATAAATGGCTTAGAGGACTTAGAGCAGTGGTCGGCAAACTCATTAGTCAACAGAGCCAAATATCAACAGTACTTCTTCAAAATAGACTCGCCCAGGCCGAAAACCGACTTCTGCACATGGGCCACGAAGTTTCAATCGCACTGTACGTGCGCGCCCACACGTGGTATTTTGTGGAAGAGCCACACTCAAGGGGCCAAAGAGCCACAGTTTGCCAACCAGGGACTTAGAGGAATGTGCCACAGTGTTTTCTCTTGCTTACCAGCATTTGGAGCCTGCTGGGACTCCCAGGTAAAAAATTGATATTTTTTCACCCACCACAAAATCCCATCACAAGCAATGAATGTATTTCTGGTTGGGTGATGTTAAAAAAAAAAAAAAAGAACAGTGTCCGAGTGTCCTCTCTCTCTCTCTCTCTCTCTCTCTCTCTCTCTCACACACACACACACACACACACACACACACACACACACAGTGAAGCGGAATTGGAACCATGGGAAATTCTGAGGGTGCAATGTGAGCCGGAGTTAGCTGCTTTTGCCTTTTATTCCTGACACGCAACAGCAACAGTGAAGAGGAAGGAGCAGAGAAGAAACAGCAGGTTGAAAGGTGGCTGTAGAGTGAAGAGGCACGCAGCAGCACCAGCACTCTACCCTCGAAATCAATTCAGAAGCAAGAGGTCATTATGGATTAGTGTGGAAGCAGCGAGGAGCTCGAACTCGGTTAGGTAAACACTGACTACAAGAGCCAAAGCCACAGTGAAACTGGTGGAAATCAATTCAATGGAGAGTATTTTGCAGAGTCTGACATCAAGCTTTGCAGAGGCAGCAAAGGAGCCCTCCTCCTTTCCTTCTGCCTTTGTCCTCTAGCAAACCTTGAAGGCTGGTCTGGTTCCAACAGAGCCCAGGAGAGAGGATGGGGCAAGAGTGCATGTTGGAGGAGGAAGGCGTGCAGAGCTGGATTTGCAGTCCTGTCCAGCTCCTAACTGTGGGACTGTGGGTAATTTAGCACTGCTTCATCTTCCTCGTTTGTACAATAGAGATAATTATGGTATGTCCATCACAGGTTCCTTTTTTATATTTGCACAAGATAATGTAAATAATATTTAACCCATCTGTGGCAGTAACATTTTAACTACTCAATAAACAATAGATATTATGTTATTGTGACATGGAAGTCACAATCAGAATAATAATTGCTTACACTTATGAACTTTGTCCTGGGATAGGCAGAGTACTTTATACAGACCAACTCACCTGATCCTTTCAACAACCTTTTCACGGGTAAGAGTCTGAGGCACAGACAGGTTAAGTCACAGTTTCACAATGTTGAACCTCATACAGTTTACCTCCAGAGTCCGTGCCCAATCTCTCTGACTTTTGCATTTTACAGATGAGAAAACTAAGGCTTACGATGGTGATATCATTTATTTTTTATCACACGGCCAGTCAGGACAATCCGACCAATCTGGGAGCCTGTGTCAGTGGGAAACCCTCCCCAAACCCAGCAAATAATTCAGTGCCTGCCCCAGTGGTTGGCATGTTTGTCACATTTTACCCAGTCACTTTCCTCTACAGACAAAGCAATGAATCATGTTATTTCTTTATATGAGATTCAAAGTGGGGAAGGCATCTTCATAACAAAACCTGATAAATTTGCAACTGATGGTATTTGTTTCTATGATGAATGTAAAAGAATAGGAAGTGAGGAAAGGAACAGACTTGGATTAAGCAATCACTATGCTTGGCACTCCATGCACTGTAAAAACTGATCCAGACAGATACGGGATAGGTTCTGTGGCCAGAAGCTCAAATCAGAGTTAGTACGAATACAATTCTTATTTAAGAGGCCATAAATAAAACAAAAGCAATTGTGTTGTTTAGTAACATTTAATTGGCTGGGGAGAGCCAAGATGAACATTTATACTGAAGTAGAAATCCAGTTATCACAGCCTCTGGAATTCACTCAAAATCTGTTGGTATTCATTGATTTGGTAGGTGATGAAACGCAAGCTCCCTTGATACATGGGCAAGGATGTCACTCTGAGAATGCTGCCTCAAGCTATAGGAACTCTACCCTAGCTATAAGAACCCTACCTCAAGCTATAGGAACCCTACCTCAAGCTATAGGAACCCTACCTCAAGCTGGCACTCCCCACCCAGGAGGTTTTCTACTTCAGTAGGAGAATTTGCCTCAGGTCACAATGTAGGCAAAAGACAGAAACAGGAAACAGCTCTATCTAAGAGTTGTTTGTCCTAAAACTACCATTGAACAAAAGAATACCAAGTAAAGGGTTGTTCTCTCCTTTAAGACTCTTCTTCCCCCACCCACCTCAGTATAAATCAGAGCCTCCTTAGTAGCAACATTGAACTCTCTATGGTGAAAATAAAGAATCGTCAAGGCAGGGCATCTAAATCCAACTCCAGAACTTCAAGTGATACTTCCCCAAATAAAGACTCCATTCTCTCAGAACACATCTAATATGATGTCTTCACACTCAATAACCCAATCATACCATTCATCCAGGTTTTAACAGTGATACAACTGTGCAACCCTCTTTCCAGATGTTGCCCTGTCTTGTCCATTCACCTCAAGTGGTCACTTTCCTTCCACTGAGCCATCCACTGAAGTTTCTAGATTCTAGCTTATGGGTAACAGCAGGGATGTGTTTGAAGCAAGGCTATAGGAATATGATTCACCCATGCCCTGCGTCTCCACCAATACAGATGTAACCAGCAGGGGCCCTGTCAAGGAAGCCCTGCTGGGGTAAGAACAGGACCACTTAGTGGGGCTCTGTCTTCTGCACTTTTGCACCCTGCGTCTCCCACCAAGACTGTTTGTAGTGTTTCCAAGTGCTGACTCTGCTGAAGCTGAAGACCTCAGCGGGACAAGTGTTATGGAGAGTGATTGATTGAAATTCAGAGCACTTTGCAGAATGATTTGTTTGACATTCCCAGTAGGAAACTCTTGTTTGTTGAACTTATTATTCATTCATGTATTCATGAAAAAAAATACAATAAATGCATAATCTCTGCATAGTGCCTCAATGATCACATTGAAATGAACCTGGAGCTTTGCAGTGCTAAGCAAGGTCTTTAGTTTGCAACAGAACAGTTTTACATTGCAATATCATTAACTGTGTCTAGAGTTTACATTATGCTTATAAATCAGCAAGGGAAATTTAACCTGCATTGTAATTTAAGGTTATACAGAGAATCAGACATTAAAAATGCATATGCATAATAATAACTCCTTGTGTGACTTTTTTTTTCCTCCTGCTGAGTGGTTTAACAATTACCATGTTGAGATGTAACTGAGTCTGTTCAGCTAGTGTTTGTGTTTTGACTTTTTGACAACTAGAATATAAGCCAAGGGAAATGCAGAAATTATTTCCAACATCCATGGGTAACTTGGGGAAATGGCTCTTTGAATAAGCTATTAAAGTTGGGGAAAACATGCTCCATTATTTGGAAAACAACTGCTGTTAAATGCTATGTTTTAAAACAGCAGCTATTAACAGGGCCTAAAACAGTAAGGTCAGTGTGTTATAATGGCTCCTTTTTGAACTGGCCCTTAATATTTACATTTACAGCTGCAACTAGGAGAGCAAGTGCCGGGAATACACGAAAGGACCACCATAGCATGGTGACCTCCTTTCAAAACTGAGTGTTGCTGTTGAGCTGCAAAAGATTAAAAAGGAATTCAAAACTACATCATCTATTCTCTTGCCCCTGAGTTTTCCCCCATAAAGACCTCAAATTCCCCCTAGTAAAGGCTTCTATAAACTCCAAGCATATTCTTTAAAAACATGTAACTTATCCGACCTTTCTCCTGCTCAGATGGTAAGAGTCACCTGTAAGCATCAGGACTTACTCTGATTTCAGGGTTAAAAGAGTCAAGAAAAGTTTTACCCAAAAATGCTTTCTGAAGCCCAGGGTAGCCAGACCCCTAAGGTCATTGGTGACCCTAATCATGGTCTACTATTTCATTCATGTCTCTACAATATCTGCAGAACTTCCACACTTAAACAACTCCCATCGACTACACATCCTGACCACATTCCAGCTAGCCCCTCACACCCTCCATTAGGCATCTCTAACCAATTTTTTGGTCAATTTTAATTATACCACTTTTCAGTTCTCATAATCTTACCACTGTGCCATGTGCTTCTTTTTAAAACTTCCCTTTCCCCACCACTAAAAACACACACATATATTCAGAGTCGATATTAGCAATGAGAAAGGTCATACATAGAGACGTAGGGAAAACTTTCTAAATAACAAGGGAATTATAGGTATAAACACAAATGAATACATTAAAAAACAAAGATAAAATTTAAAAATTGGCAAAGTCAAAAAGAAGAGTGAAAAACCTAAATATTTCAGTAATAATGAAAAATATTTAAAAGGCAGTACAAATACCAAGCTTCCCTGTAACCTCCTAAAAAATTATCTGATATAGATATTTTCATGAGAAACTTAAGACACAATATTTAATTTTGTTTTTAAAATTACTCCAGAACATGTGAAAAATTTTCAAATGTCTTAAATGAATTTATAAATTGACAGAAGTAATACTAAAGTTGAAGAAAAATATGACTAAAAATATGATAAACTTTTTGGGGGCAAGTACAAAAATCCTAATTAAAATATTAGTGAAATTATCCACAACCATATTAATTGAGTAATATATAATCAGAAATAAGATTTTAAATATCAATATAATTATTGGCAATGAAATTCAATATATTAACAGAAAACCAAGGTAGAGAACTTCCACTTCTGCGGTGAATGAATAACTGGTACCAGACCTGCTCACCCATCATAAATAGATAGAAAACAATAAATTACAATGAGCAATTGTTTCCAAAAACTGATAAGAAGAAACCACCAGATGACACACTGCTAAATAACCCTGGGTCAAAGAAAACAATTACAAAGGAAAATTGGAAAGTATCTTCAACTGAATGAAAATGAAAACACAATATATCAAAATTTGTATGGCTCAGCTAAAGTAGTGCATAAAAAGTAATTTATAGACATAAATGCCTTTATTAGAAGGAAGAAAGTAATTTCATTTCCTAAAGTAACTTATGTTTCTACCTTAAGAAAACTTTTTAAAAAGAATAAATCAAACACAAGAAGGAGAAAGGAACTTACAAAGATAAAAGCAAAAAAAATCAATGAATTAGAAAACAGAAAAAAATAATAAAGAAAAATGAATTAACTAAACTGAATATAAGATAACTACAGATTCTGCTTTTGTTTAAAATGTTCATGTTTATCACGGAATTTTTAATTAATTTCAATTTCTTAAAATATTGTGTTAAAATATTATTTATCTTGATTATGGAACTTTTTGGTGTCACCTTAAATTTTGTGCCTACGACAAGAGCCTCATTCACCTCATCCTGTTTCCAATTCTGGATGGACCCATCTGGTTTTGTTATTGTTTGCTTTTTTGTGTGTGTTCATTCTTGCCACACCTAATGTAATATCTGACATACAGCAATCACGCAGTAAGTGTCAAGTGAATAAATGAAAGAATTAGCTGCAAGGATTTTCATTGCAATACTGTTTGTGATAGAAAAATGTAAACAATAAATGAAAGTTTAAATTATGATACACCCATGCTATATAAAATTTTCAAAAGAATAAGGCATACACACATGTGCTAACATGAGAAGATATCATACATATTGACAAGTTAAAAAGCAAGTTGCAAAATAATGTGGATAGTGTAACATCATAGATAGATAGATAGATAGATAGATAGATAGATAGATAGACAGACAGACTATTATACAGTAAACATTAACAAAAACTATCTTTAAGTATGTGAGTGGAATTGTGAGTTGGAGGACAGATGTGAAGGGAAATGTATATCCAGTGCTTTACCTAATTCTGAATTGTTAGAACTCTCAAAGAGCTCTCAGTCATATATTAGTTTTTAAAGATATTTTTAAAATAAGCATTTAAAAAGGTTTACCACCTCCAGGAAGACTTTCTTCATGGAATATTGCTGAATGCCATTTTACTGTAAACGTCCTCAGCACAACCTCCACTTGTCTGCATGATGCATTGTAAGGTACAAGTATCCATATCTACGTACACTCTGTCTTATCCACCAGATTGAAAACACCTTCTGAAGCTGATACTTTTATTTCATATGCCTTTCCAATAAGACAACTCAATATTATTCTATCCAGAGTTGTATCTACTATCTTATAAATGTGTGGCCATGTGGTTCTCACTCACTGTATTTGTATACGGTATTCAAATCTATTACTATAGGATTTCTCTTTATATACATGCAAGAGATCACCATGAGTACTTAGCTGAACCAGTTATAAAACAATTATGAGTCACACTTAGAGATTTTGCATGGTGTTACCTTGCCACAGAAGTTCCTAAGCACCAAGATGACTTAAGCTAAAACTAATACAATATTATACTAGGATAACAACTTAGTGCCAAGCTTGAAGAGAAATGAATATAACACAACATTCAAATATGTTGTCTAACAATCTCTATCATCTGTAAAATTTTCCAAAACATATTAAAGATTAAGGCGGCAAAGGTAACCAATGACAGGTTTTTAGTGAAGTGTCTTGTACAAATGTTTTATCTTTCTTTTTCTAATTCTTGACTCTGGAGATGGTTCCACATGTTCCTGGGGATCCTAGGATCCCCAGGGCAAGTAGATGAGTTGATGCAAATGGGCATGTCTGTGAAGCTTTGGAGAAGAACTAAAGTTACCGAATGACTTTCTAAAACCCAAGTCCATGAAGGCTTACCATTTGTCTTTGAGAACTTTCTGCAGCTTCTACATACATTGGATTATATCACAACATATTTCTTCAGAGTTGACTTATGTTGGTGCGAGTCTGGAGTGACATGTTTTTGCATAGCCCGAAGTGAATAGAGTGGGTCCTGACATGCATTTAAATCTCTGAATGCAAAGAGATGCAATATAAGTCAGTCTTACTATAATATTACCTGCTGACACTGCACTGAATTCAGAGATCAATTGCATTAAAAATTTTACTGTTCTCATGCTTGCATTGAGATTTACAGTCTAATTTTCTTATCTACAGATTGCAAAACTACTGGAATTCTAAAATTTAGATTGGAGGATGGAGAGGGAAAAGAATATATTTAGAAAAAGTAAGTGGGGACTTTAAAAATCTGTCATCTGAAAGTTAAAAAAAATGTAAAGCTCTTTTTAACTTCCAGCTAAAACAAATTATCTTTATTTAATGTTCCTATTAAAAATGAATGTGCCCTGGCCAGTGTGACCCACTTAGTTAGGTGTCACCCTGTACACCAAAAGGTGGCAAGTTCTATTCCTGGTCAGGACACATACCTAGGTTTTGGGTTTGATCCAGGTTGGGGCATGTGCAGAAGGCAACTGATTGATGTTTCTCTCTCATGTCACTCTCTCTCTCTCTCTCTCCCTTCCTCTCTCTAAAATCAATAAAGCTCTTTTAAAAAAAATGAATATGATATAACTACAAGCATGTTAAGATTAACAGATACCTTGGAGACAAAAAAAAGAAATCACAATTTTCTGGTTTACATTCAATTAAAGATGCTTTAATTTATTTTTTTAATTTCTTTTAAAAAATAAAAATATTACTTGGAACTTACCACTTATTTATTATTTTTCCATTTATCACTTATTATTTATCAAACAACCAACATTTCTTTATGCATTCTACATTTCTTTTCCTGCAGGCCATTGACAATGCAGATGATAAGTCAACACACTCATAAAAGCATAAAGTGAACTGATAGCATCCAACACACTATTTAATGAACAAGGCCCAATTCTACTTGTGACCCCTTACACCCATGGTCAGCTCAGAAAATGCTGATTCACTTTAATAAGATTCAGTGCATAACCAGACCAAAAAGACAGAGCAGTTGTGTCAAAATAAGTGCCAGATTAATTAACAAACCAGAGAAACCCATACTTACCAAATACAAAGGCTGAAAGGCCATGTTTTGGATGCAGTCTGTTTTATAGGAGAATACTGCAATACTTAATCAAGGCTAGGGTCCTAAGTTTAAGATAAAGAGTTGTTTCAAGTATATTTTCCCCCGTACAACAATTGAGATATTGAAGCTCTCCCCACATTGGAAAGATAATAAATTCAATACATAGATCCCTGAATAATACAGACCAGAAAACATTTCTAAAAACTTCTTCCTCCCTCCTTCCCGACAGCAACATCTACCAAGTCACCGGAAATGAATTCTAAATGAAAGATAATGTGTTTCTTGAACAGCTGCTCTCCTTTTCCACCAAGAAAATCCATTCTGGAAGCATGATACAGCAAAGAATGAGTAAGGGCTTTGGCATTAGAAAAGCATGGTTTTTTGCTTTTCATTTTCTCATTCTTCTGTCAATGATTTGCCTTTGTTGAGCCTTTGTTTCCTCATCTGAAAAATGGCGATAATACCTTGCTTATGATATTTGACAATCATATGAGATGTCTACATGGTGAATCACGTAACATGTTGACACTGTACATGAGGTTGCTCAGAAGAACTCCTTCTTGCTATTGTTTCCCTTTTGTATAGTTGTGTCTTTCCACAACATGGCACCAGCGGTGTCTGCCACACTTGGAAAGTTTCACAAGTACTAAGCAGCATCTCAGATTAATGAATTTATGAACTATGACTCTGAATTACCAAAGAGATGAACAAAATCACTTACACAGTTGAGGGCTCAACTCTTTGAGACCAAATGAATATTTTTCTCTTCTAACAAGTGGGTACATTGTTGAGGAATGTTGAAAGAAAAGAAATTGCTATTCAACAAGCATGATTTTGATCAAATGAGCTAAGTTGCTATGATGTTTTACTTTATGGTTTATGCAGAAATATACATGTCAGTGAATTTGTGCTAGGGTCCTTAATGTTCTGTTTTGGAGATTTTTTTTCAAGTGTTCCTTCCTTACAAAGCTTGCTGCTTAGAACAAAATATCAAAATGACAGGTGAGGTATTGAAACTCTCCATATACTGGGAAGATAATAAATACCACCAATAAATTCATAAATAATACAACCCAGAAAACATTTCTGTAATGTTTTTCCTCTCCCTGTTCCCACTGAACCACCAGCTTACTTCCCTGAGGCATTTGAAAGAGTGACCAGAGTATTAAAAATAAAAGTGTAGCAAGGTAAGCAAAAAACAGACAGCTGATTCCTCAGGAAAATAAAAGGGTGTCAGCACTTACCAAAACAGGTAGCCCAATGCATGCACACAAAAGCAAACTTTTACAGAGTTCTTGGCTTTATAAATACTGAAAGGAGAGAAAGCACATATTCACCACTCACACCCTATCATTAAAAGCGGTTCAGCACAGGAAAGATGTCACTGCCAAAATAGCGATAAGACCCTTCCAGGTCCAACACCCAAAGTCTAGCTGACAGAGGGGGCCACAGAACACCACTTTCAATGATGTGCTCCCTGCCTAGGAAAGGGTATGGATGGCGGTACCTGACTGAGTGTAATAGTGGTATAAGGGCCTGCTCTGAAGGCTGCTTCATTTGGTAATTATTTGGGAATAGGTCTCTATACTAGCTACATAATTTCTCACAGGGATGCTATATCATCTGAGAGTTTCAGGTTCTATTCACCTGGAAAATGTAATCTACAGGAGGGGGGAAGTGTGCAGCAGCATGACCACAATGTCTCTACAAGGCAAAAATGCCTGCAGTAAAGAATGGCACGCTGATTTAAGCGCTGCTGTCAACATTTGCTCCCTGCAGGCCCCAAGGACCAATACACTCTTGCAGGGAAGCGAATTTGGGTCTAATAGACAGACAAAGCTCCTAGAACTGATTATTCAGTCATGTCCCCAGGAACTCTTAACAAATTTCATATTTTACAATTTGAAAGAATGGTACTATACTTTATCTAGAAATCTCCTTTCTCCCAGAAATATAATCCATCAACAAAAATATCACATCAGAAAAAAAAAAAGTGTGTGCAGGGGGAATTAAGTGTCTCCTATTTCCTTTTTAGTCTCCTATATACACTGATGGATGTCTAATATACAGTTGCCCATTAAAAAAAAAATTATTAGTCAGTGGAACTATTCTTGCTCATCACAGTGAATGACTCAGTAAAATGTTGTTGAGTCAGGATCTCAAACTTGACCAGTTCTGATAACCAGCTTCACAACAGAGTTTATCACTCAACAGTTTGTATTTAGAAAACTGATTTCAGACAAATGTACTCAGAGAGATAGGTATACACAAATGCTTGTTGTTTGGGTGGGTTTTAGCTTTGGTGACAAGTTCTAAAATGTTGTTAAATTTTCACCATGTCATTTGATATTATCACTTGGGACGGAACACACTTGTTTTGATGACACCCTTAGCAAATGACTTAGACCAGGTTAGAGCTAGAAGGAGCCTTAAGTGAATTGTCACTCGGTGAAACTGCCATATATACCTGCCATATATCCAATTTCTCTAAACATTCAAAATTTTGAAGTGGATATAAACAAACAAAAATGAAAGACTACATATACAAAAAGGAAAAGGAAAATTACCCATACAAATTGAAGTAAAAGGAAGCTGACAAATCATAGAACGCAAGTCTGAGTCTCAAGAAAGTTGGCTTAGCCCAGCGGGAGGATTCAGTAGACTGAGGCAAGTTTCTACCTCACTTCACCTCACCTTCTCTGCTCCCTTTAAGCTCCAGACATTGCCTGAGGTCCACGAGTACAAAGATGCATAACACCAACTCCTTACCCTCAGAGACCTCTCAGTTTACTAGCTGAGAGGAAAGAAAACACAAACCTTTACAAAACCCAAGTAGGGAAACTAAAAGAGGAGCACCTGAGTAGTTAGGGATGGGGAGAGGTGTGACCCTGACTTCCTCCAGAGGACACTGGAAGGGTATGAAGATTTAAACAAGTCTCAAGCACAGAGGAACTCCACTTCTCGTGCCATGCAGTAAGTGACATTCCAGCTTCAGAAAACTGACAAGGGGATCAGACAACATCATTTGCTGCCAAAGACAGGTAAGTTGCTCACTGTTGACTTAAAACTTGTGAACACTGTAATGCTGTAGTATAATCAGGTTACTTGGGAGCAGGACAATCCATCCCACACTGTTCTTTTTCACTAGTGGCACCTCAAACAGAGTCCACTATCAGGCATGGTCACAGCACCCTGAAGTGCCTCCTTTTTTAAAAAAAAAAATATTGAGGGAGAGACCAAGATGGCGGCATAGGTAAACACCGCAGACTGCTGCCGCAAACAACCACTTCATCTCCTGCACACCCCCTACCCAGGCATGTGCCCTGACTGGGAATCGAACTGTGACCTCCTGGTTCATAGGTCCAGGCTCAACCACTGAGCTACACTGGCTGGGCAAGGAATGCCTCCTTTTAAGCTACAATACACATGAATGGATGTATCCAGAGGAAAAGGAGGGATTCCATAGGCCAACTCAAAATGCCATTTAAATTATGATGCTGCAGCAATTTATAGAAGAGAAAATGTGGGAATCCAATAAGCTTATGAAAAGGCATTCAGCCCCTAAAGTTACAAGGAAAATTAAACCAGCATTTAGGTACAATTTTACATCAGTTAAATCGGTAAACATTTTAAATCAGACCATACCAGGTGTTGATGAAGATGTGGAGCAACAGGACTTGATATTCACTCTTGAGAAGAGAGGAGATCGGTACAGATACAGTATAGCGTACTGTGGTGATATCTAGGAAGCTTAGCTTGCATGCGTGCACAAGGAGACCACTGTGTGTAAGAGCAAAAGTTCAGAAACAAATTAAATGCCCCACTACAGGGAACTAGATAGAGTGTGTCATGTTGAACAACAGCAAACTGCAGCTGTTAAAATGAATAAACTGGGGCCACATACAATATAGAGTCCTCAGAAACATAAGGTTGAAAGAAAAAAAAGAGTTGCAGAAGGACACACAGTATAATGTCATATTGTTTCAAAATCCACAAAAAATATGATAAACATTCGTGGAGGCTTAGATTTGTATAAAAAGTCTTTCTAAAAACCAATAGCATGAAAGACATTAAATTCATGATGGTGGTTATTTATGGAATAGGGGCAAAGGAATAGAGTTAGGAAGGAGTATACTGCTCTCCTCAACTCTAATGTGTTTTTTTTAAAGTATCTCCAGTGAAGATGGCAAAAATCTCAAAATTTAATAAATCTTATTGGTAGATATGTAGATGGTCATAATGTTAGCCTCTATACTCATCTACAAATGTGAGATGTTTTATAATAACATAGTTGATTATTAAATAATAGAAAAACAAAATAAAATAAAAGTTGTTCCTTTGCACCATGGGCTATGCTTACTAGTATATGTTCAATAGCTAATCCCTTCACCTTCCTTTATCCAGTCCCTCCCACCCCCGCCCCTCTGACAGCTGTCAGTCTGTTCCATGTATCCACGCCTCTGTTTCTATTTTGTTCGTCAGTTTATTTTGTTCACTAGATTCCACATAATAGTGAGATCATATGGTATTTGTCTTTCTCTGACTGGTTTATTTCGCTTAGCATAATACTCCCTGGGTCAGGCAAATTCTTTTGGGCTGTCCACATATGTCTAAATCACTTATTTTTCTAGTACTTAGAAAAAGCCTTCTTTTTCCCTCTGAAACCCTTGCCTTATAATGGTGGATATCTGGGGGCTCGTCCTATTTTTTTTTTCAATTTTTCTGTATATTTTTAAATGTTCACAATAGGCCCCTCTTATAAATATATATGCTAGACCTGGAGGAAATGCTTTGAAATTTTTATTTATGTGAAACAGAGCAGCTCTCTAGTGAGGAGCAGGGAAATGGCTGGAAGACATCTCCTGGAAGTGTACAGCAATCACAGTACTAATCCACACACATGAAATTCTCAATGGCAATTTCTTTTTGAACTTGACAAAATTAATACTAAATTTCCCTGGAAGGATGAACAGAAAAACGAGTTAAGAATTAAGAAAAAATAAGAGTATTAGAAGAAACTTATTCAGCTGCATATAAAAACACAATAGAAGGATAATGAGATTTCATTTACCCTGACTAAAATGTAATAGACTCCATTTCTGGAATTATCGTAGATATGATTTATTTTTTTAAACTTCCTGTAAATACTGGATTAAATGTAAGTAACATCTGCTGAAAGGCATGGTTGAAATGTGAAAATAGTAGGGAAGTCTCCAGAGGCCCAAACCCAGATCTCAACTAAGAGCAACTTGTAGACGGCACCCTGTCTGGAAACACTCTCAATGACACACCGAGAAATAATGTCTTCCCAGCTCTCTGGACATCCCTCAGCCCAGGCAAGTTGACACATATAAGTGACAATCACAACCCCCTCCAAATGTTTATTTATATATTCCTAGAGGCCCAGTGCATAAAATTCATGCATGGGTAGGGTCTCTAGGCCTAGCCGACGATCAGGGCTGATCGGGGTCTTCCAGCTATCAGCCAGGGTCTCCCTTCCTCGGCTGCCGGCTGCCAGCCGGGGCCTTCCTTTGTTCTGCACTGCCCCCCTGGTGGTCAGTGCACATCATAGTGAGCAATTGAACTCTTGGTCTCCCGGTCAAACTCCCGAGGTGCATATTAGGCTGATAGATAGATAGATGATAGATAGATAGATAGATAGATAGATAGATAGATAGATAGATAGATAGATAGATATGCATGCATGTACTAAGCGCTATCATCCTATATAATAAAACCCTAATATGCAAAGCAACCCAACAGTGGAATGGCCGGCTGCTATGACATGCACTGACCACCAGGGGCCAGATGGTCAGTGTGCTCCCACAGGAGGAGCATCGCTCAGCCAGAAGCTGGGCTCATGGCTGGCGAGCACAGCAATGGTGGTGGGAGCCTCTGCTGCCTCCACTACAGGCAAGCAATAAAGAGCAAGGGATCCTGGACTGCGAAAGGGATGTCTAACTGCCAGCTTAGGCCCGATCTCCAGAGGGATTGGGCCTAAGACGGCAGGTGGACATCCCCCAAGGGGTCCCGGACTGCGAGAGGGTGCAGGCTGGGCTGAGGGGACCCCCCCCCCAGTGCACAATTTTCGTGCACTGGGCCTCTAGTATTATATATATATTACTAGAGTATTATATATATTACTAGAGGCCCAGTGAACGAAATTCGTGAATGGGTGCAGTCCCTAGGCCTGGCTGGTGATCAGAGCTTGAGCGTCTGGCATGGAAGGGCGGGTCCCACCTGACCTCTGGTCCCTGGGCAGCACCTGGGCCCATGGATCCCCACATGACCCCTCTGCCTGAGTCATGGCACCCAAGTCCCCACATAGAGATGTGGTAAGCATGGCCAGATGCCACGGGCCAGGGCGCAGCATGGGCCTCTGGGCCACCCAGCAGCGCCGCACAGAAGCCAGGCGGGCAGTGCGCTCTCTCTGGGCCAGCCTCGCAGACTGGCTCCTGCACGAACCCACAGGGAGCCCAACTGGTCCCTGAAGTCCCTGTGGCTGCAGCCCAGCTCCCCTGGAAGATGCCGCACGGGTGCGGGGTGGGCTCCTCGCAGGCGCACAGCACCTGAGCACAGGGGCTTCCCTGGCATGCAAGCCCTGGTGCCCCAGGGGAGGGTAGCAAGGGGAGTGAGAGCGAGCTCGTTGGACACCCCATATTTTCACCACACCTCTGTCCCCGTCACCCCCGCCCCCAGGTAGCTGGCGAGAGGTCGCAGCGCATTGCCAATGCCCACCCTGTTCCGTGCCGCCTCCTGGTGGTCAGCGCACATCATAGCGAGCGGTCAAACTCCCGGTCTTCTGGTCAAACTCTTGGTCGAACAACTGTCCCAGGGGACAATTTGAATATTAGGCTTTTATTATATAGGATAAAACTATATACAGACATGTAAATTTAAAGTATGAGCATGTGTGTGTGTGTACATATTTTAACATGGATTATCCTGAGCACCTCCTAGAATGTGCCCCACCCCCAAATTTGGAAACCACTGATCTATATCAGTCTGTAGTCTATAAAGCAAGTATGAGGTAGTTAGAAAGCCCCATGTACCTTCTGGCTGATGGCTGAATTACTATTCATTTCTTTAGTTTTAACCTTTAGCATAAATAGCTTCCAGGCCCCTTCCTGAGAACACATTTAATTACAGAAAGCGGAGCTCTTGCATGAGGGCAGCAGCTCACTCAGTGGGGAACAGATCAGTGTGGAAGGCAGAGGGCAGGGCCAGAAGTCCCAGAGGCCTGAATAGCAAACACCCCATTTTTAGGGACATGAACCCATTACTCAGGAAGAATTTCCAACACATACTTAATAAAATTGGAATATTTTTCAGTTCCTTCAATTTTTTAAATAAAATGTTGAACAATCAGCCTACTTCCTTATTCCAAACTGATATGAGAATAAGCCACACTCTCTTTCACCCCATCCATCTGCATGGTGGGTTCTGTCAGCTGGCTGGTTGGACCAGCTCTTTGTCCCACACTCAGCACTCACTTCCTCTCCACACTGCACCTGTAATCAAAGAAAATAGGTCCTGGGTGAAGAAAGAAATTCACCCCAAAAATGGTATTTCACAATTTTGAACACTACCTTTTGGAGTAGATAAAGCACCTCTTTGTTGTAGGAAGGGTATCCATTTTCAAAGAGTGGGCCTCAGCCAAGGAGGTGGCATAGCCCACTGAAAAATGTATGCCGTGTCTCTAAAATGGTATACCCTTTTTTTTTTTTTAAGAACAAATGGACTTGTAAATCTATTCTGCTCAGCTTTTGGTTCTTCTCTTACTGAACTGCTCACCTTACCACACTGCAATGACGAATAAACTAAGTGTAGCAAAATCATACAGGAGCTGATATAAGTTGGGTTAAATGGGTTCCTGCATTTCAGGAGGCTCGATACTTCACTATCAGAGCGTGTGGTCTGCACACCAAGATGCAAAAGGCAGCCAAGCCATCTCATTCAACGAATCACTAGGGTCTTTCTTCCTCAACGAGAGGCTACACTGTGGGGGAAAGGCATTACAGGGTCAGGGTTTCAGGAAGTAAAGGGATGCCTTTCCTACATGCTAGAAAACAAGGTGATTTAGACTTATGTGAACAGCCCATGAACCTGGCTGACTCTTCCCTGATGGAGGAGAGCCACAAATAAGGTAATGAAATTCCAATTTCATGAAGTCGATGCTAGAGTAAAGAAAGCTTTTCTTTTTCTGCTATGAGTTGCTGTGGGGGTGATTTTAAGTTATCACCATGGAATTCGCACAACACAGGGACAAAATGGAGACCTGGAATGGATGTATTGCCTGCTCTCTAACCCGTCAATCCTTCATATTAGCTCTTACATGCATGTTATTTGCTTAGGGTATTTTTTCATTCCTGCAATTCTGATATGTAAATAGCTTCTTACCCATAAGTTTTTTTATTTGGCTGCAGAATCTAATGATAAGAATAATTAAAGAAATGTAAATCCCCTCATTACTAAGTACCTTAAATATAGTACAAGCTCCATAAATACTCATGAAATTAAGCTATGCTTAATCAACACCTGTTTGAAGTAAATAAATGCAAACATTATTCATCAGGGTCCAGGTCATACTTTGAAGGAGATTCGCTCCTGCTGTAGTCCAAAAAAGTTATACTCATGAATATTTTAAAAAGTGCCACCATTTTGTGGAAAAAAAGATCTAAAAAAAGAGCAGATGGCAGGTGCTCTCTACAACCATACTCTTTCCTACATCCACAACCCCCACCACCAATTCTATCCCACCGTACAGCTTGCAGACTTCTTCATTTTCCTCACTGTGGCAAGGAGTGTGGATTTTCTCTCACAACTCCAACCCAGTCCTCCTGAGGCAGGAAAGCTAAGGGCTCCCCAGGCCCCATGTAGCCTGTGTTCTGTCCAAGGCCTGGTCTCTACCACAGACATGCACTGCATGAGATTTAGGAAAGAAACAGCCCATGCTTGTGCTGCTTCTTAAAATTGACAAGCACAGTCAGGGAAGGTTCTGGTTTTTCTGTACCAACGACTAGTCCGTAGTATTGTGAATGCCAAGCAGCAGTGTCGGAACCTACATTTTCAGGGTCTCAATCCTGTCTCAGGTGGTCTGGTCCTGAAACACACATCTGCATGGCCGATTCCCACTGGTGGAGATGAGCTACCTTGATGGGCAATACCTGGCATTGTTCTGATTTAGTCCTGGAAGCTCAGCCTTGTCCCTGACCCTTCAACTATTGTAAGCATCTACTTAATTTTCTGTTCAACTACCTACTAAAACACTTCCATCCTCACATCTTTTTTCTTCTTTCTTTGATCTGCAATAATCAGGCAAGTTAAGGGAGAAATAAATTTTCATAAGAAACTCAAAGCTTTATATGTCAAGATCTAAGCATGGACAACCACAGCACAGAATTTTTCCAATGACGGATAGAATGGGAAGGATGTGGGTGCAAAGTAAAGCCCCTGCTACACAGGACACAATACGCCTTTTCTGGGAAGAGAAGGACTGAGTAGAGGGCAAGACAGAAAGTGTCCAGACTTAAGGCTCCTGACTCACTCCTCAGAAGATAAAACAAAAACACAATTTAGTGGCTAGAAGGAGAAATACCCAGACAGCTCAGGCCTGAATTGGTAAACAAAGATTCTCTCCTAACCTAGGAAGACAGAAAGCCTCTTAAGAAAGTCCCACATTCCATGTGTTAGAGTTAAGGTAGCAACATCAAAGGGCAGGTGTGCATAATCACAACTTTGTAGGTTCTACTCTACAGTGACACAGAAAGAGCAATCAAGAGTCTTGTTAAGGTCAAGAAGTTCAGGGAAAGGGACACCCAGGAACATCACGACAGGTACCATAGTAGAGGCTGATTGAATTCCAAGCAGAGCAACCTCAAGCAGCAGCCAGCAAGACCATGTATCACTGTCCTGATGCCAGAATCATACATATGCTCTCCTGTGGAAACATGTCAGCCCTGAATGGTGGAGAGGACAAAAGGAGGCATAAAGAAAAGAAATGTACAGAAATCTAGTTAAGCTAAAATTGGACAGTGACTGTGATGATATTTGAATTTAGCTAGAAAGTTACCGATTGGACAGAAAACACCTGAATTTAAAAAAAAAAAACAGTTGTCTTGTCAAGGCAGACTGGAAGACTCAAGGACAAAGTGAGCTCAATTATAGAAAACAGAATTTATTTTTTAAGCATATCAGTCATTATGTGTAAATTTTAGTCCTACTATCATAGGTAGTATTTGAGTGCTTGCAATGTGCCTAATTAAATAAAATCAACATTATATCATTTACCCTTGGTGTAGTCTAATTATATTTATTTTATGGGTAAGCAAAGTGAATCTCACAAATATTCAATAACTTACCCAAGGATGAGCAAAAGTATACATATGGTAAAGATATGATAAAGCCATACCTACAGCCAAGCAGTATTTCACAAATACCTCCAATGTATAATCAGTTATTTCAAATGTTTTCTTCCTTCCTCATCCATTTGGCAGCCACATACCACACAGACACTAACGATTGCTGTTTGAACTATAGGTGTGAAGAGAAGAAAATTTATCTTACCAAAGCTGAGATTTTCTTCCCATAACTAGAGTTTGCTTTCCTTGCCTTTTTCTTAACAATATTTCAGAATTCATGGAAACAGACATTGAATAGAAAACAAACAAATCCATGTATTTGGACCTGTACTAGTGTGTAGTTGCAATAAATTAGACATTTATAAGGTCTCCTTCCTAGACTAATTCACTGTGTGGCTAATTCACATAAAAAGAATTGACTGGCAGATATTCTTCATTTCCAAGTCCTGAAGCAAGAATTATGAAATCAAAGCACACATTACTTTAAAACTTCTAATGCAACATGATTTAGGTGTGCCATAAAACTTAATACAAAAAAGAACTTGCCTGTGGCATTCATTTCCCTGCCATTCCTTGGAACTGGGCCTGGATGCATTGTTTTTCAATGTTCCCCATTAGAATCCACTCAATCATTTCTATTTCTTTACAGTGGGAAAAACCTTTGCTCACAGCACCTGAATCAGTCCATGCAGGCTTATAGAAGACGCCCCATGCTGAATGACCCTGCCCAGCCCTGTCTTCCAGGTTCCATTTCCTTTTCTTTATCCATCCAGCCATCCCTGAAGTGGGGGAGGCAGGCTGGTGCTGGCTGTCAGCTCTGAGCTGGAGAGCTGCAGCTGGCCCAGGCGCAGTGGGGAGCCCAGAAACCAAGTTCCCCCAGCCAAGCCGTGCCTGGTCTCAGCCTCACTGCTGTGCTGAGAGTGTCCAGGGCACAGTCAATGCCACTGAGCAGGTTCTGCAGGGCTGTCTCCTCAGTGTGTGCCGCCCTTGACAAGCTGCTGAGCTGGACCCTCTCCCAGAGGACCAATAGCACATGATAGTCCAGCTCACAACTGTCTTCTGAATTTTTTTTTCAGTTCAAAAAAACAGGAATTGCTTAGCATGCCTTGCTTACTTTTGTATATGCCCAAAATACAATAAGCACTCAATGCATATTGAATGACTGAACAAGCGATAGAATTAAACAGAAAAGCAAGGCTAACCAAGTAAAAAAATAGATTTAATTTTAAAACAGCTTTTCTTCGACCTGACATCACTGTCTACATGCCAAGGAATGATTCCCAGTGCTTCTCAAACTTGAATGTCCTTAAAATCACCTGGGGATCTTGTTGTAACACAGTTTTGATTCACTAGGTCCGTGACTGGGCCTGAGTTTCTGCATGTCTGAAAATCTCCCAGGTGGTTCTGTTGGCTCAGATCACATCAACTAATTGGTCTTACCATCATTAGAATCTCAGTGAACTTCTCGGGTCAGGCAAACCATCCATGGTTAATAAAGTAATATGTGTCCTGACATGCAATAAGTAATCAATAAATATTAAGTCAAGATTTCATTAGGATGAGAACAAACTTGGTTCATTTAAGGAACAGAGAAATTTCCCTAGTAATACAAGAGGAGAGTTTATATTTTTAAAAAACCTTCTCATTCCTATGCCTCGAATGAATTTCAGAACTTACTATCCATCAAGTGTACCCAGTGTGGTCAGCTTTGAGCCATGGCTTAAATTTACCAGGCAAATTGTGAGTTATAAAATGTATTCAGCATAATTCTTCCAAACTTCTTCATAAATTTCATTCTCATGAAAAATGGAAAAAAATAGTGAAATCCTGATCATTACCCCAGGGGAATTTTAAATTTTTAACATTTGTTGTTGATAAAAAAGGAGTAAGAAAGTAGAAAGCCAAATGTAAGTTACATTGAGTAAAATTACAGATGATATTGATTGTGGTTTTCCAGAAACCAAAGTCTTTGATACAGTGGAAAAGACAACATATTCTCATTGATAATTTAAAAAGCATGATTTGGGAAAAAGATACTCTTTTGTTTAGGACTCATATTGGTATAAAGTGGCTTCTACAAATTAAGTAATTACAGGAAAGTCTCTACTTAAACATTTTTTTTCTTGGAAACAAATATTTAAATTTATGGCGATGTGTATCTAGGAGATAGTATGCAAGCTTGAATCTTAATAGGACTTAGCTAGTAAACATATAACCTAAATTATGCAGAGGACTAAATTGGTCATACTTGCAAGTTCACGACACAATTATCGACCATCCACACAAGGTCCTTTTTTTTTTTTAATTAAATCTTTATTGTTCAGATTACATTTGTTCCTCTTTTTTTTTTCCCCCATAACTCCCCTCCTCCCAGTTCCCGCCCCACCCTCCGCCCTCACTCCCCACCCACTGTCCTCATCCATAGGTGCACGATTTTTGTCCAGTTTCTTCCCGCATCTCCCATTCCCCTTTCCCCCCCAAGAATAGTCAGTCCATTCCCTTTCTATGTCCCTGATTCATTATAATCACCAGTTCATTCTGTACATCAGATTATTTATTCACTTGGTTCTTAGATTCACTTGTTGATAGATGCATGTTTGTTGTTCACAATTTGTATCTTTACCTTTTTCTTCTTCCTCTTCTTAAAGGATACCTTTCAGCATTTCGTATAATACTGGTTTAGTGGTGATGAACTCCTTTAGCTTTTCCTTATCTGTGAAGCTCTTTATCTGACCTTCAATTCTGAATGATAGCTTTGCTGGATAAAGTAATCTTGGTTGTAGGTTCTTGGTATTCATCACTTTGAATATTTCTTGCCATTCCCTTCTGGCCTGCAAAGTTTCTGTTGAGAAATCAGCTGACAGTCGTATGGGTATTCCCTTGTAGGTAATTGAGTCTCTTTCTCTTGCTGCTTTTAAGATTCTCTCTTTGTCTTTTGCTCTTGGCATTTTAATTATGATGTGTCTTGGTGTGGTCCTCTTTGGATTCCTTTTGTTTGGGGTTCTCTGCGCTTCTTGGACCTGTAAGTCCATTTCTTTCACCAGGTGGGGGAAGTTTTCTGCCATTATTTCTTCAAATAGGTTTTCAATATCTTGCTGTCTCTCATCTTCTGGCACCCCAATTATTCTGATGTTTGTACGCTTGAAGCTGTCCCAGAGGCTCCTTACACTATCTTCGTATTTTCGGATTCTTTTTTCATTTTGCTTTTCCGGTTGGGTGTTTTTTGCTTCTTCGCATTTCAAATCTTTGGCTTGATTCTTGCGCTCCTCTGGTCTGCTATTGGGTGTAATATTCTTTATTTCAGAGCGTGTATGCTTAATTTCTAGTTTCTTTATCATAGCATCGAGGGTCTCATTAGTTTTCGTGAGGCTCTCCAAAAGTTTATTGCAAGCCCTCAAAATTGCGTTTTTTAGCTCTATATCCTCCATTTCTGTCATGTTTTTTTGTCTCCGCATTTTTTATGCTTTCTTGGTGCACCCCCTAGTGGTCTTTGTGCGCAGTCTTGTTCTAGTTGAGCCTTGATTGTTGTAGTTAATACTGGAGGGATTTGACCACCAGGCCGACTGGCTGTGAGAATCAGCTGTGTCTGCTGCAGTGGGAAAACTTCTGTCCTCTGGGGGGGCGCTAATCTAGCCTTTGCCTGCGGCGATCCGGCAAATGGCTCTGCGCAGGGCTTGGGCGGGGCGGGCTCAACAGGGCGGGCGGAGGGAGCCGTTATGGTGCCCTCAGTCCTGTTCCCAGAGGCTCTGCTTCTCAGAACCCCCGGAACCGCTGCAAACCTCGGAGGGAAAGCTGCCTTCCAACTGATGCCAGACACTCCCGCTTCTCCCGTTTGGGTCCGAGTCCCCAGCGATTCGCCCGTATCTGGAGCTCAGAGTCTGAGACTCCCCCCTGACCGAAAACGACAACCGCGCTCTCAGCCACCAGCCCGCTTTGCGCGCGCACCTCCGCACCTGAGTATTTTCCACACTGCGCCTCCTCTGAGCCTCGGTGTGCTGTTATTTTTCCTTCTAGTTGAAGAGTCTCTCCTCAGCCAGCCTTCCTGTGGTTCTGGGTGATGTCCGTTCCGTCTTTTAGTTGTATTTTTGAAGTGGTTGTTTGCGGCAGCAGTCTCTGGTGTTTACCTATGCCGCCATCTTGCTCGGAATCCCCACACAAGGTCCTTATCTTGTTTTCTTTTATTCTTCTTGCTTATCCTCATTCTCCACTCCCAATCTACTCCTCTATCTGTGGACAATTATTGTAATGTGTTTGGTGCTTTTCTTGGATATTGAAATAAAGTACTATTTTGTTTTGTGTTTATGTTTTAAATTTGTCCATCATGTTATAGATCTTATCTAACAGTTTCCTCTCAACACTATATATGAAAGATCTTTCCACATAACTCTATCTTTACTTGTTACCTCTGTGAGTATCCACAATATTTCCCCCATCTATCCCCCTAGAGACAGGTACCTAGGTTGTCTACAATGCCCTACTCCACAAATAATGCTTAAGCAAACATTCTTACATCTGCTTCCATGGGGACCAGAACACAAGTTCCACCGTAGTGGGATGGATGTGTCATCAGACATACCGTATACTAATTTAAACTAAGTTTCTCAGATTCTTCTCCCAATTAGCTCTTTGAGTCTATAGTCTTTGTTTTACCATTTTTTTTCTGTTGGTTTCCTGTTTTTTAATAAGGATTTCTTAAATATTCTAGATATTATCCCTTGTCAATTTTGAATTCTCAGATAACTTCTCCCAATCTATTCCCTGTTGGTTGACTTTATTGGTGGTGCCCTTCATTGAATAGAAATTTATAATATTTTATGTAGTCAAGTTTATCATTTTATCTTATGCCTTATACTTTTGGGGTCTTCATAGTTTTATCTGTCATTTTTAAGACTATAATTAATCTAAATTATATTTTTGAGAACTAACAATGTTTTTTCTATATGTGATCTGTTTTCTTAATATCATCTGATAAAGAAACCATCCTTTTTCATTAGGTCCACTTCTATCACATATCAGGTTTCCCTGTAAACATGGACTTGTTTTTGAGCACTCAATTCTGTTCCAATGATCTATATACATGTTTCTGCACCATATTGTCTTATTGCTATGGCTCTTTTGTGTACTGTGTCAGAATCAACATTTTTTTCTGAGCTAAACTCAATTACATTATGATTTATTTTAGTTGCTAGATTCAGCTTGCTAACATTTGAGTAAGGATTTTTGCATCAATATTCATAAGTGAGAACCACATAAAATTATTATTTCTTGAACTACTTGTAGCTGATATGATTCCCCTATTCTTTTCCTGGCTAACTAAACACAGACTTTATAGCAGACATAGATCCCTTGATTTCAGGGAAAAGTAGGTCCCTCTCTGATCCTACAAGATGAATCCTTATTGCTCTAATCCAGTCATAGGAATTTCACTTTCCTCTACCAGTGATTTCTCTGGGTATCTGTGTGTACTGAGTTCTGACCAAAGAGATATAATACGACACATGCTTGAGAACTCTCCTTTCTCATGTATAAATAGCTTCACTTGGGGAAAGTCTTACCCTGACTCTTCCTTTCCTTTGGAAAGTTTGAGATCATGAGGCTCTAAGCTACCACATGAAGTAGCAACCTTAAAGATAAAAAGACAGTAATAGAAATGGTAGAGAAGAAAGTTAAAAAGAAACTAGGTTCCTGATGGCATCACTAAGCAAGTGAATCAATTCTATCAACTTGAAGCACTATAATTTATGTGATGTGAGAAAAATAAACCACTAGTTGTTTAAGCATGACTAAGTTTTTGTGACTTGAAGTTGAATTCACCCTAGATCATACACTTTCTGTGTTACAGTAAGTTTTCCCAGAAACAGATTCTAAGATAAGAATTCAAGATGTAAAAACCCTATATAAAATATTAACAGAGTTCAAAGATATATGAAAAGGACAATATGTCAAGATCAAATCTGGCTTATTCTAGTGATACAGGGCTGATTTAACATTTGGAGATCAATGGGATTCCCTACATCAAAAGATTAAATTAGAAACATCACATGATCTTCTCAGTAAATGCAGGAAAATGCTTTTATTAAATTAAGCATCATTTATGATAAAAACTGCTACCCTACTAGCAATAGATGGGAACAGCTTACTGTGTGAAAAGCTATCTTTGAATCCTACCTTAAAAATCATACTTAATGATAAAATATTGAAAGCTTTACCTCTGAGAATGAGAACAAGAGATGGACGTCTGCTGTCACCATTCTAATCACCACTCTCCTAGCTATTGCAGTAAAGCAAGGCAAGAAAAGAAATTGGAAGAAAAAACTAAAAGTCTTATTTCCAAATGACATAAGAATGTAAAATATCCAGAAAACTCTACAGATAAATTATTAGAATTAGTACATGAGTTAGGACAATCACAATATTAAAAATCTGTTTTATATCTAACTACTAATAATATACAGAATTTAAATAGTCATTATAATGAGATTTAAAAAACACCTAGCAGCTTGGAATAAGTCTAATGAAAACTCTACAAAAACTCTACAAAAATGTTACTAAATTAAAGAACATCTAAGTAAACGATGAGATGTGTTCTGTTCACATATTAAGTTTAACATTGTAAAGATGTGAATTGCCATGGTTGATCTATAGATTCAATGGAATTCCAAATAAAATCTCAAAAGGTGTGTGTGTGTGTGTGTGTGTGTGTGTGTGTGTGTCTGAGAAAACTGGCTAGCAATGTGTGAGTGATACGGTTTCTCTGCATTTTCACCAGGATTGGAGTTGTCACTATTTTTCATTTTAGTCACTCTGATAGATAAGTAGTGATAGCATCATTGTGATTTTAGTTTGAATTTCCTCCAGTTTACTGATGTTGAATACCTTTCCACTCACTTAATTTGCCATCTGTATATCTTCATGTGCTAATTGGATTGTTTGCTTATTTGCTGTTGGAGTTCTGAGAGTGATTTATATATCCTAGATCCTAGTCTTTTGCCTGTTGCATGGTTTGCCAGTCCTTGGTCAGGTAGGTGGGTTTTCTCCCATACTATAGCTTATCTTTTCATCTTTTAAACAGGGTCTTTCATGGAGCAAATTTTTAAATTTTGACAAACTCCAATTTGTCATTTTTTTCTTTATTAGGTTGTGTTTTGGTTTCAGACCTTAAAATATTTGCCCAGTCCTAGAACCTGAAATTTTTCTATGTTTTCTTCTAAAACTTTTATAGTTTTATATTTTACATTTAAGTTTGTAATTAATATTAACTTTTGTATAAGGCATGAGGCTTCAATTGAAGGTTTATTGGTTTAGCCTATGAATGTCCAATTGTTTTAGTGACATTTGTTGAAAATTCTACCTTAATTCTATTAAATTGATTTTGCACATTTGTCAAAAATAAGTTAGGCATATTTGTGTGTTTATGTTAGCATTTCCGGGTTCTTCTATTCTCATCCAATGTTCTATATGTCTATCCCTCAACTAATACCACATAGTAAGCATTATTATAGCTATACAACTCTCAAAATTGGAAATATGGTTTCCTCCCACTTGATTCTTTTTAAAAAAATATTTCTAGCTATTTTAGTTCCTTTTTCTTTCCATATAAATTTTAGAACAATCTTATCTATATTTATAAAAATACTGCTAGAATTTAGATAGAAATTATTTTAAACCTGTTCATCAATTTGGGGAGAACAGATATCTTTTTTATTTGGCGTCCTTCAATACATTAATACAAAGTTCTCTCCATTTATGCAGATCTTCCTTAATTTCTTTCATCCGCATTGTGTCCTTGTCAGCATACAAGTCCTATACATGTTTTCTTATATCTACATTGAAGTATTTAATATTTTTGAGCAATTTTAATGTCGGAGTCCATATGTCCATTGCTAATACACAGACATTCAATTGATAATTGATTTTTTATGTTTACCCTGCATCTTGGGACCTTGCTGGGCTTAGTGATTAGGTCTTCTAATGTTTCATTCATTTAGTCTCATTCTTTTTCTAATTCTGTGAACATTTAAGTCCTCAAGAATCTATAAGGGGACATCTGTAATACTTTCAACAATAAAGAGAAATTTTAAAAAGTAATAATAAAGTAAAATATGCTACTTCCATAGTATAAAATTCATAAAAATTACATCTGAACTTCTTGGGGGTCTAATTCACTGGCACTGATTGTTACAGTGGTTGATTATTTCATGCGGAGTTTGTATTTGGGGGCTCTAATTTCTTCTTTAGTGACACATTCTGAGCAGCGACTCAATATAAACTAGTTCATGTTATTTGTGTGATTTTACATGTTCTCCTGAAGAACTCCAGCGATAGTATTACCTTAAGATCATTTTTATGTCAATTAAAAAGGTATTACCCACAATTAAAAGTTATTTGAAAATAATTTTTTCTTTGATGAAAACAGACAATTTCATTCTTATGCTGGTGAGAAAATCCAAATGGAAAGAGATCCATTACTTAAATTTTTAGATCTTATAAAGTATTCCTGGTCTGAGACTTTACTGTCAGGAGGCCATTGATTTCCATTGCTGTTTTTAAAATGATTATTGGTTTATTCATGTTCTCTCTTTTCCTCATACCAATTTTGGCATTTTCACCATTTCATCAGTGCTTCCAACGGCTTGCATACATTTCTTCACAATATTTTTATTATCTTAAATCCTGTGCTATCTACAATTATTATGAAGTTTTTTTCTGTATTTTGTCTTCTTTCTTCTTGTCTAGTCCTTGTAGAGGTTTGCCTCTCAAAAGTCTTTGAAAACCAGCTCTTAATTTTGTTCTGTACCGATTAACTTTAGACAAAGAATAATAAAGTCAATGTCCTTCAGACATTTTGTTTATAAAGATGTTTCCTATAAATTCAAATTACCATAAAGCAAATCAAGAATTTAATTATGCGTAGATAGTGCTCAAGATCCATGGAGTTTCTTTCCTATTATGATCAGGATGAAAATATGACCAGTATTTCCATTGCCCTGCCCTCTTACACCTGCCCATCACCTGATTTATATCACCTGTATCACTCATCGTTATGAACAAACCACTAGGATACTCAAAGCATCTTAGTTATTATTGCACCAGCTTTCCTCCAAAAATGACCACATCGTGACAAATATCACATTCCATAACCTAAGTCGTATTCCCTAAGAAAACAAAAATGTCAGCACTACTTCCACTGATAAAAAAAAACGTATGCTGTGGGACCACTCCCTGCATTTCCTATTTTTAAAAAAATAGAAAGCTAAGTGAACACTGAGTTTTTTTCATGGGGGCAATGAAATTAAGAACCACAGGAATTTAAGATTAAAAGTGACCATAGAAATCAAATAATCCATCACCTTTGTTGCGCAGTTGAAGAAATCGTGGCCTGGAGAACTGACAACGTACAAGTTAACACGTGAGAACCAGACTCACTCAGATCACTGATTATAGCCTGATAATAAACCTATGTTTTCCCTTAATGAAACATGGTAGGAAAAATGGCCACATTGTCAGAAACTACAAATTTGGTAGTAATGAAGGGAGATGGAGAAGGAGCGGTACAGGAGGGGAGACAGAACTTAGGGGAAGATTCTAAAAAGCAACTGTAATGGGAGCACATGAACTTGAGAACACTACTCCTGTTACCACATGGCAATAAAGAAGAGCTGGCTTTTTAATTCGTGCCATTTTTGTAAATCAAGTCGAAGGTCCCGTTTGTAGCTTATTACTCAGATTGGTATTACTCTTCTCATTGTCAAAACAAGGATATATTTACCTGCAAGTTATCTGGGCGATTATAGAGCACAGGGTGCAAGAAAGAAGGCAAACAAAAAACAGGCATCAGTAATTCTGACTAGAGAAGGCTAACTCATGCCGGCATTTCCTGCCTGTCACATTTGCAATCTAGGAGGGAGAGGGAAAAATGTAACGTAATTTAATTTAAGCTCAGAGCCTAATCATCCATGACCTTTAAACTCTGAAACCAGTGCTACTGCCCACATGGTAAATGCAATTAGGAAATCTGATTTCCTATGTTGTAGGCAATGAAATTTGTTTTAATTGACACTGATATATATTTGTAATAACTTCTGTATAAATTAAAAATCAATGCCAATTTCAACTCTCTGGGTAATTATTTTATTGAACAGACAAAATTTCACAGGGGCTGAACATTTGCAAATGGCAAAACAACAAATAAATAAAAAACAAGTCTGAGCATTCAACTGTTCTACACCCAGAGAGGGCCCTTCAGCTGCTAGGCTTATCAAGCCCGTTAAGCAAACTTGCCTGGCCCTGCGGTTGCTTCAGAATTTAGGGAGCTACCCCAAAATGTCATGGCGTATAGGAGCCCCTCAGTCATTTCAACCATTTCTCCACTGGTACCCTTAGACTGGACCACCAGCAAAGTCTCTGCTTCCTTCTCTTTCCTGAGACCTTTAGCTCTGCTTTAAATGAGACACAACTGAGCCTAATGGAGCAGCCCTCACTATGGCCAGGCGGGGAACCTGTGTTCAGAGTCGGCACACTGGGAGGCAGGTTACACCTCAAACCCTGACCAGCGACCAGGCTTTGACTGCACTATGCTAACCAGAAAAGTCAGCATGCATGGAACATGTGTGTGAGCACGCATCCACGTGTGCATGCACTAACACCCTCCCCCCACCCCACTGGGTCACTGATGAGAGGCCTGCTGCGGAGGCTGTTCTGGCTCCCAGTTGGTTTTTGTGGGCAGAGAGTTCACAACGCCCTTCCTCGCCAGGGAGGAGCCGGCACTGCGCTGGGCACCGGGTATTTCAGAGCACCAGGCCAGTGGACAGCGAGGTTCCCCTGAAAGAATAACCAGCCCCTCTTTAGTGCATCCGCTTAAGCTCCTCCTTCCTTCCTAAACTGCTGGCTGCTAGAATCTAACAGCACTTGAACAGTCAGCAAATGCTGGGGAGAGGAAAGCTGTCAGGGCTATTACTGTACTTCCTTTTTCTTTTCCGCATTGATTTCATCTGAGGCTGAAATATCAGCAACTGTGCCTGTCAGATCTGGATTTAAACTCCCTATACGATCCTGAAAGTCTCCCCTGCTGCCGTCAGGCCACTTAGAGCTGGGTCCTCTGTCTGAATCCCCACGTGTACACGCTCAGACCTGGGGGCTGACTACAGTGTTACCATCTAAAAGCTCCTTCCCCAGGGGTCCAAGCCACCGAGCATTTCTCATAACAAGAAAGATGAAAATGAGGATTCTATAACACAAATAATAGCATGCTAAGATATTCTTATTTACTATTAATTTACCTATACTTTCTAAGGTTTCTACAGCAATCTAGCATTACTTTTGTTATAAAATAAAACTTTGTTACACTAGCATGAGATGAGCTACAGGAAGAATGCATAAGGAACATAAATCTCCCTATATACACCCAGAATACCCACGTGTTTATAGACAGAGGAAATGTACAATTGTATGTAAGTAAACATAGGAGCCCTGGAAAATAGAGTTAAGCTTGTGAAAATAGAGCTGAAATCGCCTCCAGAGAATATTCACATACATCCACAAAGATATTTATATAACCCGCTGTGGAGACTACCATCTTACTTTCTTGCCATTTGGGCAGCCCTGGACACCCTAGCAGAGCCTCCCTACAACCCTCTAGTGAGTACCCTAACCTTACTATGACATGAATTCAAATGGCAGTGAATTAGAAAATGGGGAATCCTCTCTGGTAACAGCACAAAACACAAAACTCACCAACCTTACAAATGTCATGGTTTTTTAAGAGAACCAAGGGACCAGGGGAAAATAGGGGATGGTTAAAAACAAACAAACAACAAAAAAACCTATTTCCTTCCTTCAAGCCAAAAGTACTCAATTATAACTTTCTTGTAAATCTCTACCAATCTGTGCTCTATGTAAATCTCAGACGGAAGTTCTCTCAGTGAGCCCACCCCTGGAAAGGGCTTTCTAGGATGTTTATAGAATCATTATTGGAGGTTTTCCTCTGCAGGAAAGAAAGCCATATCTGTAGTTCCATTCTTAGGGGGTACAGAAAGGAATTTCGGGAGGCAGTAAGCCTTTTCATTAAAAAAAAAAAGACTGTTGTTCCAACCATAATTATATTCTCACAAAGAAACTCAGAAATGGGATTTTCTTTTCTGGTAGATCAATGGCTTTATCCAAGCAACAGCTCATGAATAAATCTCTTTTTAAAGATCTAAAATGTGACACAAGCTCATTATTAGAAAATATTCAAATAACTAAGTATATGGTTTTAATGGGGAAAATTGTGGTACAGTATTCTGAACCAGAGCTGCATTCTTAATGATATATATTTTTTAAAAATTATTGGATGAGTACATTTTTAGTTAGATTAAAGTGTATCTTCTGTGAGATCACTTTTCCTACATATTTCAACTGTAGCAAAATAATGCAACACTAATCTGTAAGACTTTTTTCAGTAATAGATGTTTTCCCTCAGTAAATCAATGCAAAGGCTAATTGGGGTGGAAGGTGACTATCTCTCGTGGTTATAAATACATTTGCATTGCTATCAATCTTTTCCACTACCAATGTTAAACGAGGCTGAACCTAGAGAAAAATGAAGTTCATTGTTAGCACATAGCAAATGCTGCCATCAAGTGGCCAAATGGAGAGTTGCCCTAACAAAACATAAAGTTGTCAACTAAGTTACTAACAATGTTTAAAACCTGAAATCAATCAAGCTAAAAATGTGGCCTGAAAAGCCAACCAAAACGAAAACAAAACAAAAAAACTACAATACTCTTCAAGTGAATATTCTTTAGTTCAGGGTAGCTAATTGCTAAATAATATATCCCCTTGACCTAACCGGTTTGGCTCAGTGGATAGAGCATTGGCCTGCGGACTCAGGGGTCACAGGTTCGATTCCGGTCAAGGGCATGTACCTTGGTTGTGGGCACATCCCCCATTGGAGAGTGTACAGGAGGCAGCTGATCGGTGTTTCTTTCTCATCGATGTTTCTAACTCTCTGTCCCTCTCCCTTCCTCTCTGTAAAAAATCAATAATATATATATATATAGATAGATAGATAGATAATCTTCACCACAAATCCTGTCTATGGCAATGTTATATGTTGGTTGCATTAAACTTGAACTATTTAATGTTAAAAGTCATTGAACTCCACTGTCTAATGTTAAAAAAAAAATTTAATAATCTTAGCACCTGATATGTGCAAATTTGTTCTAATAATTTTCACTATTCACTGCTTAGAATCAACTTTGAAGTAGATGGGTCATATCTGAGTTATGAGAAATGGTTTCCCTATAACACAACTTGATATTTTACATATTAGACTGTGGGAGATCATGTTTTTAACTTACTAAAAAACTGGCCCTTAAATCTCTATAATTAATTGTAATGTCAACTTATTCCCATTTGCATGGTAAGGAAGAAAAGTACTATACAAAGGTGAGAATTACAAAAAATGGGCAATATTTTTAAATCCACACATTTTGATGATGTTCATGAGAAACTAATTTTTTTTTCATTTACATAATGACATGCGAAAGCACTGAGCCCTAGTTAAGATGTTTATTCTCAAAGATGTTCTAAGTGATGCAGGTAATTAAATAGTTAATCATTGCTCAATGAGCAAAAACATTTTAAAGATACATTTCATAATTAATACAACTTTGAAAGTAGGAGCAGGCTCTAAGGTTTTTCAATGTCCTATAAAACCTATGGTATAAAGTATTTCTCAAAGTGTGGGCAGCAGTCCACCTGCAATAGAATCATATGAAGTTGTTATAAAGCATCAGATTCTTAGACTTCATTGTGGACCTTTTGGGTCAGAATTTCAACAGAGAAAAGAATGGAATTTGATTTTTTTACAAATTCCATAGGTAATTTCTGTCACCTTAAAGCTTAAAAACCACATCATTTTAGTAAATGAGAGACAAAAGTAAACTGATTTTCTTAAGATCACAAAGCTATATAAGAATCAGAAATAGAAGCCAGCCATCCTGCCCTCCAGTCCAAAATTCATTATCCTATACTACACAAACTGGAATACACTTTTCATTTCAGGTCTCAGAATCCTTGCACTAAAATTGAGAGCTATTTACTACAAATAATAGAGACACTTCTGAAGTTATGCCTGTGGTCTTTAATAAGCAAAAAACAAAAGGAGCTAGGTTATTTTAAAAAGGTATAACAGTATGAGTTTTCTTATTATTCATCACCATTAAAACTGATAGCAGACTTCCTGTAAAGGCAACAGTGTAAAATTGTTTTCTAGTCTTCTTTTTACTAGGAAACCAAATAAAAAAGGTCAAGAAACATAAAGCAGAAGATGAACCTTAGTGTGTTAGACTGTTTGCCCAGAGACAGGGATAATGATTCCATCTATCACTGGATGCACACCTATTACAAAGTGACTTTGCCACCCCTTGAAACTGGATTGGGCTTCTGACTTGCTTTGACCACCAGACTGAAGCAGAAGTATTGTTATGTGACTTTTCTAGCTTCAGCCTGGAGAGGTCTTGCAGCCTCTTACCCTCTTGGATGACTGAGACCACCATGCTATGAAGATATTCAGGATGAAAGACCATATGCCCAGATGCCCAGATACCCCAGCTGCCTCAACCATCAGATTGCAGCTGAGTCACCAGCTGATTGCAGCCACATGAATGAACCCAGGCAAGACCAGCAAGACTGGGAGAACCAACAGAATTTGGAGAAGGGATAAATTGTGGTTAATTTAAGTCACTATGTTTTGGGATAGTGTATTACATAGCAATGGACTGCACAACAACCATAACACATAACACTAAACTACAACATATAAAGAAACAACTGCAATGCTCATCCATAACCACTGCCAAGTGCAATGAAAATAATACAAAGGTGTGGGGGGGGGGGCGGGGGAGACTCCATGAGAGACACAAGCCAGTGCAGCTCTAAGTGGAGTGAGCATTCATCACAGTAAGTGGGATACACCAAGACAAAATGAATGACTCTTCATTTGAATGGCCAATTGGGTTTCATGCAGAAGTTGTGGAACCCTCACTAAACTTTACTTTATACCACAGTGTCAGGTATTGCCAAGTGACATAAGGAAACATATAGACATGCCATCTGTTCCAGAGAGCTGCTGCAGATGGAACAGGGTGGTAAAGGAATTATCAGCAGCAAAGAGAAGCCAGGAAAATCACTATAGAAGGAAGGAAGGAAGGAAGGAAGGAAGGAAGGAAGGGAGGGAGGGAGGCTATATATTTACATGTATCTATATCTTTATATATAGGTATATAGAGAGAATTACTTCACATATACCACACACACACACACACACACACACACACACACACACTCACAAACATATTTGTGACTTCAACCCAGAGTTGATTTATATGTCTATTAGTAGAATATTAGTGAGAATAAGTTCAAAAGCCATGGTCTAAAATGCAAACTCCCTGCTGCACTCTACTTAAGCCTCCTCTAGATGATCGTCATCAAACAGCTAATATGGGTGTGTATTATCTATATATATAAAAGCCTAAGTGACTGAACGACCAAACGACCGGTTGACCAGTTGCTATGATGTGCACTGACCACCACGGGGGAGATGCTCAATGCAGGAGCTGCCTAATGGTGGTTAGTGTGCTCCCACAGCAGGAGCGCCACTCAGCTGATCAACAGGCACCAGATGTAGGACTCACAGCTGGCAAGCGCTGCTGTGGTGAGAGCCTCTTCTAATCAGGACTGACTAGACACGAGTCTGCGGCAGGCGCAGCAGGGCTGGGATGAGCAGGAATGGCAGACAGGAGCAGCAGGCAGCATTGGACTGCCGGTTTCGGCCCAATCCCCACAGGCCACGCCAGGGACCCCACTGGTGCACGACCAACCTCCCACAGCCAGCCAACCTCCACAGCCAACCTCCCATGGCCGGCCAACCTCCCACAGTCCCTCCCCGCGGCCAGCCAGCCCCAATCAGCCCTGATCACCAGCCATGCAAAGGACCCCACCTATGCACAAATTCGTGCACTAGGCCTCTAGTAGCTGAAAAATAATCAGGGGGAAAATCAGCTGAGGTTTATAAAGAAGATAGTTCCAAAAACCTAAAGAAAAGAATAGGGCAAGTAGAAGGCATATTTAAAAAAAATCACAAGTCTACAACATAAATCAGACCAAAAAAATAAAATACTATTTAAATAAAAGGAATTTTAAAAATTACAACCCTTGAAAACAAGAGTTCAGACAAGACATAGTAGGACACAGGAAAAAATCAGAAAATAAACATAATGAAAAGTGATGTATCAGAGTTAAAGGATAGAAGAGAAAAATGAAACTATTATATAAATGAAGGTCACATTAGAGCCATCAATGGGGGGAAGGGAGGAGGGGAAGCAAGCCATTTCTGAAAAGAAAGAAAAAAAAAACAGAAGTATAGAATAACAAAGATTTTTAAAGTAGTTGAAAGAAAATTACTGTTATGAAGCCAGAGGACATCCAACATTTGTATAATTGACATTGCTAAATAAGAAACATAACAATATTCAAAGATGGAATAAAAGAAATTTTCCCTGAAATAAAGGAAGAATCACATGTACAGATAAAATGAGTACAATACACAGCAGGAAAAAGTTGTTATGGAATGATCAGCATATAACCTGAGAAACTCACTGGAGATTAATGATAGAGTACTCAATGGGGGACAAGAAAGAATCAATTCCCCTACAACAAAGAATAAAATTTGGCTGACCTCAGACTTTTATAAAAAGCACTGTAGAAGGCAATAAAGCAATATCTACCAAGTCTTCAGGGAAGAAAAATATAAACCAAGGATGTTCAATCTGAACAAGTTATCATCTTATCTAATAAAAAAGAAACATGCAAATTGACCGTACCTCCGCTACACTCACAAGCCACGCAAACCAGGCAATCAGAGCGACTATATGCAAATTAACCAAACCAAGATGGCAGCCGGCAGCCACAGAGCTGGAGCAAGCAGGAGGCTTGGTTGCCCCGGCGATGGAGGAAGCCAAGCTTCCCACCTGCCCTGGCCCGCTGTGGCCTCCACTCAAGGCAACAAAGTTTCAATTATAGAAGATAAATAAATCCCAGATACCTGCTTCCAGCCAGCCTCCACTGGGAGCTTGGGTGGCTGGGGGCTGTGGCCAGCCTGCAAACAGCCATCAGCCCCTCACCCAGGCTGGCCAGGCACCCCAGTGGGGACCCCCACCCTGAAGGGGCTGTGGCCATCCTGCACACAGCCATCAGCCACTCACCCAGGCTGGCCAGGCACCCCAGCAGGACCCCCGACCCTGAAGGGGGTGTGGCCTGCCTGAAACGGCCATCAGCCCCTCACCCAGGCTGGCCAGGCACCCCAGCAGGACTCCCCTCCCTGAAGGGGGTGTGGCCAGCCTGAAAACAGCCCTCAGCCCCTCACCCAGGCTGGCCAGGCACTCCAGCAGGGTCCCCCACCCTGAAGGGGGTGTGGCCAATATGAAAACGGCCCTTAGTCCCTCACCCTGGCTGGCCAGGCACCCCAGTGGAACCCCCACCCTGATCCGGGAAACCCTTCAGGACAAACCAGCCGGCCCCCACCCATGCACCAGGCCTCTATCCTATATAATAAAAGGGTAATATGCAAATTGAACCTAACAG
>NW_005353663.1:94544-104490 GCF_000412655.1 Myotis brandtii
CAGCTTAGGCCTGCTCCCCTCTGGCAAGTGGACATCCCCCGAGGGCTCCCAGGCTGCCAGAGAGATGTCTGATTGCCAGTTTAGGCCCAATCCCCCGGGGAGTGGGCTAAGCCAGCAGGTGGACATCCCCCGAGGGGTCCCAGACTGCGAGAGGGCATAGGTCGGGCTGAGGGGACCCCACCCCCCAGTGCACAAATTTTTGTGCACAGGGCCTCTAGTTGCAAGTATAAAAGTAATTGATGCATAATATGAAACTTGCTACATAATATGAAACACTAGAGACCTGGTGCACGAACTACGTGCACTCAATGGGAGAGGGTCCCTCATCCTGGCTTGCACCCTCTTGCTGTCCAAGAGCCCTTGGGGGGGATGTCTGACATCCTTATTGCTGCTAAGGAGGCGAGAGACTCTCCCACCACCGCCTCTGCACTCGCCAGCTGTGAGCCCAGCTTCTGGCTGAGTGTGCTCCTCCTGTGGGAATGCACTGACCACCAGAGGGCAGCTTCTGCATCGAGCATCTGCCCCCTAGTGGTCAGTGCGCATCATAGCAACCAGTCATTCCACTGTTCCATTGATTTGCATATTAGCCTTATATTATATAGGATAGTTCCTTTGAGCTCTTCTTTGAAAAAACTATTGTGGTAGGATATCCCATACACTTAGAGATGAATGGAGAAATCACTGTAAAGACACTACTCAATTGTGGCATTATAAGTAGAACAGTACACAAATGTTGTAGATCACAGCAATTTAGAAATAATAATATAATCTGCCTCTGGTGATGAGGGGAAGTAGGATAAAAAAAGCATATTTTTCTCTACTGCTCTCTCTTTTTTTTTACAGAGAGGAAGGGAGAGGGATAGAGAGTTAGAAACATCGATGAGAGAGAAACATCCATCAGCTGCCTCCTGCACACCCCCAACTGGGGATGTGCCCGCAACCAAGGTACATGCCCTTGACCGGAATCGAACCCGGGACCCTTCAGTCCGCAGGCCAATGCTCTATCCACTGAGCCAAACCGGTTAGGGCTCTCTACCTCTCTTAGAAAAAAAGTCAAATAGACATTGAGCCTTAAAGTGATAATTCATTAAATCATGATTTAAATATATAAACACATGGAAAAATATAAACATCTCAGACCACATAGCAAATAAAAATGACTAAAAACTAAAAGCATATTATAAAAAATGGCAATTTTAAAATTAAAAAATGGTTGTTAAAACACTAAATGCAAATGAGCAAAAAATATTCCCTATATTTTTACATTTAATCCCCTCAAATTAGATCAAAAAGAGAAAATCATCTGTTTTATAAGTATGATTCCAAAAGGCTTAAAGAAAAAAGATAAGCCAGTAAACAAACAGACCTGAAACTGCTGGTCGAGGAAGAGCCGAAAACTCAACAAATGTCCCTGTAGAGATGGGAGACTGCTCTGTTCTTCCCTCATCCGCGGTGAGGGTGATGAAGACCAAGTCTGCCTGTAGGAGGTACACTTTCTAAAACAGAAAACCAAAATTCAACAAATAGTTATAATAAATCATAGCCCAATTTCAACACCTCTCACTGCCTCATTCACCATTTATTCAACAGCACCAGCAATTTTTTAAAATAAATTTTCATGGTGTTTCTATTAATAAGTCATTTGAAACTGAGAATGAGCCTATTTCTGAATTTTTTTGACGATTACTTCTTTCAATAGCAGTGCTTCAGGGCTGCTTTTGGAAAAACATTATTTCCCTTTTTTCATTTTTTAAAAGCCATCTTTCACATGACTGGCTCAAGGGTAAAGAGAGGAAAGGGGAGTTCATCTAAGAAATGATGGCAACCCATTGAGTTTGATATGCTTCCTTTCACGTTTGCATAACTTCTACAATATGCTTCAATGCTTCTTCAAAAGTGATTTGATGACCCCCAAAAGCTGTGCTATAGTCCTCTAGGAAAAAGTACTCCATTTTATTCTAAGAGCTTTAGAAGAACTGTGAGACTCCTGGAAACTATGAGCTGTTCCTAACATTAAGAGAATCAAAAGACAATCAGAGACATCATTTTCCACTAACCTGGGTGTGATAGGTCTTCCTATTGAGGAGGTGATGACTAGAGGGGACAATCTCGGTCCTAACTTAGAGCAAAAACAGGAAGCCACCAGGAAACAGGCTGGGAAACTTTACACAGAGGTGGCAAGTTCAAGAGAGACCCTGAATGTCACAAAACTGGACAAAGTAGTGAAGAAAAAAAACCTTGGCAGAATATGCCAATATGGCCCTGACTGGCTTGGCTCAGTGGATAGAGCATCGGCCTGCGGACTCAAGGGTCCTGGGTTCAATTCCGGTCAAGGTCATGTACCTTAGTTGCAGGCACATACCCAGTGGGGAGTGCACAGGAGGCAGCTGATCAATGTTTCTCTCTCATCGATGTTTCTAACTCTCTATTCCTCTCCCTTCTTCTCTGTAAGAAATCAATAAAATATATTTTTTTTAAAAAAAGAAAGACTGGATCATTTGGAAGAAGCTTCCTGTGCCCCACTGCTCTGCAATTGAATTTGCCGTTGGCTGGAGGTGGTGCCAGCTCATCCTCACCGGCCAAAGCCCAGGGCCGCTTCCGGCTATTGTTGTGGTACATTCTTAAGTCCAAGACAAGGAAGCCTGGAGAAAAATACCTCAAATGCCACAACACCATGGTGTAAAGCAGCCAAGGTAGGGCAGCTGCAGGCGTCAGGTCGGCCTAATTGGATTGGGTGGAATCAGCTGGTCGCTCACCACCTCAGCATTCCCATAGGGCTCTGAATTGTAACTGGTCTGCCGGCTTGTTCCCCAGGCCCACCCTCTCTAAACAGCCCTGAAGGCAGTAGCTATGCTTCATTTATCTCTACATCTCTAGAAGTGTGGCTGGCATATAGTTTGGGTTCAATAAATATTTTATAAATGTAAGGATTAAGTAAGTACAAAATTCTGCAAAGGGTGAGAGTTACTTGATGGCTGGTCCACCAGCCCAGATGTGATTTTAGAAATCTTCTGGTCCTGGTACAGGTTCTCATGGCCCCAGCCAGTCTTCTCACTGAGCAACAAGCCTAGAAAATATACCTCAAAAATTCAAGAATGCGGCAGGAGAGTAAAAAAAAAAAAAAAAAAAAAAAAGTAAATAATAAGTCTCTCATTCTTATCACCACCAGTTGTTTTTAGGTAATACTGTGGTTTAAAATTATATAAATTTGTCCGAAACTATCCCATAAAATCCTTGGTGTTTATCTAAGGGAAAATATAACCATTTCTAGATAAAGTACTTATACTATTTTTTTTTTACAACCTACCTTGTTGATAATGTTTCTAGTCATTAATTTCAGACTCAGGAAGAGGGAATTCAGTCATTTTTCATAGTCCTGCAGAAGTCAGGCACACTTCTGCCGAATCAAGCACAAGATGATTCTACAAGACCCGCCCAGCAGAAACACATCACCTCAGCCACCGTACGGTACTATTAAAACAAAATGGGAATCCATTTCCATCCCAATAGTTTACCTAAAAGTCTCTCTTTGGCAGGTTTGACCTTTACATTATGAATTTCATTTCGCTGTAAGCACTTACATTTATATTACTGCTTAACATGCACTCTTCACAGAAATCTTCCCTAACAATTTCTAACTGCATTTATTCACGCTGAGCATTCGCTTAACTACTTGCCTAAAATGCAGTACAGTTACCAGAGAAATATTTCCTGTTATTTCAGAACTGTGAAGGTCAGACCAGTTTTATGCAAGGGGAAATGAAATGTTTTGTGTCTTTAGGCTGCGTAGTATAATTTCTATAATTTTCTTGCTGTTTATGTTGGGGCCTTTGACTTCCTCATTTTGCTGTGTTCACCACTGTTCTCTCCTGCATTCTCTCTCATGCCTTTTTAACTGAGCAAGGTGATTGCTAATGCTCTACCACCTATAGGAATTATACATCATGCACAGCATTGAAAATTTAAGGTAAAAACAGCCTTTGTTACCAGAAAGCAAGAATTATATTCATGAAGTAGTTCTACAAAACTGTTTAGTCAAGTAGTTAATGCCTTGGATAAAATGATTTTTCATTCTCTATACTATTTTGAAGAGTCAGATGGTCTCACAGAGATTGCCTACTGTTAGGTTCCTATTAAAGTTGCACACAGTGGTGACATAAGCCCATCCTTGGTGTAAGTGGCTCTTTTCCAATGAAGCCTTACAGCATAGTGGCTAAATGCATGGGCTCTGAAGTCAGAAAGACCCGGACCTGAAACTTCGTTCTACCAGTTATTTGCTGTGTGAACCAAGGCAGGTTGTATAACCTCCTTTGTTCTGTATTCAACAAACTTAGTGCATATTGTCCTATTATTATTATTCCTTGCTTATGGAACTGCAGCAACATGAGCCTCGATACAATTGCAGAAACTGCAGATATTTTCTTCACTGAAAATGCAGTGTGATGGAAATCGCCACCATGAAATGGCTGAGGGGGGCGGGGGGAGTTCTACAAGAACAGGCAGTGGGTTAAGAATTTGTGCCCACATAGGGTCAGCAAAATGAACTGCAAAAAGAACAAAGTGAACTTAGACGGGGTTGGGACAAGTGAGCCCAACCTTGTGGGTGAGGCACAGCAACAGATAAAATCATGGCTGCATTCAAAGACAGCCATTAAGTGGCCTTAAAACCATCCATTGGTTTTTTTCAACCACCACTGCATTGGTTCATTGTTGTGTTGGAGATCAGTGGGCAAGAAGGAGGTGAAGTTGTAGTTAATTCCTCAAGAATGTCATATAAGTCCCAGCTTATGACCTTCCTGTATATCACCTTATTAATGATGGATGTGTATGTGTTTCCTAGATGAGAATGTTCTCTAATATGTGTTTTGCAAGTATAGTGGGTTGAATGGTGGCCCCCAAAATATACAGGGTGTCCCCAAAAATATATATACATTTGAATAATGATTAACTCCAACAGGTTAAATCTGAGAAGAAAGAAACATCAATTGAGCTATCAGCTATTAAAGTATGTATACATTTTTTGAGACACCCTATATATCCACCCAGAACCTATGAATGTGACCTTATTTGAAAAAAGGGTATTTCCAAGGTGATAATTAAGGATCTCAAGATGACATCATCCTGATTAAGCTGAACATGAGCCTAGATACAATTGCTCCCTTCTCCGCTGCCTCACTCCTTCCCTTCGTCGCTTCGCCCTCAGCTCCCTCCCGTCTCCACCGCTTCGCTCCCTCCCTTCTCCGCTGCCTCGCTCCCTTCCTTCTCCGCTGCCTCGCTTCCACCCGTGTCTGCCGCCTCGGCTCCCTCCCTTCTCCACCACTTCGCTCCCTCCCGTGTCCGCTACCTCAGCTCTGCTCCTATCTCTGCTACCTCCGATCCGTTCCCTTCTCCGCCTCTTGGCTCCCTTCTGCAGTGCTTGGCTTCCTTCTACACTGTCTTCAGTCTTCGCTGGGCACCTGTGTATGCAAATTAACCACCATCTTTGTTGGGTTAATTTGCATACGCTTCTGATTGGCTGGGGGGTGTAGTGAAGGTACAGTCAATTAGCATCTTTGTCTTTTATTAGTGTAGATTATTTTATGAAGGGCCAGGAATTGATGGGTATGGTCCAATAACACAAGGAAGGTGGATAGTAGGAAGGCATTTCTATGATTTGTCACCTAACTACCTTGGGTTTACCCTTGATCTGACAGCACTGCTAATTCCAGGTCTTTACCAACCAATGGACCTGGGACTGTTCACATCTTCCCTTGTCCAGGATGGTCTCAGAAACCAAGCAAGTTCAGTCATTCAGAAAAAAACACCAGTGGCCATCTCTGTGAGAATCAGTGTCTAGGGCAACATGGCAATACTTCTTCCCCCTTCAGCTTTTTCCCCCTGTAGGCAGCCCCTGCCGCTCATGCTTCCCTGGCACTATTCCATCGCCTTCAAAATGTGATAGAGATAAATTCAGATTCCAGTGTTTCTGACTGAAGTGTAATCATATCATTGACTCAGTATCTCCAGACTAAAAGGTGACTGACAGCGAGGGAGCAATGCTTAGTCTGAAGGAATGGCCTTCTCACACAATCATCACGAAACAGTCTAGCTCATATGGCAGGGCTTAGAATATCTTCTTTGAAACCAACACAAAACTATGAGGTGAAGAGAAATCAGAGATAGGAAATATGAATGTATTTCTGTATGCAGCCACAATGATGAACCACACTTTAAGAAGTTGCCAAGGACAGTGAGCACTAGATCTCACTGAGGCAGAAAGCTGAGCGCAGCCACAGGATGATGCAGATCTCCAGCCTGACAGACAGTGAACAGATGAGCAGTGAAGTCAACAACTCCTTACTTGCAAAGCAAAGTCTAGATTCCTGGCAGAGCACTTGAGGGTCCTTATACCTATTTTACAACCTACTATGGCAAAGGTGATAGAGCTAAGTAATGAAAAACTGACAAATTGAAAGAAAAATTACCTTTTGGGGTGAGAGAAGAGAGGTGAAGGACAGTAACCTGTTATTAACATCAGAAGTAAATTCTGTGACATAGAAATTTTCAATGTGACCCAAAAAGTTCTATAAGACTAGAGAGTCGGTGCTTGAAATTCATGCACTCGGGGGGGCGGGTCCCTCAGCCTGACCTGAGCCCTCTCGAACTTCAGGAGTCCTCAGGGGATGTCTGAATGACAGCAGTTGGACATCCTTAGTGCTGCCATGGAGGGGGGAGAGGCTCCCACCACCGCCACTGCACTCACCAGCCATGAGTCTGGCTCAGGGCTTCTGGCTGAGCGGAGCTCCCCCTGTGGGAGCGTACTGACCACCGGGGGCAGCTCCTGTGTTGAGCATCTGCCCCCTGGTGGTCAGTGCGCGTCATAGCGACCAGTCACCTGCTGTTCAGTTGATTTGCATATTAGCCTTTTATTACTACATATATAAAAGCCTAAGCAACCATTATGACCGGTCGGTCAAATGACCAATTGACTAGTCACTATGATGTACACTGACCACCAAGGGGCAGACGCTTAACTCAGGAGCTGCCCCTTGGTGGTCAGTGCGCTCCCACAGCCAATCTCCTACAGCCAACCAACCTCCCACGGTTCCTCCCCAGGCTGGCCGGCCCAAATGGCCCCGATAGAGACAGGGCTAGACAGCCCTGATTAGCCCAATTGCCGGCCAGGCCGAGGGACCCCATCTGTGCACGAATTTGTGCACCGGGCCTCCAGTATAGGATAATAGCAGACTCCAACCCACAAATGAGGTTTTTCTTTAATTTGTAATACCTGCAGACATTTAATTAATCCAGCTCACAGTCTTACGGCCCTTCCACTATACTTTATCTTCAAAAAAATAACTGTCCCACTAAAAGATGGTGCCCAAGCCTGTTCTATTCACAAATTCTGTTTTCATGCTGTCTATTCTATTCTTTAAAGCATCCAATGTATTGACTTCGACTTAGGGCAGTGGTTCTCAACCTTGACTGCACATTAGAATCACCTGGGAATCTTTTTAAAATCCTGATTTCTGGGCCTCATCCTCCGGAAATTCTGTTTCTTTGTTACTAATGTTGTGGCCCCACCCCATAACAAAGAAACAGAATTTCTGGAGGATGAGGCCCAGAAATCAGGATTTTAAAAAGATTCCCAGGTGATTCTAATGTGCAGCCAAGGTTGAGAACCACTGACTTAGGGTTTTATTTTTCTCTCCATTTCTTTTTGAGCTCCACCAGTTCACTATTTATCTCTTTCAGCTGTTTCATCATTTGCCCTTTGTGCTTTCTTTGTCTCTTCTCAATGCTCTAATTTCAAAGCTTTCCCTCCCCTTTTTCAAAAGCCTTAGTTCTACAATGAGTAACAACTAGAAATGAACCAGCATGAAATATGTAAAGAGATACTCCAAGAAAAATAAAACCACCAAAATATATAAAGAAATACTTTAAGAAAAAAGTTTAAAGAACATCCAAATACTACACCAGAGAAACCATGCCACAAAGCAAATAAAGACAGTAGATGAAGGTCATAGAGAGATTTTATATAAAATTAATAAGATAAAATAATCAGAAAAAAATAAAGTTGTAATTTCAATGTATGAAACGTTAGAAGCAAGTCATGATTAGGGAGTACCACAATGATAAAACTGAGCAAAATAAAATGAAAAAGAGAATTCTTCACAAATAATAGATAAAAAATGAAACAATTTGACAAACACACAAGAGTTCTAAAATAGCTATAACTGATGCTGCTGAAAAAGGAAACCCTGAAATAAAGATTCAAAAGGTACATTTTGTACCTCCAAGACTGATATAAAATAATCGACCCCAAGGTTTCAAAGATGGACTTCAAAATACTATGAGCATCCAGACAAAAACAAACAAACAAACAAAAAACCACAAGAAATCTCAAGTCACTGATGGGGGCAGTGTGCATAAAGAACTAAGTTCACTTCCCATGAGAACTTTTATTGCCAACAGATAGTGAAGTGGGTCTAGCAGGTCCAGGAGACAAAAGGGTGATGCAGAGATTTTATTTCCAGCCAAGCTATTTTACAAAAATAAAGGCAAATAACATATTCTCAACATGAGGGGACTCAAGAATAATTGAAAAAATAAAGTTAAATGGCTGGTGAAGTAAATTGATTTCACTCGGATATAAAAACTCTCATAAATATGTTGAAAAACAATCTAATTAATAAATATTGACAGGAAGAATTAAGGAAAGATTATGGTATCAGAAATGTAAACACATTGATTTTTCTAATTTTGTAAGCAGATATTTGTTTAAGTTAATAAACAAAACAATAGAGATCATCTTATTTTATAATATAAAGGGAAAATCTTAAAAGATATACAAATAATAACACAATCAGGTAACTTAAAATAATATGCATGTCCTGTTATTACATAAGAATACTCTTTACTGATTTTAATTCTCCATAAATCAATCCATAGATGGAGTCCAGAAAAATGTTTTTGTACAATAAAAATTGAGTCCAGAAAAATGTTTTTGTACACTAAAAAACATGAATTTTAAAAACTAGGTAAAAAAGTAAATAGACAAAAATAGGTGAGTAGCCTAATCTTATATTAAAAGATATTACAAAGCTATGGTAATTAAAAAGCTGAATAGATTAGCTGACTGGACAGAAATAACTATATATAGGATTTAATTCATATGGGATTTATATGTGGAATATGCACATGGAGTTTAGTATAAGATATTGGGACAGTGAAGAGAAAATTACCCAACAAAGTGTGCTGGGGAAAACCATCAGCCAACTGGAAATGGATCAAGCTAAACTTCTACCTCACTCTTATCAAAATAAATTCCAAGTAAATAAAAAGTTTTTAAAAGTTGTAAATACACGTACTCTTTGACTCAGCAATTCCAATATTAGGAATATACCCAATTGATATATTTCCTAATAAGTAATACTTGTGTCAATATTGAATAATTTCTACACCCATTTTTAAACAAAAAAGCAAGGTACAAAACAGTATGTGCAGTATGTTTGTAACGTATATGTGTATTTGTGTATAACACATACATATAATACACATATATATACACACAAAGTTTACTCGTCATAAAACATTTCTAGACAGGATTTGCAGGAAATTTAACAAAGGTTGCCTCTGAGGAGGAGTTCTGGTCAACTGCATACCTGACATCAGAAGGAGACTTTCCTCTTGCCTTGTACAACCATCTGCACTATTTGGATTTCTATCATTGGCATAAATTATTCCTTGGATTAATGAAAAGATACTTAAAAGCTCCAGTTAGCAGAGGTAACAACAACTGGGTGCTGGGCTGCACTTCCTGGGACTCTGGGACCCCAATAATGATGGACTTACTGCACAGGCAACAGGCGATGTCAATGAAGCTTCTAAAATACTTGATTAATTAAAAGCATGAACTCAAAAGATACATGGAGTTATAGAGATACTAGAGGCCCGGTACATGGAA
>NW_005353663.1:105920-127833 GCF_000412655.1 Myotis brandtii
CAGGGGAAGGTGACGCCCCCATCACACCTCTGCTGCTGCCACTGCCGGTAGTGCAAGCCTCAGCTGGCCCTGGTTACCTGAGCCTCGGGCAGCCCTGGGCGGCTGGGGGCTAAGGGGACTGGGGGAGTCTGGAGGCAGGCGCGCAGAGCAGCCACGCCCACCTGGGGGCAGGCCCAGCCTTGCCGCAAGCCTGCCACCCTGGTGGGGCTGAGGGGACTGGGCACCATCATCTTGTGGCTGTGGGTGCTGCCATCTTTGAGGGCGTGGCAGTAAATGAGCATATTTCCTCCTTATTGGCTGTGGGCACCGCCACCTTTGTGATGGTGCGAGGGTCAATTAGCATATTCCCTTTTTATTAGATAGGATTACACTGCTGTAATATATTTATGCAAAAAGTGAGTTCTAGAGTCACGGGCCTAATACCTTAATACCAGGATGTGAAGATAGAAGAATTATACTCATTATATATATTCTAAAAAAAAAACACACACAAAATATGGTTTAGGAAATTATGGAATTTACTTCAGCATCAAATATAGTCTCTTTTCCTTGAGGGCAGATGCTTTGATTTCAACACACAATTAGAATAAACTGTGAAAACTATCTGGTGATGTCTGAGGCTCCCAAATACAAGGATCACAGTGAAAATCATTTCACAAAGTTTAAGTGAGAGCCAGACTCATTTGCTTTACTTCTAACTCCCCTATGTGCTGTGATATTTTCTTTTTAATACTGTCACAGTTGAATATGAAAATTTTATTTTCCTCATCAATTTACAGATACTTCATGGAACTAGATCTCAGTTACAGGACAGAGCCTGGTCATATTCTTGGTGATGATTCCTTGTTTCAGCACTCCAAGAGTGACTGGAAGCCATAATTGCACATGAACTTTATTTAAGCCAGAAAGAAATTAAGGCTTACAGTGTAGTTCACATGAAAATGACATACCCACTCACTCATGCCTTTTTGTTCTGAAAACATTTTGCAGCTGAAGGGCACATTTTTAAGACATATAATGATAGCATATTCAACTTGGTGAGAGATAATTAAATAGAAGTTTGGGGCATCACTGTAATTTAGTTGTAGTTTAGCCATCAGGAAGGCTCTTGAAAACCTCACAAGTTAAAGACCTGTCATTTTCTAACTGGACTACAGGTTTCATTTTCTATCCTTATAAAATAGAAGAGTCACTAGTTTCAGAAACATATTTAGTGTAGAGATTCTAGGGGTCAGAGGCTATAAAAATCTACAGAAATTTTAAAGCATTTCACTAAGTAGTACTAGGTCTGCTATTGATGTTATTTAAAATGTTTACAATATATATATTTTTAGTTACAGATATAATACAGAATATAAGTTCATTAAATTATAAGAGGAACATATTAGAGTCTAATTTAGTATCTGCTTTTTATTAGCCCAGCTCAACCTTATTATTAATACAAAAATCTTATTTCCTGTTTAACAGCCTTATGTCAATCAATGCTTTTCTTCCTCCCGTACCCTGACAAAATAACTTGGCTCAGTTCTCACAAGTTAAGGAGTTAAGTATCAAATAAGTTTGTCTGATCCCCCCATTCGTGCTCTCTCCAAGATCATGCATTGCTTCAGCATCAAAGTTTAAGTGAGAGCCAGACTCATTCACTTTACTTCTAACTCCCCTATGTGCTGTGATACATTTTCTTTTGCCACTGTCACAATTCTTGATGCTATTTCAAAACAGCCCTTCCATTTATAAAAGGAAGAAAGGTTATCTATGGTAAGTAGTGTTCATTTGGTAAAAAATAATAATAATTTACCTCAAACATCCAAATCTTTCCAATGTCCAGAACAAAGTTTGGCAAACTATGGTCTGCAAGCAAATCTAGCCCACTTCCTATTTTTATTTGGCTTACAAGCTAAGAATGATATTTATATTTATAAAATGTTTTTTAAAAAAGTATTTCATAATACATAAAAATGATATGAAATTCAAATTCCAGTGTCCATAAATAAAATTTCATTGGGACACGGCCATGCCCATTCATTTACATACTATCTCTGGCTGCTTTCATGCTACAAGGGCAGCGTGGAAGAGCTGTGACAGAGACCATATGCAGTACACTCATCTTCACACCGCTGTGCAACGTACTACAAGGCTCAGTGATGCAGACGTAATTCAACAGCATTTCAAGTGGCACACATATTGCCATACATTTTATTATTTTATCACTAATGCATACTGACCTTGTAAAAACAAGAAAAGTGATTTTTGACTGTTGCGCTTGTAAGGCACAGTGGCCTATGGATTATTTTGTTATACAATTGTATGGCAAAGTATCGTGTTTACTAGGCAACCACACGTTAGCTGTGCTAGTAGTTTTGACATTGCCACACTAAACACTCATCGCAATATCTCCAACACACAGGAAAGCACCCTGGAACAATTAGAAAACTTAACACAGAATATCTCATTGGAGTAGAATTTATTCACACACAAACAGGGTGCAACCAAAGCTACTTGCCAACTGGCTCATTTGTTAGACAAGCAAAGAAAGCTATTTATTGATGGAGAGTTGACGTTAATTGTGTGTCCAGAGAAAATAAATTTGTTTAAGCCTACTAGTTTTTTTTTAGCAAGGGCAGTTACTTGAAAACACCATAGTCAACTACATAACAAGGCAAATGACTTCAAGTAGTTTCCCTTGCCTTTTGATGAGTCAGTAAATGCAGATGTAAACAACAAAACAAACGGAGCCACTTTAAAGTAGAGCAGGAGCTGCCATGCCAGAGGAACTGCTTTGCAGTCCTTTGCCTTAAATCTTTGGAATGCTAAAACAGGGCAAAATAACCGTTTCACTAAGTAAGCTTGTGTCCAAAAACTGTTTGCAAAGGTAACAAGAAAGAGGTTATTATGACTACTGGACTGATTATCATTGAACTTAAATTTAAAAACATTGTTTAGAATTATCACTAGGTTGTCTGCACCAATAGAAATGCCTTCCTTCTGTTGATATACTTTTTCCCTTCCCTTTCTTATAAATACCCATTTTTGCTTTCGTCTCCTAATCAGAACATTATTTGGGCTTCTGCATGAATTAATGATACCTGAATAGCTATTCTTACTGATCTCAATAAAAGTGTGTTGCTTCTCACTTTTTAAAAGGCCTTTTATTTTTAGGTTAACATTGCCAATACTGCCCTGTTATTTTACTAGAGAAGTCAATGCTGAGTTTGAAGGGACTCATGAGTTAGCCTCTGTGAATAGTCTTCATGCAACACTACAAGGAAGAGTACTTTTAAAGAACTTGAGAAAACACCAATTCAGTGCAAACTGAAGTGGAATCTGCTACGATGTGAGGGTGGTAAAAATGTGTGTGGAGCAGGAAAAGGTTTACTGGGCAAATTTATAAAACTTCTGAAAATGTAAGATGATTAAAGTCAATATTTATATTTTATATCATTCAACAGCAGCTATTTTGTGTAAAATGCTTAAATCTGTCATGTTATTGAACTGGTAAATTTCATTTACTCTTTTAGGCTTACCCATCATCACTTCCATTAAGCTTTATCAGAAATAGGAACTAAATGTGCTGACTTGTCCAACTACACAGCAGTTTGATGGCAGCAAGACTAAAATTTTTCTGAATGAGGAATCACACACACCTTTTATTAACGAAAAGGTGAATAGCTTTGGAAATTAGCTTCTGCTGCAGATTTGATGTTTCTTAATAAGTTCAACTTAAAATTGTAAGGCAAAACAACACTTATATGTGAAACTTATTCTGCACTGGTCAATATGGTGACAACTAATGCTTTTTTACCTACTTCCCATGCTGGCAAGTTAAAATGAGCAGCAAGATCTCCATTTTCCACACAAATTTGCAGTGGGTATATTTTCCAAACACAACTACATTTTTAGTTGTATTTTTGGATTTCAATTCAAGTGCAAAAGAAATTTCCATATTTCAAAATCTAATCATACAATGGTGGAGCATATAACTATCCTTTAATAGGAAGTGATTAATCTGCAATGGAATGATTTGCCAAAAGGCAAATACCTAGAATTCTCTAACTACCTTCCAAATTATGAATATGCTCAATTAAAATCATACCCTAAGGATTGCTAACAGTATTTAGTAGTATCTATCTGTCTGAAGACATTTTCAAGGATGAGATATGTAAAATTACATCACAGACCAGCAAAACAGACACATTTGCAATTGATTTTGAAACCCAATTAAGTGAAATATTATCCCCTCAAAAATAATTCAATTCTTATCAGTAGACTGCATTACAAAAAAACTCGTATTCAAGGATTTATATTTTAAATTTTGTCAATTCAAAATTAATGGAAATTTGTTTTCTTTCTCATTACAGAAGTATATAAAATCCTCAATTTTGCCTTTGGCCCAGTCTAAACTTTACCAAAAAAAGTTTGCCAACTCCAAGTCTAGAGCACTGTGGTAGTGTTTTTCTATTTAAGTAAAATCACAGTATGATAAACATCCCATAAATAATCACTCTTTCTAACAAAACCTTTTTCATATCCCAGAAATATTACCTGGTAATTTTTCTGTATGTAGTCCTTTCTTTGGTTATGATCCATGTAGTCTTAGAAGTACATTTCCTAAGAAAATAACATGTGGCCCTGTATTAGAGCTGGGCAGAGAAAAAACTAGTTATCCTGAACATCAGCAAAGCTTTATAATTCAATTTATTTCTACTCTAGAAAAGTTAGCTTTAACTCTACTAATCCAATTCTACCACAAAATCCTTAAAAACTAAACAAGAGCAAAAATACATCAAATACGGTACTTATGACCTCCATTTTTACCTGATTCCAAAATATTTTTCAAATGTACTAATTATAAGTGTACGGGTTATATAATATATTCAGATTAATAAAAGCCTCAATAATAAGGTTTGCTAATTCAAAACAATTAGGTTTGGCTCTATATTTTGTTTTTCTCATGATAGCAGGTATCTATTGATTTTGCCTGTGCAGTATCCATTCACTCACTTTCTGATAATACTATTCTCATTTCCTTTTGGGTAACACTCCTTCTAAGCATTTCTCAATCCAATGTATCCTCTGAAAGTGGGAGAAGAGCTTTCCTTTAGCCATAGTAACTGGCTCGGGGTTGGGCATGTGCACCAATGAAGGGATAAATGTTAGTCTTAGGATTTTGTTGGAACTGCTGAGAGAAACTGCCCCATATTTTAGCTATAGAGGTCTGAAGCTGCTGGGTGGCTACTTTACATCACACATGAAAAATCCCCGACAATGAAAACAGCAAAACTGAGAGAGATGAACAGATTCCTGACTACACGGGGATCTAGCATGTCTGAAGCCAGTTCTACCACTAGACTGTTCAGCTAACTGTGCTATTGCATCAGCCACGTCAGGTTTTTATCACTTGCAATCCAAAGGGTGCTCACTAATGCAACTATGCAATCATTCAGATTTAACCCCCATCTTCAATCAGATTCTCCTACACAGGGCCTTTTATCTCCAGATCTTCTCATTGTTCCTGAATGCTGGTGCTCAGTGTGTGTTGCTTTGCCTTATCTTGACCTGTAGCATCTTTCAGTAAATAGAGCACCATTAACCCCACTTTGTGAAACCCCTTAAAGCACACAGAACAATGATAAACTGTGAGATATATGCCCCCCACCCATGATGGCAAAGTTTTTCACCTAAAGTTGGAGTAATAATTTCATTTATGTGGACATAATAGAACTTCATTCTTAAAAAGGAATGAGTCAGTTTATTTTCCTTGGTTTACTAGTGGCATTCACTTTAATTAATTGCTCCATTAAGTAGTTCATAGAAGTATAAAAAAATTGTTTAAACTTTCATTAAAGAAAGCTTAGATACTTCCTGGTATGTGCTCTTTACAGGGGGTTCAAACAAAGCAAAACAAAACCAAAAGCATATTCCTATAGCTCTGTTTCTCCCATATACTAAACTCAGTGAGCTGTATTTTAAAAATTTCTATCTCAAATTAGTGAGTGGCATCATCTTACCCATGATGAGAGGAAAGGGTTAAGAGCAAGTTTAAAAAAACTACCTTTATTTTTTATTTCGTTTTCAGTTACATACTTTTAAACAGGGATGTGTTTCATTATTCAGACATTCAGGCAATGTTGACTCATTAGTGTTGACAGAAAAGAAGCATAAAAATGCAAAACGTTGTTGGCTTAACCTGAACATACCTGCATTACCTATTACTGACCAGTCTGTGTTGCCAAAAGATTTATTCCTTGGCATTAAAATGGAGCAATTAAAAATATTGCTAAAAAGCAAATGTGTACACACTGGTCTTTGCAGCAAATAAGGGTATTTATACTTTAAAATATTTTAAGTCCATAATTGGATTAATATACACACCTTCTTATGTATAAGGAGTTCAGATCATATAAACACTGTACAGTCCAAAAACCCTACTAAGAATAAAACTAAATAGGCTTATGATAAGAAATACAGATATCGCATGTATTTACAAATATCAGAGACACACATATTTGGTCAAATACTGTAAAGAAAGAAGTGGTTTCACATTATAATGGCCAAAACATCCATCTACCTTGCTCAAAGCAAACAAAAATAACAACTTAGTATGTGACTTCTGCAGTTTAAGACACCATGACAGTATACAAATAGATAGGATGGAAACTGATGACCAAATTATACAGCAAATATTTCCTAGGCTGAGTGTAGGTCTTTAAATCAACAACTTAAAAAGATCTTCATAGGATTCAGAGCAACAATGATAAACAACGTCCAGATTTGCGGTATTTGTATGGGTTCCTAATTCATCAAAAACAATGCATTGAACTTTTGGCTAACGAGAAAAATAAATTACAAAGTACAATTAAATCCCTGTAAATGCAATAATGAAGTCAAAAATGTAGATTTATTTACTTTAATTACACATTTTAAATGTTACCTTGAGACAATAAAAATAAATAAGCGTGCCTGGCGGCTCGCACTTAAAGACGAAGAAGGGGCTGCAAGGAAGGAGGAAGTAACAATTTGATAAACAAAAAATGAGTATGAGATTTGAACAACATAATTCTTCCTAGCCAGTCTTTTTGTTTTAACTCTTCTTGAAAATCCTGGCTGGAAAGATGTGACAAAGAATACATGCCTTTATGGCTTAAAACAAAGCATACTTGAAAAATGGAATGGGTTTCCTTTTTTACAGAACCGTAACTTTGTTCATATGCAGGCACTTTAACAGACTATGGAGGCAAAGCACCTGACCCATCCTCTCCAAACTAGTTTTCAATCATCAAAATTAGGCTAAAACGTCGGAAAACTCCAGAGAGCCAGCAAAGTGGAATACAAGAGACTAATGTGCACAGAGGGCAATAAAGTGACCCAGTTTTTATTGCTGGGGATCTTTTTTATCAAAAAGCAAATAATTAACAGACACCATTGAGTGGCACATCCAAAGTTTTCTGCTCAAGGGAGAATGTAATCATTCAGCAGTGGGTTTCAATGGGATCCCCTTTGAATTCAACCTTATACATTGCAATAAGATTCACATTTATTTCTTCTCCTTAGTGTATTTTTTTTTTAAAAAACTCCCACATATCTCATTTCTCAAAGTATTCATCTCTTGCTGTCTAACACACATTATCTGGAAGCATAAAGTTACATTATACAAATGTTGCATTTTTTTTTTAATAAGTGCTTTTGCCACTTCAGCAACACTGTACTTCACATAGTGGTGCCACGAAAGCTGAGCTTAACCCTGGCCGGGTAGCTTAGCTGGTTAGAGCATTGTCATGATATGCCAAGGTTGCAGGTTTGATCCCCGGTCAGGGCACAAACAAGAATCAACCAATGAATGCACAAATAAGTGGAACAAGTCAATGTTTCTTTCTCCCTCTCTCTCTCTCAAAGCAATAAATAATTTTAAAAAATTAAAAAAAGCAGAACTCATAATTACCACATTACTTGTTATTCATTTTACCACTACCATCTGCCAAACACATAGAGCTTTTTCCTCAGTACCTCTGGGCAGTGACTGTACCATGATTTCAGAGAGAATTTTAGTATGACTCACAAATAGCAGTACCATCAGTAATACTGATATCAATGCAGATGTCACACCAAAAATGAACTTCTCAAGAATTACCTTCTTCAAATATTTGGGCAACTCTGTTTCCTTTGTTGTGTTACCACTGGGGAGAAAATTCCTGTTTGATTATGCTCTTACAGGAGTTATAAAAGACCAGATCAGGTATATAACTGGTTGACATTTAAGATACTGTACTGCTTTCCGTGGCAGGAGGAGAGCTTCTGAAAATGTTCTCTAGGACTGTTTTAACCAGTCCTACCTCATTGGTCCATTCCATTCACTGATGGGCAAAGCACTCATGTTTTGACAAAACGTTAAAGCTTCCATAATAGTTAAATTAGAAAAAAAATGTGAATGTAAGACAACCACACAATGAAGTATGAAAGTATGACATTTTTGTTTCTAAGAGTGAGTCCTTGAAAACATATGTGGTCACTACAGAGATGATTTTCATCACAAGACAGAAGATGAACACGCAAGTAACTCCCCATGATCTGCCTGTCTCCAGAGTCACTTGTGGCGCTGTATGGTTTTCCTTTTCCTTCGTTTGAAAAAACAGCAGCACCTGCAGATGGAAGGAAACACTTTTTAATTATAAAAGTACTAAAATGTCACAAAGTAAGGCTGACTCTAATCATATTACTTTAAATGGTCATAAAAAGCAACAGGCTAGTGCAAGATGAACAGTGAACATGCCAGTGAAGCATAGATATTAGTGAACTATAGCAGAATTATTGCTGTTGTTTTATCAACGTGCCTTTTAGAAAGAGCAAGACAATTCTAAGCAACAGTAAAAGGAGTCACTAAAGGGGATCTGAATCCGAACTGCCCCACCGTATTATCATTTGGGATACTCGTTAATCTCTGGCTATGGCATGCTTTTATAAAATTCATCTTGTGGATTCTCTCCCATTCTTCTTGGTATTTAATACATGATTGTTGAAACCATTGTTAGAAAAGCAATAATGATCCTCATATTGGGGATTTTGTTTTCATTAAGAATTCGTTTCAATTGCAAAAAAGAAAAAGAAAAATCTAAAATACACTCTTCAGCAAACACTTCCCATCACACAAACTGGAAGAGAGAAAACATACAAAACAGAGTAAGAATGTCACTGGCACTTTTTAATTCTTTAAGGGTTAAAGGTCAAGTGTATCGTGTTATTTTAATTAAGGTAAGAATTATAGTTAACATTTAAAATAGCACAATCAATGTGATTCAGTTTTGTATTTGAAAACTGATTGTTTTGTAGTCTATGAAGGAAATATTGTACTGTTTTTTATTCCTAGGCAAAAAAATCTAGAGATGATCCCTGAGAGAACTACCTTTTCTGGGGGTAAATTTTCCTAGTCATGAGAAGATGAAACACATGCAACCCATGTAGGGCAACACTAGGCTGGTAGGAACTGAAGGTCCATGAGAATGAGAATCACTGGTCAGCAATCAACAAAACAATATATATATATACATGAATATATGTATACATACATATATATATATATACAGTGTCCCCAAAAATGTATACACAATCTTTGAGTAATTACAGAAACAGTGTTTTTATTAAAATACATTTCATCTTCAAAATTGAGCTATCAGCTGGTAAAGTGCGTGTATACACACACACACACACACACACACACACACACACACACACACTCATATCCCCAAAAAGTCTGGCATTCCTTTCAAATAAAGGTCTAGTTTTCCTCTCCCACACTTAAAAGAAATTCAACCTATCCAATCTATGGGAATATAAAGATGACAGGCACTACATAAAAAGGGGCTCCTTTTGTTTCCCCACTGAAGTCATGTGTGTGTGTGTAAATCACATTTTGTAATAAAAGTAAGACACTGGTATATATACATGGTGATTCCATCAGCAAAATGCTGCCAATTCAAAGCTACATTATGGTGACCTTACAGAGATATTCCTGTAATTCTTACCAGCCCACCTTCCTAAAGAGATATTTAACTCAACATTTCCAAGCAACACATAACAGAGACCATGTAGCTTTATCTGTTCTACCTGGCAAAAGATTATGAAAGATGAAATAATTGCTAGATATCTTTTATATTTTTGGTGAAATAAATGTAAATAGAAATCCACCCTATGCAGTTAAATTATACAATATCTCTACCCACATCATAAAAATTAATTTCAGAAGAGGGGGCATGGGAGGTCATGGTTTGCTTCCTGGTCAGGTCACATGGCCCGGTTCTGGGCTTGATCCCCAGTAGGCAGTCTGCAGGAGACATCCAATCAATGATTCGCATCACTGATGTTTCTATCTCTCTCTCCCTCTCCCTTCCTCACTGAAATCAATTAAAAAATATATTATAAAAAGTGTTTAAAAAATTAATTTCAGACTCTTTATTGTGATTTATGCCATGATTATGAAAACACTATGGGGCACAATCACACAATTGCATTTTTTAAGTATACTTAAACAGCACATAATGACTAGACCATAAAATGTGAATAATTCAAAATTGTATGTATCACCTGGTAAAGATTCAACTAGAAATATGTGCAGTCATCAATCTTTATGATTTTTACTTTTATTGAAGTGAAATAAATTACCCAATCAAGGGCCTTAAAAAAAGCTACCACCATAAAAAAAGAATATGGGTACATTAGATTTTTCATGGACTTAGAAAAATAAGTCAAATTTATTTGTAACTGTTAGCTACCTAATACATTCTCAAATTGGTTATATAAATTTTCAAAAATAAAAAGTAAAACAAAAAATTATTCAAGTCAAATTACTCTCTATAAAATAAAAATCATTATTCCAAAAAGAACCTTTCAATTAAAAACTTAAGAGTCAGAACATGTCCATACTGTAAAAAACAAAATATTAAAAAATTGAGAGTTAGAAGAAACAAACCAAATATTTAGGATATTAAAGAATATGATCATATTTCAATGGAAATTTATTCATTGTTTAATATAAAGTCTACTAATAATGTTCACTGTTTCTAAATACTGTCACTGGCTACTGAAATTCCAAAATACATTCTTTTAAAAAATTTCCACTAAAAAGTGTCTTAAGCCTTTTGGAATGGGGAACTTAATGTAATACATGTTTTAATGAATAAGTCCAAGTCATAGATTTTCATGCTTGTATTAGCAATTCACCTTGCTTGCTTTATTTTACCAGTACCATTAATCACCTTTCAGTTCTGAGAGTTGAGTTCTTCCTACCTCTTAGGTATCCTTTCCTTCAACTGTGTAAGAATTATTGATAAAAAAAAAAAAATTCCCAAATTTATTTCAGATTAAATAAGATTTTCAAATGAATTATAATTTTACAAGAACTTTAAATTCAAAAGCAATCTAAAGATGACATCTATTTTTCAGGAAGCAATCCCATTAAATAGAGTACTGTATATCCTTGAAATAGATTTGCAAAAATAAAGCTGGAATGCCATTAAACTTACTACCACCAGAGGGCAGCATTGCTTTATATAATATGAATACATTCCAAATAGAAACAAAACAGAAGAAAATTGCTATTTAACTTGTGGCTGATTTCTTAAAGTCATTACCAAAACAGCTGATTTATAGTCTTTGTGATTAAGAAATTAGGTATCATCTCAATTATCTCCTGTCCCTGAGCACTGAACCTAAAACACAGTGCCCATACCATCACTCTATCACATGACTTTTATTTTCCTGTCAGTACTTAGTACTAATAATCTACATGTATTTCATGTCTTTATTATCTGCCTCCACATCAGATATAAGCTTCATAAGATCTTGCTCACAGGTACATCTCACAAATGGGCACAAAATTGTTACTCATTAAATATTACTGAATAAATAAAGGATATGCCTCATAAATGCAACTCCTAGAGTAAGAATCTGGTCAATTATAGCATGTTCTAAAGCTAGAGTTTTTACCCATGGGCTGCGTACCCCAGTGAGAACTCATACAATGCAGATTTTAGTGCCTGTGGAAGTTTTTCTGGGAAAAGAATGGCTTGCACCATATTCTTAAAGGAGTCTGAATCTCAAGAAGCACTGCTCTCTAGATGCAACTGCCCAGACCCCACTCCTGCTTCTCCATTTCCAATGAGGCCTTGGCCTGGGTGCTCAGGGCTGACCACTGGAGATACTTAGTGGACACCATGCCATCAATTTATGAGTGCAGGCAAAGGAGTAAAAAGAGACAATGTTATTTTAACACTTGGTACAGCGGAAAGGGGGGGAAAAAAGCTATTGGTAATAACAACTGTAAATAATAGCAGATTCTAGGATTTAGCACATACATTAGTTCTCACAGACGATGTGAGCAAGTTATTTTTATCAATAAATTCAATTATCTGTTCTTAGAAAATTATTTACATCTTTAAAATGTTAAAATATCTTTTCTGTCCTTGCTGCTCAGTGGCTACAATTCTTATACATTAGTTCATACCTCACTTGGAGTCTCTTCTGATCTAGACTATTACGGACACCTAGGGGAAGCTGATTAAGCTAACCAGACATTTAAATCATGTTCTGTCAATGCTTCCCTTTTTCTTGGCTCTTTCTTGATTATTCCTTATGCAGTTCCAGTAAGACAATATACTCTCAGAAGTCGGATCTGTGCTTCTGACACGATAATTTGGTAGCCAATCTAAAAGTTTTGCAGTCACATCTCCACTCTTAAATCCTTTGCAGATAAATGTTAAGTCCTGCTCCTAATGAATTCAAAGGTTGTTGCTTTAAATACTGTTTGGGTAGGAAACAGGGGACTATCATGACTCAAAGTCCTAAAATATGTAGAAAACATACTGGTAAGGGCCAAGGCTTTGCTACTAACATTACACCACCACTTCCTCTTTAGTCACTGCCTTTTCCTTCATCTAGAATTGGGCTTGTTTTCTTAGATTATGTCATATACTTCTTTCTCACAGATATATCAGAAACTGAAGCACGTTTCTCTGTTTGTATGTCAAGTTCTTATTGGTCCCTTCTACAGTGACTCACTGGCTCATCCTTTGGCTGAGAGACTGTTGGCAACCTACCATACAGTTAGAACTCTGGAACCTGACCTCTGCTCATCGGGTGGAGCAGATGAGAATACAGGAAATACCTTTTATAGCATAATTCTTTGACAAAGGATTTTCCCCCTAAAATGTATACCTGATACATTTTAATACCTCTGGATCTCTTGATTTTTAAATTATAAACTGTTTAGTTAGCCAAGAGGAGTTTAGATCAGAAAGCAAGACCATCCACAAACTATTCTAACTAGGAACCTGTACACCTATCCTCATCTTTAATTTCTTCCTCTCCATCTACATGCAATTAGTCCCTCAAGTCTGAAATGACTTTCAAAAACGTCTCATTCTCTTATGCTGGCTTAGTTTGGAACACTGTGTTTCCATCATTGCTAAGAGCCTTTTAACTGACTTCCCAGTCTAAGTCTCCCTCTCTCCAATATGCCATCGTAGGTTTATAGTTGTGAGTACGCAAAACAGAGTTTGTTCTTGTATTATTATTTATTAATTACTGTATTATTTTCCATACAAACAGCTGTAAGCCTACTTTTGCCCACCATGTATGGCACCCTTTCCTCTGAAATCTCAGCAATGTCTCTACACAATCTATGGCATGAAGTCTGCACAGCTCTTAAGTTTGGTTCCAACCTATTTCCACTCTCCTCTCAGTCTCATCATCCATCAGGCTTCCTTTCCAGGCAGCCTACACTGTGCAAGGAAGGAAGGTTTTCTACAATCTTATGAATCCCAGGAAGTGACATAAGCCTCAAAACTGTTGCCAAAAATTATTTCCTAAGGTTCAATCTGATTATACCATTTCTTGGCTTAAAACACACAGCTTTCATTGCTGTGCTGAGAAAGATAATGTTCAAATTTTTTTTTAACCTGGCCACTAAGACCCTTTGAGATTGGACACTTAGCCTATCCATCCCAGTTCCCATTAAAGCACTCACGCATTATATAGCCTCGTGGGTTGCTCCTTGCTCAACCTTTTCTCTCTGACAATCACCCATCAACTTTTCCAAACCATACTTATCTTTGAGAACCAGTGCAAGTATATCTTTACCGCTGAAGACTTCTACATCTTCCCAGCTAGAAGTGAGTACCCAGTCTCTGAACTCAAACAACACTGTATCCCACATAGTGCTAATACTCTAACACCTGTACTAGACCAATGATTCTCAATGCTGGCTGTTCCTTAGAATCAGTTTAGAAGCTTTTTAAAATACTGGTAACCAGACCCCACCACAGAGCAATTAAATCAGAAATGCTGACAGTGCAGCCTAAGTATTATCTTATTGTTAAAACTCCCCAGAAGATTGTGAGATGAAGCCAGAGTACGGAAGCACCATGTAAAAGTAACTGGGATAGTCTATCTTCTCTAATGGAATGTAAAGGCCTTGATTTCTCCTCATAATCATATTACCAAACCACAATAACTGCTAAGTAAATGTTAGAAAGGGGAAAGAAAGAGGAACAAAGGAAAAGGTGATTTCATACTACTTAAAAATTTGATAACTAAACTATTGGAAGCCTGTTTTAATTCCTGGAAGGAATGATGAGAGTGCTATTCTTTATGTCACCTGCCTTGAAAAAAAATTCTCAGCTACAGTAAAAAAGGCAAAACCTTGTTACTAATGAAGGAGTCACTTTATATTGGGGGGAATAGAATACTTTCTATCATTCAGAAATCATATATTTATCCCATGAGGTACTATTCTAGGAAACTTGAGACTCTAAAATGTCCAATGTAAAATACATTCTAGTGGGATGCAATGAGAGGGATCTCTGTCAATCACAGGTAAGAAGAAAGAGAGGAAGTCAGAAACAAATTCTGAAAAAGAATTTTAAGTAGGTTCCTAGCTACCTACACAATGGTGGAAGAAGCGTAAGATGCAATTTAGAAAAAAAAATCATGCTTACATTTCTGAATCACAGACTAAAAATATGAGGAATGCAATAGTAAACTTGTAGAAATGTAAGAATAATCCTGATGAAAGAAAAAGCAAAGTTTTATGTGTTTAGTTTTCAACTAGTGAAGGTTTAGGAAAGTTCTAAAGCTTTCTGTAACCTATCCGGAATAAAGCTTAACTGAAATGATGGATTGATATTCATTTTTTAAAAATAACTGATTAAGATATAATTCACATATCATAAAATTCACCCTTTTAAAGTGTACAATTCAGTGGTTTTTATAGTACAGCAATAATCACCACTATCTAACTTCAAAACATTTTCATCACCCTAAAGGAAACCATACTGCCTATTAGCAGCCACTCCTAAACTCCTCTTCCCTGCCCTAGGCAACCACTGTCTGCTTCGTGTCTCTATATATCTGCCTATTCTGGAAATTTCATCTAAAAGGAATTATATAACATGTGGTCTTTGTGTCTACTTCTTTCACTTATCATAATGTTTCCAATTTTAGTTTTTATACTGTTAACCAATAGTCCATTGTATGGATATACCACATTATTTATAGTCAGTTATCCTGTATAATAAAAGCCCAGCGACTGAATGGCCGAACGACCAGAACAACCAGTCAACCGGTTGCTATGATGCGCACTGACCACCAGGGGGCAGACACTCAACACAGGAGCTGCCCCCTGGTGGTCAGTGTGCTCCCACAGTGGGCCAATCCCCACAGGCCACACCCTCCACCTGTGCACGAATCCCGTGCACCCGGCCTCTAGTTTAGTAATAATTTATTAAGGCATACTGTTTTAGACATTGGGATCTAAAGATGAAAAAATCCTTGTTTATAAGAAATTCAAGAAGTTTCAAGAAGTGGGAAATGGATAAAGAGAATAGTATATTGATGGCAGAATGGAACCAATAGAATATAGGCTTCAGAATGGAAAATGGAGCTGGGAAAGCCAGGCAGGGGCCAGACTATGAAAGGTGTGACGGGCCTTGGCGCCATGATGTTCCAAGCACCAGAGAACCTTTCCTTTAGGAATAACCTTCCCACCATTTACTTCCTTTTTCTCTCATCTTCCAACACCTACATAAAGAAACCCAAACCCATAAACATCCACACCCATCTCAACTAATTCAATTACAATGTCATTCTTCAAAGCCCCTTCCATAAAACATTCTCTGATCATCCTGTCAGTAAGTAATCTTTCTCTTTATACCTTTTCCATAGCATTTAGTCATATACTGATGTATGCTAATACAACTGCATCTTCCTGACTGGTGTGTACTCTACTTAAGGGCAAAGGTACAAATATTTCTGAAATCCAAGCAGTGTAATTGTTGAAGGAATAAATGAAAAAAGATATATAATAGCTTTGGTTGATAGCAGGTATCTAGGAAGATGTGAACACAGAAAGAGCCAGTTTCAGTGAAGAGTCGTGAGTATGGAAGTAAAAATATGGGACAAGGACAGAAGAAGCACAGCCTGGGAAGAGCACAGATGAGAAAGGTCACAGGCAACTGGAAGAGAAGAGATAAACCGGGGTGATAATAACTACTGAGTGCCTGCCATCTGCCAGACAAAATACCAGTGTTTTATCACATTTAACTTTCTCAATCCTATGAGGTAGGTATTATTAGCCTCATTTGACAGAAAAAGAAATAAGCCTGAAGAAGGTAACAAAGAGGCAGAAGTAGGACTCTACAACCTAATTGCAAAGGACTTGTGCATTCTAATCGGCCACGCTACCACCCTACTTCTATAACTGTATTTAGGAATGCACACATGAGCAAAACTGTTGTTTTTATTTCTGACATAAAAATGCACAAGGATGTAGTTGACTAATTATATCCCGCAATCCACTAAACCAAGTCATACCATCAATAAACCCCATAGCCCAAAGTGATTAAAATTGGATACTTAATCATTTTTCTTTAAAAAGAAGTATCTACAGCCGCGGCCAGTGTGGCTCAGTTGGTTGGGTGTTGTTCCCAGCACCAAACGATGCCGATTTGATTACCAGTCAGGGCACATGCCCGGATTGCAGATTTGTTCCCTGGGGGGGGGAGGGGGGGCATGCTAGAGGCAGCCAATCAATGTTGTGCTCTCACTACATTTCTCTCCCTTCCTCTCTCTAAAAATTAATAAACATTCTTTAAAAAAAAAAAAAAGAAATATCCACATAAATTTCCTCATCTTGTGGCCGGCAAAGGAGAATTATTTTGGAAATTATGTAAGGTTCACTTTGGATATGAATAGAACTTTCCAAAATTTATTAATCTAAGAAGCAACTTTCTTTATTCACTCCAAGGCTGACTCAAAAATTGTCCTGAAACTGAGAGTGGCATTTTAGACACAGCATAACAACTAAAGGCAAAGGTCAGCAACAGTTAAATTCAACATGACCTCAACTGATAGAAACATTACCTTTTATAATATCTGAAATTAGTAGAAAATATTTACATGAGGATTTTTCCTAACACTCTATCAACTATAGTTTATCATGAAATTTATCAATGCATACCATATGTTACCAATAGCAATATTATTAGTTAGTAAGTGAAATACTGTTTTAGTAATAGCATTGTGGTTGGGGTAAGGGGTTTACTATGTGTATTTAATAATCACAAACAGGAAAAAAGAAAGCGTATCTCAAAAGCCTGTCTTTCTATCTAAAATAGCAAATGAAGCCTCTGTGTTGTAAAACAAATACACAAGCACAAGCAGGGTTGGTGTATCTACTCAATTAAAAAGTGCACCCAAATCTATGTTACTTGAAGCAAAAGTTGCAGCAGGCAAAAGAGCTCCTCAAACAATGGTTTCTTGCTTTTCAGAGCTAATGTAAATGATATCAAATACTTTTGAACAACTTTTACAAATTATAATGTCTATGTTGAAAGGTATGTTTTTAAAAAACAAACATGGTGCTAAAAATCTTTGAAATTACAGACAACGGAGCTATTTCTGCCTGCCTACACTTGGGAACTCACCACATGTTCAACACTTTCTGGCAGCTATACACACACATAAAAAAAAATACAAGGAAAAAAGAGAGAGAGAGAGATCATCAGAAACAGCCCACATTGAAATTATCACATTGTTTTTCATGCTTAATTTTTTCCCCAAGCAGCATTATAATTTAAACTCACAAAAAAACTAAATTAAAACTAATATCAATGCATGCAGCATACTATAAAATTTTAAAATTTTTATTCTTATGCTTAAATAAAAATGAGAATCTATAATATAGCAATACTTTTCATGCATCAACACTCGTAAAAATATGCTATTGATTCTAAATAAGAATTTGAGCATAGTTCTTAAATAATTTTGTATTATTAAAATACTTACTGAAATAGTACAATTCTAAAGTGATTAAAATAAACATATCACTTATTTTATAGGCACCTATTCCTTGAAAAAATATTCCTGAAATAATTGTACATGACTATCAATGTCAGACATGCATAGTTTTAGAACAAAAAGTTACTTAAACAAGCAAAACGAACACATACTTGGTTTCATCCATCACTTCTACTTCCGTAGGGGCTGTGATGGGTGCATTTGAACGTCCTGCAGTAGGGTCATCTGTGTTTAACTCTCCATTTGTAGAACTTACAACCTGCAAAAACAAACAAAACAAAATTATATATGCGCAAAGTAATAGGTTATACAATGATAAATATAACTATGCTTAAAATACTTAAATTAGAAAGTTAATATGAGGAACATAAAACAATATGTAGTTGTTCATAACTGAACACAGTAATAGGCCTAGCATTTTATTAAAGATCAAGATTTTCCAATATTTGCTTTTCAACTTCCTTTTTATCTTGAAATTTCTGTCTTCTGTCTCCTTCCTTCTGAATCCTACATTTATCTCTCAATCTCTTCCTTCTTGTATGCTCACTCTTTGGTACCTTGCTTCATCATGAATTATGTCCCTTGCAAACTTCAATATTGCTTCTTTCAATGACTCCTTCATTTCAATGTAATCATGCTCAGGTCTCCCTCTCATATTGCCCATTCATTCACCCAGTTGTTGAAGCCCCAAATCCAGGAAACATTATGATTCCTCTCTTTAACTGAAAGGCGTATCCAATTCATCAGCAAGTCTTATTGTATCCTTCCCAGAAATACATTCAAAATCTATTCAGTTCTCCCCCCTTTATTACTAAGACTTCAGTCCAAGCCACCAATATCTCTTGTGTGAATAAGGGCAGAAACCTATTAACCAGTCTTCCGCTTTTACTTGTATCCCCTCCCCCATTAATGTATTTTCCACACAAAAGCCAGAATGTACCGTTTAAGATGTAAATTAGGTCATGTATAATTACCTGCTTAATATTCTTCAAGCACCTGACATCCCACTTCATTTAGAATAAAGATCCATATTCTTTACACCAATTTACATAGCCCTATAATAAAAGATATGAACCATGCCTACCTCTGATAGCATACCACTTTTCCCTTTGCTCAATAGCCTCCATCTAATATTGTCAAGTTTATTCCTACTTTAAGGCCTGGGCACTATCTGTTCTCACTGCCTAAATTCCCTTCCTGGTTATTGGCTATCTTATCTTTTAGATCCTCAGATAATGGCTCTAAAACAGGCCTTTCTATCATACAATCTAAAACTTCCATGCAGACACTCTCTTACATATTATATTCTATTTTTAACTCTCTGTATAACATTTATACATGTTGATGTTTTTCTGATTGATTTTGTTTCTTGACAACCACATCCACCTCCATAAAAATTAAACTCTGTAACAGCAAGAAACCAGTGTTATTTCCTATTATATCTCTTTAATCTACCTGACATAGAGTAGGCACTCAATAAATATTTGTTGAAATAAATGCAAATCCTAAAACAAGATAAAAACTGTAACAAAACTCCCAAATTTACTTGGTCCTACAAATTCACCATACTGCACTACTTTTTGCCTTCCCCCAAATTTCTTGAAAACAAGTCTTAAATTTCCATTTCCATTTTTAGAAAATTTTCCCGCTCACTCATTCCTTAACTCCTTGCAATATGGATTCCGCCCCTACACCAGAACTCTAAGAGTTTTCTTGCACAACGAATCCTAGAAAATATATTCAGTGGTCTTTGCTCAATCCTCATTTTCCTGTACATTTTTATCACTTGGCACTAGCTAGAGACTTTGGAATAAGATGGGTCTAGATTCAAAACCTAGCTCTACCACTTACCAGCTACGTGACCCTGGGGAAGATATCCTATCTTGCTAAACCTCAGTGTCCTCAACTATGAAATTAGAAACAGTAGTATCTATTTAGCAAGGCTAACTGAGGATGAAATGAAATCAGTATATAAAGTACAGTGACTGGTATGTAGTAGAGCTCAATAATTGGTGGCCATCATAATTACTGTCAGTTTCACCTATAATGATGGTTTCAACTATCACCTCTATATAAAGGATTCCCTGAGCCTAAAAAAGTTTGCCACTTCAAATTCAGTATTTCCAAAACCAAAATTAACATAATCTCTTGAATTTGCTACTCTTCCTATGTTTCCATCTTCCCAAACCTCCAGGCTCAAAATCTAAGAATCAGCTTTGATGCTTCCCTTACCTGATCTCTTTACGAGAAAAAAAATGTGAACATATCAAAGGCCTGGGTGCCAGAGTTGCAGCTGATGACTAGACTTAAAGTACTTTTTACAGAACCCCATATTTCTGAAATCTAATTCAAAAGTTCTCACTCAGAGGCTACAACATGCCAGGCACTGTTCTAAGAAATTGGAATAACATAGTTAACAAAACAAACACCCCAGCTCTTGTGGAACTCATTTTCTAGTGTAAAGAACAGGTCCCTCTCTCCCCAACTTTAAATAACTAGAAATCAACCAATATACCTGGATTAATTCAGGAATTATGGAAGTTCAATTTCCTGTATCCTATGTGGAACATGTACTTAGAAATGAACTCTGCAGCAGCAGTCGCCAACCGGTGGTCCGTGAGGTCCAAATGGCTGGCGACCGCTGTTTTGCAGCATTTGCATCTACAGCTGAAAACACACAAAACTTGCTTGGTCATCTTTAGAGGCAGCCCAAGGATGGAAAGCCCTATGTGAAAGTCTGCCTCTCTGCTTCTGGGTTCCTGCTTCCTCCTTTCTGTCATTCTACTGAGTTCTGTGTTGATTTTTTTTCTCTTTATTTTTCCCTCCTTCTGAAAATATTTTAAAATAATTACTTGCTCTAATTCTCGAGCACAATTTGGTTCTTTATTCTTAATTTTTAAATGTCAGAGCCCCTATACTGAATTGGAAAGGAGCTAGAAAATAGAATTCTTATACTTTTTGGATTCCCCGTATATTTAACTAGCAGAGTGCCTTGCATGCACTAATAATCAAGACAGTTCACTAAACAATTTCCATTACTCTTCCCCTCAACATAATACTCAACAGGTTTATTTTCTTCCTTTCGCTCATTGGCCTTAGAGCAGTGGTTCTCAACCTTGGCTGCACATTAGAATCACCTGGGAATCTTTTTAAAATCCTGATTTCTGGGCCTCATCTCCAGAAATTCTGTTTCTTTGTTATGGGGTGGGGCCACAACATTAGTAACAAAGAAACAGAATTTCCGGAGGATGAGGCCCAGAAACCAGGATTTTATAAAGATTCCCAGGTGATTCTAATGTGCAGCCAAGGTTGAGAACCACTGCCTTAGAGGGACCCGACCTCAAATTATAAATAGCTCTTCTAACATGCCTTCCCTTACTTTACCAGTAAGCAGCATAATTGAAAATTTAAAACTCAGGTGTTCTAAATTTCCAGCAAACAGCAACTACATATGTACTATCTATATATATAAAAGCCAAGTGACCGGAACAGCGGAACGACCAGAACAACAGAAGGGCTGGTCACTATGATGCACACTGCAGTGGCCAACCAGCCCGATGGGGGCCCTGAT
>NW_005353663.1:127957-146531 GCF_000412655.1 Myotis brandtii
CGGCCAATTGCCTGCACCCCCTCCCCCAGGCAAGCCCTGCCTCCAATTGGCCCCCCAACCCTGACTGGGGGTAGGGCCGGCAAGCCAACCTCCTGTGTCCCCTCCCCCCACCTGCCTGGCCCCAATAGGCCCCCATCAGGGCGGGTTGGGTGGGGCCCACCTGTGCATGAATTCATGCACCAGGCCTCTAGTAATTATATAATCTGATTTACTTCAGTTCACACAAAGTCATGCCTAACTTTAATAAACTATATTTTACTGAAATGTTTCAAATCCCATTTACCCGACTAATCAGAACCAGACATAAAGGAAGTAACATCTTCCTTTATGTAATTTTTAAATGTAAATATTCTTGGGCTTCCCAGATACCTTAACCCCCTGAATGAAGGCCAATATCCCAGGGTCAGAACAGAATCAATGTGGTAACAAAGTCCTATAAAATAACACCAGTGACTTGTGAGTTTATCATAGCATCAAAATTGTTTTCACTTAAGAAAACTAGTGGTCTTTTGGCAAATGGATTTATAAAAAAGAAACAAAGACAATATTATAAACTAGATGCCCAGTGCACAAAATTCGTGCACTCGGTGGGGGGGGGTCGCTCAGTCTGGCCTGCACCCTCTCGCAGTCCGGGAGCCCTTAGAGGAGGTCTGACTGATGGCTTAGGCCCACTCCTCCCGCCACTGCCACTGATGAGCCCAGCTTCTGGCTGAGCAGTGCTCCCCATGTGGGAGTGCACTGAACACCAGGGGGAAGCTCCTGCGTTGAGCATCAGTGTGCGTCATAGCAACCGATCATTCCACCGGTCGTTCCGCCATTTGGTCAATTTGCATATTAGGGTTTTCTTATACCGGATAATAAAACCCTAATATGCAAATTGACCAAATGGCAAATGACCAGTCACTATGACACACACCGACCACCAGGGAACAGGCGCTCAATGCAAGAGCTGCCCCCAGCCCAAAGGCCCCAGGCCAGCCAAGGCAGGTGCCAGCGGGGGGCCCCCCATCACCCTGCCGGTTGTCCCACAGATCAGCCCTGATCGCCGGCCAGACCTAGGGACCCTACCCGTGCTCGAATTTTGTGCACTGGGCCTCTAGTATAGGATAATGTCTCATCATATTCCTAGAAACCTAAATAAAACAAGCAATCAAACAAATATATACAAATTATTTTTATAAGCCAAATTCAAAAATATGATTCCAGTTAAGTGACATTTCTAGAATTTTAACTCAAACTAGAACATAAGTCTCTAAAATATTAGTGTTCATCAGGCTGATTTCCTTAATGAAAGTTTGTATAAAAATGACAGAAGCTTTGAGGTTTGACATTTGAAAAAATGATTCAGGTATTTTACAGGGTTTTTTGTTCTTGTTCTTAAAATAAATTTTCTCTGATATTCCTACTCTGATAAGAAACTTAGTGCAGTTCTTATTTTAAGAGATTTAAAAAAAAAAAAAAAAAAAGGCAACCAGACTTCCCTTAAACTCTGATGTTGCTATTACAACATCAGAGTTTAAGGGAAGGGGGTGGGGAAACAGCCAGCAGCTAAGTGTGGGAGATAAATGATGATTCACTTAAATGGCTGTCTGCCCAATCAATCTATTTCCAAAAGAACTCATTCTCACAGACTGTGATACAATCAAAGATAACACATGGTATCTTTGTAGTCAATGACTGGAAAAGGCCAACTTTTCAAATATAATGAATTCATACAAATTATTATAGTATCTTTCTAATTCTATTTGAGTTCTTGTAAGCATGTTATTACCAAGTGATCAGTAGAGGCTCAATATATTATTTAACCAGATCTCCATCTATCCAAAAATATATTAGAAATATTAAAACATTATATATTTTACTTATGAACTCAGCTTTTTCTAAAAGTTATCTATCACCCTAGCCATTTGGCTCAGTGGATAGAGTGTCAGCCTGCTTACTGAAGAGTCCCAGGTTCGATTCCAGTCAGGGGCATATGCCCGGGTTGCAGGTTCGATCCCCAGTAGGGGGCGTGCAGGAGGCAGCCAATCAATGATTATCCTTGACCAGTGATGTTTCTATCTCTCTCTCCCTCTCCCTTCCTCTTTGAAATCAATAAAAATATATTTAATAAATAAATAAATAAATAAAAGTCATCTATCTATAAACTAGCTGGTTGAAGAAGCAATGAGCTAGCAAATCTGTCTGAGGTAGGGAGTGTCAGATAAAATATAGGACACCCAGTTAAATTTGCATTTCTGGTAAACTAGAGTAATTTCCAAAGAGTTTATCAAACCTGAGCTAGGGTGCACATGTAGTATACAAAACCAACTTTCTTATATATTTTAAAAACTATAGCTAGAGTTATAATTGAAATTCTTCATATTCCAACTTATGACCCGAAGGCATAGGACAGTCTCACTGTTTCTCAACAAATATAAACTAAAACAGATTTCCAGTCTAATTTTCACTTATGGAAGAATTAAACAGAACACAATATTCTTTTAGTATTCCTGTCTTTCAAGATGTTACTGTAAATGTTACTATAAAAAATATCAAAATAAATTGGTAATGGCTGATTTATCCCAATGATAACTAGACAAGAAATTTCCTAACCTAAACCTAATAGAGATGAGTTAGAAATTACTTATGTAATAAAAGCTATAACTACAGTAGTCTCTCCTTATCCTTGGTTTTGTTTTCCATCGTTTCAGTTACCAAGGTCTGAAAATATTAAATGGAAAATTCCAGAAATAAACTATTCAGAGTTTCAAATTGCTTGCCATTCTGAGTAGCATAAAATCTTGTGCTGTCCTGTACTGTCTACCTGGGCAATGAATCACCCTTTTACCAGCGTATCCACACTGTATACATTACCCATACACAGTAGCCGTCGTAATATCCCAATGCTTGTGTTAAAGTAACCCTTATTTTACTTAATAATGGATGCGGCAATTTGGACATGCCAAAGAGAAGTTGTAAAGTGTTTGCTTCTTTTAAGTAAAAAGGTGAGTATAGTACAATACAATATTTTGAGAGATGACATTCACATGACATTTTATTACAGTATGATTGTTCTATTTTATTAATTTCTTGCTGTGCCTGTTATAAATTAAACTTTATCATAGGTCTTTATGTATAGAAAAAAATAGTATATATAGGGTTCAGTATTATCTCAGTTTTAAACATCCCCTGGGGTTTTGGAATGTTTCCCCCTCAATAATGGGGACTACTATTCTCTCCTACCACAATCTCTTTTGAAGATTTTAGTACCCCAGAAAACTATGAATAGAAAGATATGATTTTACTAATCATTCAATTTTTTTCCTTGTTATTACCTTTTCAAAGATTTGATAGAGAAAACTGAAAATGTTTATTTGAAGTTTATTTAGAAAGCTCACTATTAACAATTAGCATAATAAAGAACTGAGATAAAACATCTAGTACTCCTCTGACTTTTAACTACATATGTTTTCTTACCATTTCAAGATACATTTTGCTGTTACCATCACCTGTTTTTGTTTCTGAAGATATACTGATTAAAATATCAAACTGCTTATTCATGTTATTCTTTTCTTTTCATCAACAGTGCCTGGCTGCCCAACACACTGGTACCATTATCTCAGTTTTTCCCCAAATGCTCAGAGTCACACTACCTTAAATGCAAATCAAAGGCTGTACAACTACAGAGTTCCAAACAATCAGGAAGTATATCATACCATGTAAAGTAGGTAGTGTCCTTAATATTTGTCTTCTTCCCTCTGCTTGCAATTACCTCTCAGCTTTATAGGATCAGGTTTTCAGTTAGCTTTGAGCTCAGTGGAGTTGTGCTACAGTGGAATTAGAGATTAGCAATATCTGCTGCTAGTTGTACCCTTTTCAAACCTAATTTTGGAGATCCTGATTTGCCAGGTAGAAACATATCAAAAAGGGATAACTGAGCCCTTCCTCTCCCCCAGCCTCCATATCCAACTGCATGCTATCTTCTAATTATCTTTCATGTGCTTTTATTTCTTCTCATCTCCACTACCCTTTGTTTTCCCTCAGCTACAGACTTAATAGCTGTGTCCCTCCCTTACATGTGTGTTCCTTCAATCTAGTAAAAGAAATCTTTAGAGAACACTATATAATCAAGTTAGTTCCCTATCTAATTCTCCTTATGGCTACTCAATATCCTCAGAATAAAGTCCAAATTAAATAACAAGACCTGTTAGGAGCCTTCATGACTTGCCTCCTGCCTACTTCTCAGTCTCCTTTCTCAATATACACCAGCTTGACTGAATTTTATTTAGTTCTTCAATTTCTCTCTCTCACCCCCGCAAGTTTTCTCCACTTATCACAATGCTTATTTATTAGCCTCCCCCACTGGTTAAAAGTTCCAGGGACAGGCACCATATATCTGTCATTCCTCCTTTTATTCAAAGAATCTAGCACAGTGCCTAGCCCCTAGTAGATATTTATATGTAGATATTTGTTAAATAATGAATGGACAGAAACCGAAAGTAGTAGGTCTAATTTTTCAGCCATATTAATTACCCATGATTCTAAGGAGAGCGGAGAGGGACACATTTGATTCCTCTAGGAGCTTCTCCATAACACATACAAGCCAAGAACAGATTCATACATATTAAAGTCTTTAGATATCTGAATAGTATTCTTAGTCTCTTGAATGGAAAAAATTATTAGATATAGAGCTGTATCCCTGGTCAGTGAATTAGCATGGTCTCACTGAAGAGATAGCATTTGACAATGCTTTCTTTTGGCTTACCTCTACACTTTGCTTCCCAGAGATGAATAAAAATACTAGTCAAGTTTCTAAATTTGTAAAAGCAATAGATTATTCTACTCTTTAGCACTGCCTAAGCCTCTGCCTCTATGCTAAATACTTTTTTAAAATAATCTAAGACACAGAATTTGAACTCATATCTGACTCCAGAACTTGTGCTCTGAACCACAATGAGATCAACTTGGTAAGCTATGTCTGATCCATACTACACAGGGTGTAGCAAAAGTAGGTTTACAGTTGTGAGTATGCAAACAGTTTATTCTTGTTTTATTACTTATTAATTATTGTACTATTTTCCATAGGAACAACTGTAAACCTATTTTTACCCCACCCTTTATATGATAATTCTGGAAAGACAAGGAGCTCAAATTTAGACTCCATGATTCAGTTCCTATGAAAAGCACATCTGTAATAAAGAATATCTAAGGATCTTTATGTAGGTCAAAATGACAAGAGGTTTAATCTTGCATGTCAACTGGAACCACCTTAGTGGTGCCACATTGAGAGCAACTCAATATATTGAGGAAGTTAATGAAAATAGTGTCAAATTTATGGTTTTACCTATATGTTACTAAAATTCCTGCAAGTAAAACTGATCACTTATTCAATATTAGAATGAAGCCAGATGTAGGCTCTACAGGCAGAACAGTTTTAAAGAGATGATGAGAAATGAGCAGAGTTCAAATATGTCTTTGAAAACATGTGAAAAAATAGAACATAAGTTACTGAAGTGATGAGCCAATATAATCAAACTCATCCGCCCTCTGTAGCAGACTTCCCTGAGCATTCAGCAAGACACTTACTATAACATACAACACTTAGAGACATGCAAATGTATACAGGTACATACACAACCTAGCTTGTGTTATGCAAATTAAATATAAATTGTTCAATAACTTTTCCAATTATATGAATTGATCATTAAAAATTTTACAATTCAGGCATCCTTGCCTCTGAGTCCCTCTTTCTAAAGTTTTATAGAACTACTCAAATACTTCTATTACACGTAACTAAAAGTTCCATAGATTATAAAGTCCTATAAAAATACTGGTTATATAATTTAAATTACCTCTAAAATTTAATGGTGAGAAAAACATGAGAACTTATACGATTTAATCAAGAACTAAATTTTAAAATTCAAATCAAGAAAGAATAGTTCATCACGTAAATTCAGTAGGATGTGTGTGTGTGTGTGTGTGTGTGTGTGTGTTGTGTATTTCAAATGGAAGTACGTGGAGGAAAAAAATTCAAAAAATTTTAAAAGCTTCTACATTAAAATAGATTGAAATAACATTTATGATCTCAATTACTTTAAACCAGCATTTAGATTAGCTTAAGCCAACATTTTAAAAGAACTAAGAGACTCAGTAATCTTTCCCCATTTCCATAATATACATAAAAGACTAAAACTTGGGGGGCATGAGAGGACAGAACATAGTAGCTATCTCTAAGTTTATAGAAAAGGGAAAGAAAACACATTAAAAAAAATGAGACTGCTTTAAATTTTCATAAATATCCAGAAAATTGAGGAGAATATTTAATAAATACTTGTCCTTGAAATTATTTTCTCCATCTGATATTTTCTACAAGCACAAACAAAATATACCATTATAAAAAAAATTAGGGGCATGTTTATTTGACTAACTAATCAGCAAGTACATTCTGAATATTAGGATGAAAAAAATTAGAAGTCTAGTTAACTAGATTTTGAAGGAGGCATGTCAATAAAAGGAAAAAGATAAAAAACGTTCTATTACTTAAAGCTACTTAAAAAGACTGAGCTTATTGTTGAAAACTCAAGTTTAGCACATATTTCAAGTAATGCAGTTTGTTTTTCTAACCTGTAGTATGTACTTACAAAAATGAACAAAGGCAAAATCTCAGTATCTCTGTTGGTCTTCCTAGATCGTGTTAATTTTGCTTTTTGGTTAAATACAAAGGAATAGAATTATGGAGAGTTCAGCAACAAGTTTTTCATTAGGATATGAAATCATGCCACGAGCTCCAAAAAAGGGTTAGTGGTATAAATTTGGGAAATAATCACTCATGCAAAAATCAGAAAATACCTGTACCGAGCCACCATGTCTGTCTGCTGCAAGGTGAGCTCTCAAATGGTGGGGATTTGCCTGCTGGGAGTCCCAAGCTGCCCTGTGGTCTGCCGACTGCCATTTATTTAATGCATGTGGCATGGATGGAAGAAGAAAAACCCAATATGTTAAACATCTCATCCTTATAATATAGAAACAAACGTATAAAAGGAAATTTTAAAATACCCTTACTATTCTGAGTCACAGATGCAATGATACTGCATGTGGAGAGATTTTAATTAAATTGCTACAATTATGTCAGGATCAACCATAAAAATAAAATACAACCATAGAATTTTAGAAGTGAAAAGACTTTAGATGTCACAGATTCCACCCTCTAACTTTATAAATGAAATTAACAAAGAACAGGGAGGTAAAAATGATGTGCCCAAGAAAGCACACTGAATCAAGCATGAGTGACCTAAAAAACCATTCACTATATTTTCTATAGTAGCGGTTCTCATTAGTTTTCTGATGAGGAACAACTTCTAGCAAGGTAAGAAAAAAAATAGTACTTAAATAGTTGTTCCTAATATTCTAGAAAACTTTTCTCTCCTGTTTCTGATTGTGTAGATAATATGAGAAAACAGAGAAGTTCTTTGAAAAGAAAAAGGGCTATATAGAAGACTATGAGAATATGACAATTTTTAAAAGTAATAACCCTACATAAGCTTCCTTAATCTTTTTTTATCTGGTTCAAATTAAGGAACCCATTTCCCTGAAATAGGCTGATAATTCTTGATGCTTTTAGATGATTTTGGCAAATTTGCATGGCAATAACTTACAGACTAATAATCTACTAGCAGAATTAGAAGGGTTCGAGTCTATGTGTTCAGGAAAATGTGGACAGCACTAATAAAAAGAAGGGGGAAAAATAAATACAATATTTTAAGTTTCTATGACATGTTGGTTCTGCATGAGGTGCTTTATATATGTTATCTCATTTTGAGATAAATAGTATTATCCTTATTTTACTGATGAAGACGTTGAGATGTGAAACACTTCCCTAAATCACAGAGGTAGCAAGGAGTACAGCAAAGATTCAAACTCAGAGCCTACTGCTTCTCCAATAACCCTACCTAGCTCCTTAACACAATTACGTCATGTTCTAAAGCCTTTGGTGCTCTTTACTTTCTTTTTCAAAGTCAAGAAAATCTTGCCATAGAGGGCCAAGCACATTGGTTTATAGGGAGCTGAAGAATATCAGTGGTGAGAGAAACCCTTTGGGAGGAGAAGAGATATTAAAATTCAAGTAGACACAATGAATAAAAGTTCAGGCACTAAGTTCCCTAAATTAAATTGCACAGTTCAAAATTACATACTTTGTGGCATGAAGTATGTAATCATAAAATAATGATGATAATTTTATAATGTCTTTTCATTAAACCCTCCAAACTCATCACCAGAATTTAGCAGATGTATAGCTTAATTAAATAAATTAGATGAGATAAAAATCTGAACAGAATGGGAGAATGAAAATGATGTTAAAGTTGAGACAAATATCTAAATGTTGCCTCGGGACAAAAGGCAACATTTGGGGGTCACGGACCTCTTTAAGAAGATATTAGAATAAACATTTACATGCACCCAACACTTTCTATAAAATATAGGATCCGCTAAACTTCAAACATTGACTCTAGGTTACAAATTGTTTACCTTGGGACATAGCAAAGGTTTTAGCCATTTAAAGAATTAATTTTTCTTCTTTTGGGATTGTGAACTATGAGTTTCTCATACAACTTAAAACTATTTACTGCTTCACAGATATTTAAGAATTTTTTTCTAGATATACAACTTTTTCTATTATAATGACAGTCTGCATATCCAGGTTTCAAGTTCAATATGTAAGCTATATTAAAGGATTTCCAGGAGAGAAAAAATCACTGACTCCCTACATTTAACTGAACAAGGACAACATGAATAACATATGGTTCCCACCCTCAGTGAACTAACAATCTAGCTAGTAAGACATGTCTGAAACATGTAGAAAGTCAACCTCTAAAATATTTAAATTAAAATTTAATTCAACAACAAAAGAAGAGCCTCACTTACTATAATACCTAACAACTCAAGTGGAAATATTCAGAGAATATGAATTATTAATTTTCTTCCAAAGTACATTTTAGAAATTAACTGATTTATTAAATACAAACTCTGAGTCTTGACTTCTGAGCCATTTCTTTCTATACACAGCATCTATCAGAGCACTTAAGCTATCAACAAGTTGTAATTTATATTTTGAATTAATTCACATGCAAGACCCTTTATTGTCCCAATTTTTCTAAGGCTAAAACTGAACTTTTTAAATTGGCTGTACTTTAAAGAATACTGTTAAATATCCCCAAAAAGTAGCATTTTATTTTGTGATGATTCTTAACAAGTTGTGTTTTTTCCTTTGATTTTTCATCTCTTGTTTAACCCTCACTAGAACTCTGATGGGATGAAAGATGTAAAGGATAAACCATTATCCTTCTCTAAAAAGGGTTACAATCGAAAATACTAAAGACACTTTTAACTCAGAGAAATAACAAAATTTCTTATGCTAAAGGTGGCTCCAATAAAAGTTTTTACAAAAAAGAGAAAGTGAAAACATTGCTCAAAAATTTCAACAGCTCTCAATCACCTTAACTCAGAAAATCCATCTTCTATGCATTATCTTGAACCTACTCCCTGCTCCAAGCAAACTGAACTGCTTGCTGTTCCTCAAAGTCTACATTTGTAAACTTCTGCTTCATTTTATACTGTTCACTCTCTCTAGAATGTTTTTATTCCTTTATCTGCCTTTGAAAATGTCATTCATTCTTGAAGTTCATCTCAAAAACCACATTCTCCTAAAATCTTTATAGTTCCTACATAGTTCCTTCATAGTTCCTAATGATCTTCCATGGCACTTCATTAATATGCTTAATGCGATGGAACTTATTCTGCTTTATAATGTAGTTATTTGTGAATTTATTGTAATAATCATGCTAACAATAACACCAAGCAAGAGAGTTGAAATTTATTGAAGGCTTACTATATGCTAGGAATTAACATGCATTATTTCTCTTTTATCGATGACAGAACTGAGGCTTTGAGAGATTAAGTAATTTACCCAGGGTTAAACCATATCCAGGTATGAATGATTCCAGAGACTGAGTGAAATCTTAGCCACTCATTACAAAATATTTCTTATAGGTTATATTGTTTTACTTACTTCTGCATTTCTGCAACATGTAAAATAGTAACTTTCAAATACTAGAAACTTAGTAAATAACTTATTACGCTAGACTATAGACAGAAAGATCAACTGCTATTACAATTCATTCCAATAAGATGCCCAAATACTTCTATTCTAACAGAATGTCAAATGTTGCTCAAAATTATATTAATTTATACCACTAAATTATAAATTTATAATTAAATTAATAATGAATATTAGGGGAAATATATATTTTTAATTCTTAGCACGTGTGTATATAATATTTTATCTGTTGAAGAAAAAACATGCATTTCATTCTTTCAATATGTATATACATGTGTATATATACACTCACACACACATGTAAATACACACACACACACACACACAAAGCAGTCACCTGGACATGATAAAACACCAAATGCATTTATAAACTGTCAGAAGGTAATACAGAAGCAAACTAAGACATTTTTATCTAAAGGGGAAGCAAACCTGGTTTTTGGATTGTTGCATCTTATCTCTGTGTTGATGTGCTTCTCTGTTTGATGATAGAGCAGGATCTTGCTGAACTGCCCCCACTGGAGTAGGCTACAACACAATAGCAATTAGCATCAATACAACCTACTTCAGAAGTTTTACTTAATATCATTCAGCTGTTTAAAGACTCAAGGAAGAAAGTAAGGCCTTAAAAGACATCATTCTCAAAATATATTAAAGCTAACGAAGACAACACAGCTACTCTTTAAAATGTTTTGAGAATATTTAAATGCTTTATCAAGTATTTATTTTTACTGGTATAACAACAAAAGATCTTCTAATGCTGTCATTTCTATATTCATATAAAAAATATAGCCATAACTGGTTTGGCTCAGTGGATAGAGCGTCAGCCTGTGGACTGAAAGGTCCCAGGTTTGATTCCGGTCAAGGGCATGTACCTTGGTTGCGGGCACGTACCTTGGTTGCAGGCACATCCCCAGTAGGGAGTGTGCAGGAGGCAGCTGATTGATGTTTCTCTCTCATCAATGTTTCTAACTCTCTATCCCTCTCCCTCTCTGTAAAAATCAATAAAATATATTTTTTTAAAATATGAAAGTATATCTGTTCATGTTTCTCATTTTCAAAGCTAATGTATAAACAGAATAAATTATTTTTAAGGGAATAAAAAATTAAGGGAACAACTTTTTAAATAAACTAATAAAATTGCATACTGTCACTCAGAAGAGGCTTATAAAAATTTTTCAAGTACAATTCAAAATATAAATCTTTAATCAAAGTTTATTTAGATTTCCACCATAGATAACATGTATATTCAAATCACTTTGCATTTAAGAAAAATATACATTAAACACTTAGTAAGTCAACTGTTCAAAAATACTTGAACTTGAAAGGTCAATGGTTCCAAATATGGATAAAAACTTGCTAATAGTGAGCCACAAATAAAAAAAATTTTATAGAACATTCTTACTTATTAAAAAAAGATTAGTGAGAATAAATATTTGATCTTTCAGAAATCGCCTCTTCAAAGAAAGAATATAATGACATGTCTCTTTAAGTGCTAAGCACCAATCCTACAGTTATAATAAAGAATTTTTTTTAAGTTATGAAAACTTAGGTACAGTTTTAAAAACTTACTCCAAGTATCAATCTATTCCAAGAGATAACTTAGAACTGCTAGAATAATTAAAACATTTTTAAATTACAAATATTTTAAAAGATGGCTAAAGTAAACAGAAAACAAAACTAGCTAGCTGATCATTTAAAGTAATCACTAGAATATTAGACCAAAAATAGTATATTTGACACTAAGAATTAAATCAGGGATGAAAAGTTTGAAAAATCACTCTAAAAAGCAGAGTCCAAATGTAGGGTATTTATAAAATTCAAAGGATAATATATTAGTATTTTGTTACCTAAACTATCCCTAAAAAGGAAATAAAATGAACCCTTTTTCAAACGTATTTGTTTCAACTCTTTTCACTTGAAGGGAAAAAAACAATAAAATATTTTATTATATAGTGGAGAAACTCACCAACTGTTTACCCATCCAGTCATATTCATAATCAAACAGATATCCCTTTCGATCAAACAAGTCAGTAAAAAGCTTTCTTAGGTAGTCATAGTCTGGTTTTTCAAAAAAATCTAGCCTTCTTACATAACGAAGATATGTTGCCATTTCTTCTAGAAAGGAAATAAAAATTATTTTGAGTATACTTATCTACATACTCGTTAATAAAATTATTTAAGTGTGTAAAAAGCATACAGTATTATAAAAACAGAAAAAATAAAATTCTGTATTGCAATTTAAATTTTTATAAATTTAATTACAATGACTTTTTTTTTAAAGGGAGAAAATTCCTAACCTTGTTTATAAGCAGTATTCGAACCAACTGACCTAGCAAAATAATCCTCAGAAATATAACACAGAAGCTGCTTAATTCTTCTTTTAATTTCTGGTCATATAATTAACAATCATGCATTCCGTTAAAATTCTAAAATGTATTAGAGGTTTGTACATTTTTAAAAGGTCATACTCTTCAGGATGAAAAAGACATAAAAATCAATAGGCAAAATGGTAAGCAAAACCATGTTTCACCATGGAAGCACAAAAAAATCACTGTAGTAAGAGATAGTAGGTTGCACCTAGCTCCTTTTCTGATTCAATTCATTCCTGGTAGCCAATAAGAACAGGATCACGCTAAGCTCAATGGGCAGTGAAAGTGGCACCCAGTGACCTTGATCACATGGTGAAGCTCACTATTCCACTTTCTAGCTAATTATCTGGTTAATTTACTTTGGCACCACCATTTCATTTTTCTTGCAGAAATTTATATAGGCTTCTTAACTTGCAGTCAATCTGCCTACACCTAAACTGCTAGTACGCAACGAATTTTTTTTTTAACCCTCTAGTTTTAGATTAAAAAAGAAAAACATATAATTAAAGTTTGCTGACAATGAATAAAATAGCAAACTTGGGAAAGAGCTACCAGAGATTATACTGCTGATATTATTAGAATAATAATGTCAGCATTGTACAGGCAAAGTTGTGAATATCAAAGTGAGATTGAATTCAGCCTTCTATCTTCAAGTTTGGATCTCTGTTTTCTCAATGTTATTGCACATATCTCAGCAGGTATTTGAATACATTAGCAACACATTATTCTTATTTCTTTTTTATTCTTATTTCTTAATTGATTTAGAAATCTTAAGTTTCTGTTGGTTTGAGTTGCCATAAATCTACATGAAAGCTAAACTGTTTTCATAAAGCTCCTTAATATAAAATTAGCCTAAAGGTAATAAAGGTAGTAAGGTTTTACTGTACTTTGAAAACTGGACTAGATCATACATCATATACCTATGTTGAGTTGAACAATGAGACTCAATGACTAACATTACACTGAAACTTTACAGTTGGTATTTCTTAGCAAATATTTTTTAATTCTTTATTGTTTAAAGTATTACATATGAATCCTTTTTCCTTCATTGACCTCTCCCTACTCGGCCTCCCCCGCCCCCCACACATGCCCTCACCACCCCTACTGACTGTGTCCCTGGGTTATCCTTATATGCATGCATACAAGTCCTTTGGTTGATCTCTCTCCCCGCTTCCCCCGGACCCCCCTTCCAAATATTTTAACTTCTTAAAAGTATTTTATTGAAGAAAATATTACTTCAGCTGGTATTGGTCAGCATTACTAAAGATGGGATTTTCTTCTTCTAATACCATCTTAATAAAGCAAATATGGAAACTGACCCTGTGGTCTGTGCATCAAATGCTGACATCTTTTAAATAATATTTTGAGTTCATTTTTTTAAAACATGAAAAAAGGTATTTATACACTTAAACAATGATTAACAGTTCTGGTGTTCTGTGTATGAGTATATGGTTCAATGTGGCATTATTCATTACCTGGAAAATTTTCACATAACACTTCTATGGGTGTGGCTCGTTTTGTATCTCCAATTTTCTGATACCTCTCTTTTAATGTGTCAGCCTAAAACAGGGGAAGAAAAAAACCTTGAGAAAGTGCTAATTTTAAAATTAAATACTTGGAAGACTGGATTGTAATATATTAACAATTTCTAAAATTCAATAAGGAAACATAAAAATGTTTACCTTTAAACCTTGCCAAGGAAGACTGCCTCTAAGAAAATACATGAACATATGACCTAAAGCTTCTAAGTCATCTCTTCTACTTTGTTCTGAAATATAAGAAGAACATAAATTACACTTGCCTCTTCCAGTTAAGAATGCAAGAATGGAGAACTAATTCTTCTGTTATATACCGATTAATTGCTAAAAGTTTAGTATATAAATACATAATATAGATCAAGTGCTTTATATGTGACAAGGTCTTATTTAAACAATAATGTTTTTACATTAAATTTATTATACATCTTTAAAATATGCTATACTTCCTGAGAATCTATTGAAGACTTTTTTCTCTCCTGAGATATCTATTCATAGAAACATAAGGCAAGGGGGGAAAGGTTCCACGGTCAAATAGAGTCACTGTATACTAAAGCTCTGTCTTAAAGATTCAGAATGTAACATATGAAAGATTCTGGAAAAAGAACTAGAGTTTTTCCCTAAAAGATTAATCCTAATGTTAACCTTAAATGTTATACCCTAAGAATGTCTAACCCTGCATTTCCTAAATTTATAAGCACAAACTTCCATCCCACAAACATCATTGATTTCAAAAACAATTAGTATTCTCTGTAATATGTTTTTTAAAAAACACGTGTTTGACACATCCCAACATGCATAACCCCTCCAAAAATATACTGCTAAAACAAATTGTCATTTTCAAATTGCTATTATTGTTTTAGTAATAAACTGTTGTATAGCACATAACTGAGTGACAATCACAGACTAAGGGAGGTATCTACAAATATTTGCTGAGTGCATTTTTTTCAATTTTTTTATCACTGAAGTTAAATGCTTAATATAAAAAATGCTGACTAACAAAAGAAAAAAATAATACTTTAATAATAAAAAGATGTTCATGTGCAAGATGTTTTATACAAATGAATAAGCAGTACTAAATGCTTTTGAAAAGGCAAATGAGCATTAAAGCTTCAGAAAAGGTTTTAATTTTTGCTATATAATTTCATAACATTCTATAATTGTCTCCTGTAACATGTGCTACACTTTAAAAATATATATTTGTGTTATTTTTTAATCAATATCTATGCTCCCACCAAATAGCAAGTCCCAGGAGGCCAGATGTCTGTCTCTTTGGCTCATTATTCTCAGATCTAGTATAATGGCTGCCACAGAGCAGGCACTCAACACAAACTATTTAAATACATAAATGAATATTTGGAAATATATACTACCAGATATATGTCCCTTTTCTATAAGTACAGGAAAATATCTAAAAGAATATGCTTTAAATCATTAGTAATCAGGGGTATGAGACTGGAGAACGAGACAAGACATTTCAATTTCTCATTTCATGTACTAAAAAATGTGGTATTATAGGAAATTTTTCTTCTATTTTGTATTATAATAATATAAGCATATGCTATTGAAAACAGCAAACTTTCAAAATAAGTAAAATAGATTTATAGTTCTTTGTAAAGCCATTAATGAATGTGGGATGTGAATAACATGAAAAAAAATCATGCCTTTTATTACTAAAATTATATTTTATTAGGTACTGGAAGTATTAAGAATAAAAAGTCATGCCAAAAAAATTCTGAAGTCTTGCTGAGAATTGGAATCAACTCCAGAATCTTTTAAAAACCTTAAGTAAGCAGGCCTAATGCCAGAGATTGATTCATTGGGTACAACATGGAGTAGAAGAATGTACATTTTACATATATTTTTTAATTAATTTCAGAGAGGAAGGGAGAGAGAGTTAGAAACATCAATGAGAGAGAATCATTGATCAGCTGCCTCCTGCACACCCCCCACTGCGGATCGAGCCCACAAGCCAGGCATGTGCCCTTGACCGGAATCGAGCCAGGGACCCTTCAGTCTGCAGGCCAATGCTCTATCCACTGAACGAAACCAGCTAGAATGTACATTTTAAAAGTTAAGCAGATAATTCTAAAGTAGACTCAGATTTGATAAGCTCTAAAAAGGAAACTTCTTTCATTGAAGTATTTAAGTATTTAACATATAATAAAATACATACATTATAGGGGTACAGTTTGATAAACTTTAACAACACACACACCTAAGTACCATCTATTAAAGGACCTTTGTGTAACTTCCAGTTTGAGGCCATTGTGAATAAACTGTTATGAACATTCTTATAAAAGTCTTTTTGTGACATATGCTTTCATTTCTCTTGGGTAAATACCTAGGAGTGGATTTCTGTGTCATATGGAAAGTATAGGTTTAACATTATAAGAAACTTCTACACTGTTCTCCAAAGAAGTTGTGCCATTTTGTATTTCCACCAGCGATGTAGGAGAGTTCCAGTTGCTCCAGAGCTTGTTCAACATTCTCTAGTAGTATAGCCAATCTTTTAAATTTTACCCATGCTGGTGGCCATGAAGTATGTGCTCACTGTGATTAAATTTGAATTTCACTAGTAACCAATATTTTTTAACATCATTTCATGTGTTACTGGTCATTCACACATCCTTTTGTTAAATGTCTGTTCAAATATTTAACACATTTTTTAAGTTTTAATTTTTGTCTTATTCTAAAGTTGTAAGAATTGTTTGTATATTCTTGATATGTCATTTTCAGATATAAATTTTACAAATACTTTCTCCCTCATCGATGTTTCTATCTCTCTATCCCTCTCCCTTCCTCTCTCTAAAATAAATTTTTTAAAAACCCACAAAACTAGAGAATTTCTTGAAGAAAAATTAGGAGAAAAATCTTTGTGATCTTAGGGTAGTCAAAGATTTCCTAATAAATTGGTCTTTTTTCAAAGAACAGAAGTGTGCATTTTGACACTGACCTCACTCCCTTCAAAAAATTAACCAAAATAGATCACATACCTAAGTGTTAATCACAAAATTATAAAATTCCTAGAAAATAACAAAAGAAAGATGGCCTTGGTTTTGGCAAAGATTTTTACATATAATAACGTAAGTATAATCCATGAAAGAAATAATAATGAGCTATACTTCATTAAAATTAATAACTTTAGCTCTGCAAAGACACCATCAAAAGAATGAAAAGATAAACCACAGAGTGGGAGAAGATATTTGCAGAAGACACATCTCATAAAGGACTGTTATCCACAATACATAAAGAACTCTTAAAATTCAAAAATAAGAAAATAACCTGATTACGACTGGGTCAAGACCTTAACAGATACCTCAAAAAAGAAGATATACAGTTGACAAATAAGTATATGAAAATCCCACATCATGTAATCAAAAAGTGCAAATTTCCATCTCTTAGAATGGTGTCTACAACATTGACAACAGCTAATGCTGCCAAGAATGTGGAACAGAAACTCTCATTCATGGTTGGTGGGATTGCAACATGGTACACCCACTTTGGAAGACAGTTTGAGGGTTTCTTACAAAACTAAATATACTCTTACCATACAATCCATAATTAAGATCCTTGGTATTTGGAGGAAACCAAGATGGCGGCATAGGTAAACACCTGAAATTGCTGCCTCCCACAACCACTTCAAAAATACAACTAAAAGACAGAACGGACATCATCCAGAACCACAGGAAGGCTGGCTGAGTGGAAATTCTACAACTAGAAGGAAAGAGAAAAGCACACTGAGACTCAGAGGAGGTGCGGAAGTAAAATGCAGATGTAGGGAGGCGCACGCAGAAAGGGCTGGCAACTGAGGACGCGGTTGTCTTTTCCATTCCGGAGGGAGACAAAAGCTCCCGACTGCTCTGAACTCCAGTTCCAGGCGAGACTCTGGGGACCCAGACTCATACGGGGAGAAACTGGACTGTCTGGCAGCTGGCAGAACTCGAGGGCAGCTTTCTCTCAGAGGTGCCTGCAGCAATTACACGGGACACTGAGACCCAGGGCCTCTTAGGGCAGGGCTGAGGATCAGCCATAGTGGTTTGCTCCACCCTGTTGATTCCCTGAGACCCCGCCCCACCCAAGCTGTGAGCAGAGGCTTTTGCATATGAATGGCCTGGCCCTTTGCAATCTAAAATTACCTAACAAACTGCAGCTGGGTCAGAGAGACCCAGAACTTCCAAAAGAAGGCCCAAGGCCCCACAGCAGTTTGCATTGCTTCATAGCTGGGCCTCATCTGGGCACCTCCAAACCCCAAACTAAGAAGAGGAATCTCTCCATAGCTCCTGCTGGGTAGCCTCAGGCAGAGGCTAAATTAGCACCTCCTTAGAGATCCAAGAGCCAGTGTACCCAGTGGTCAGAGTGGGACCATCCAGATTACAACTCCTCAGACCCATAAGGGACACACTCAGGGGGCAGACTCAGTGAGCACCAAAGCCCCACTGAAACAAGTCTTGCCCCATAAGAGTGTCTCCAGCACAGAAGTTCTCCCACTGTAGACACAGCTGATTCTCACAGACAATTGGCCTGGAGGTCAATTCCTCCCAGTGATACCTACAACAATCAAGGCTTAACTA
>NW_005353663.1:147084-149313 GCF_000412655.1 Myotis brandtii
AGCGCAGAGAACCCCAAACAAAAGGACCACACCAAGACACATCATAATTAAAATGCCAAGAACAAAAGACAGAGAGAATCTTAAAAGCAGCAAGAGAAAAACAATTGTATGGGAGTACCCATACAATTGTCAGCTGATTTCTCAATAGAAACTATGCAGGCCAGAAGGGAGTGGCAAGAAATATTCAAAGTGATGAATACCAAGAACCTACAACCAAGATTACTTTATCCAGCAAAGCTATCATTCAGAAGTGAAGGTCAGATAAATAGCTTCACAGATAAGAAAAAGCTAAAGGAGTTCATCACCACCAAACCAGTATTATGTGAAATGCTGAAAGGTATCCTTTAAGAAGAGGAAGAAGAAGAAAAAGTCATAGATAGTAATGATGACCCCGATGAAGACAATCTTACAAGTTATGATATTCAGCTCAGTATTCAAGAATCCATTGAAGCCAGCAAGACTGAATTTTATCCTGAAAGTAACAATCAACTTGACTGTCCTCAACAAAATTTCTTTATGACAATCATTCAGTTGTAAGATGAAATAAATGCTGTTTCCTAACTCTTAGAAAAAAATTACAAAATCCTTAGTATTTACCCAAAAGAGTTGAAAACTTATGCCCACACAAAAACACACAAATGGATGTTTATAGCAACGTTAGTCCTAATTGCCAAAACTTGGAAGCAATGAAGCTGTCCACCAGTAGGTGGATAAATAATCTACAGTACTTCCAGACTATAGAATATTATTCAGCACTAAAAAGAAATGAGCTATCAAGTCATGAAAACACATGGAGTCTTAAATGCTTATTACTACATGAACTATACCAGTCTGAAAAGGCTACATACTGTATAATTCCAACTATATGTCATCTGAAAAAGGAAAAACTATGGAAACAGTAAAAAGACCAGTGGTTACCAGGCATTGGAGGGAGAGAGGATTAGGTAGAGCATAGAGCAGTGACGGCAAACCTATGACACGGGTGTCAGAGGTGACACACGAACTCATTTTTTTTCTTTGTTAAATGGCATTTAAATATATAAAATAAATATCAAAAATTTAAGTCTCTGTTTTACTATGGTTGCAAATATCAAAAAATTTCTATATGTGAAACGGCACCAGAATTAAGTTAGGGTTTTTCAAAATGCTGACATGCTGAGCTCAAAAGGTTTGCCATCACTGCTAGAGGATCGCAAGAATCAAGTCAAAGATTTGAAATACTCTAGGTGACAATGAACTCTAGGTGACAATATACAACACCAAGAATAAACCCTAAAGTAAACTATGAACTCTAGGTGACAATGAACTCTAGGTGGTGACAATATACACCAAGAATAAACCCTAAAGTAAACTATGAACTCTAGTATGTACTAGTATATTAATTATAACAATTGTTCCCCTCTGGTAGGGAATGTAGCTAATGCATGTTTGGGGACATGGGGTATAAGAAAAATCTCTGTACTTTCCACCTAATTTTGTTGTGAATCTAAAACTGCTCTAAAAAAAATGTCTATGTTAAAAAATACAATTTAAATTCATTTTCTCTAAACTTACTTAGATAAAGGTATACATCCTAGCACTCTCCAACTGAAGTATCACTATATAAAATAGTAACCATACAAAAATTATGACCCTGGCCTGGCCAGTGTGGCTCAGTTGGTCGACCCATGCATCAAGAGGTCGCCAAACCCTAAAGTAAACTATGAACTCTAGGTGACAATGAACTCTAGGTGACAATATACAACACCAAGAATAAACCCTAAAGTAAACTATGAACTCTAGTATGTACTAGTATATCAATTATAACAATTGTTCCCCTCTGGTAGGGAATGTAGCTAATGCATGTTTGGGGACATGGGGACATGGGGACATAAGAAAAATCTCTGTACCTTCCACCTAATTTTGCTGTGAATCTAAAACTGCTCTAAAAAAAAGTCTATGTTAAAAAATACAATTTAAATTCATTTTCTCTAAACTTACTTAGATAAAGGTATACATCCTAGCACTCTCCAACTGAAGTATCACTATATAAAATAGTAACCATACAAAAATTATGACCCTGGCCTGGCCAGTGTGGCTCAGTTGGTCGACCCATGCATCAAGAGGTCGCCTGTCCAATTCCCGGTCAGGGCAGATTTCCTGGCTGCAGGTTCCATCCCCATTGGGAGCATGCAGGAGGCAGCGGACCGATACTTTTGCTCTCAGATCAATGTTTCTCTCTCTCTCTCT
>NW_005353663.1:149464-178853 GCF_000412655.1 Myotis brandtii
TCATCTTTAAAAAAACTAACACTGGCCGAAACCGGTTTGGCTCAGTGGATAGAGCGTCGGCCTGCGGACTCAAGGGTCCCGGGTTCGATTCCGGTCAAGGGCATGTACCTGGGTTGCGGGCACATCCCCAGTGGGAGATGTGCAGGAGGCAGCTGATCGATGTTTCTCTCGCATCGATGTTTCTAACTCTCTATCTCTCTCCCTTCCTCTCTGTAAAAAATCAATAAAATATATTTAAAAAAAAAAAAAAACTAACACTGAGCCATTGGGAAGTTGTGAGTTCATGTCTCACAATAAAATGGTAATGAATCTCTGTTGGTTGTTATAAAGCAGCCTGTTATGGAAATGGAAATTTCTCACAGACACTAAATATAGGTGTGCTGGGTTTTAATAGAAGACACAGTCTTGAAAATTGAGTATCTATCCAATCATATTTTAAATCTATTGAGAAAGTGTGCTACTGAAAGGCACTCCCCGCAAGCACTACCTAAACCCAACTTGTGCTTTGTAATTTCAGGTGTTTAAAACTTACTTTTCTTAAAGAAGGGCAAATTTACATTTTTCAGGTATTTTCAGACATCTGTAAAGAAAAATACCATGAGCCTACTATCAGGCCAGCTGTCAGGGAAGATGCCAAGTGCTATTTTGTTCTGAATGAGCAGAAGCAGAGACATGTAGTATAGAGCTTATAAGTCTGAGAAGAACAGTTAAACTTGGGCTACACTAGGAATTGGAAGTTGGATTAGATGACTTATAAGGTCCTGTACAAATTATGGTCATACATTGTAGGTACATTTGAGCAGTGATGATGGATAATATATGTTCCTGTCTATTCTCCCTTAAGAAGATAGAATCTAAAAGCAGAAATTTAAGTTTGGCTTCCTCTGATATGAAAACCAACCACAGCTTAACAATAATCTATTGTAAATACAACTTAAAACTGAATGTTTTTAGAAAGTCACAAAAGTAATTCAATGGGAAAGAATATATTATAAAAAGAACCTCGCCCAGCCAGTGTTGCTCAGTGGTTGAACTTGGACCCATGCACCAAGAGGTCGCTGGTTCGATTCCATGAATCCATACTGATAGAAATCAATAAATGGTGGAAGAGAAAGCTTTTGCTTACATCAGAATATCAACTAACTATATAATTGATGGAGTTAGAAAATCATCAATGGATGCTAAATCTAGTGGATAAAAATGTGATGAGGAACAACATGTATACAAAATCTCAAAGATCTACTTACAAAACACTTTTTAATAACAAAGGGAAAATGAGAAACTGTTAAGTGGAGAAAATTAGCAGACACTACCCTAAACAAATGATCAAGATACTTGGAACCAAGTGACATCATGCACCTCTTGACATTTTACAGTGAGAACATATCACTTCTATGATATTTGTGCTAAGAATGCATACCAAAATATAATCATGAAGAAATATCAGACTGACGTAAATGGAGAGCATTCTACAAAACAGTCTATACTTCACCAAAATATTAAGGTCATGAACCATAAAGAGAGGGGAGGAACTGCTCCAGATGAAAAGAAACTAAAGAAATATGACAAATAAATGATAATGTGTGGTCCTGGACTAGAAAAAAAATAAAAGCTGTAAGAAATCCTGTGAGGTTGATATTATTTTATTCTTTTTACAAATAAGGAAACCAAAGTCGTATAGCTAGTATAGTAAATAGTACTGCTAAGGTATGTCCTCTTAGCATTAAATATATTAGGCATTTGTTATTTCCTGGCTAATTGTATCAAAGTACTATATTCTCAATCAAATATATCTGCACAAACTAAATTCAGTTAGAATTAAGTATTCTCTCATATCCTTTTAACAGAAATACTCAAATGCATCACCCTCACTATATCAAAGTTGAACATTTCAAATTATATTAAAAAAAGATATAGTGAATGCAAGGATATCTGTCATTCATTTACTCTAAAACAACTTATTTTTAAAATGTTTTATTAAGCCTGGCCAGTGTGGCTCAGTGGTTGAGCGTCGACCTATAAACCAGGAGGTCACAGTTCAATTTCTGGTTGGGGCACAAGCCCCGGTTGTAGACTTGATACCCAGTGTGGGGTGTGCAGGAGGTAGCGGATCAATGATTCTCTCTCATCACTGATATTTCTATCTCTTTCTCCCTCTCCTTCCTCTCTGAAATAAACAAAAATGTATTTTTAAAAATAAAATAAATAAAAATGTTTTATTAAATATAAATAAAAGTAAACTCTAGCTAGATGTGATAAATAAAAATTGTAATAAAAGCAACTGTAACCTGCAAAAACTGAACCATAATAACAAATATTAAAACTCACACCGTTAGCATAGTTACTGAATTCAAACAAAAGGTACACATACCTTTTCCTAAATGTGTATTTATGCTCATATATCTAGCTGTTCCTGTAAGGCTTTTGTGCTCTCTGTATGGTATGTGTTTCTTTGTCTCTGGATCAATATATTCCTTCGCCAAACCAAAATCTATAATATGAATAACTTGCTGGGTTTTATTTCCTGGTCGTCCTATTAAGAAGTTCTCAGGTTTTACATCTCTGTATATCAAGTTCTTTGAATGAACATATTCCATACGAGAAATCTTGATTTTAAAAAGAGAAGGAAGATAAATTTTATTTTAAGCTTTGACTAGTATAAAAAAGCATGATAGAGGCAAGACAACTTTCATAATAAAAACATTAAAAAATCAGAACTTGTTTCAACCCTTTAAAAGTAACATATCAATCTATAGTTTCTCAAATATACATCTGATTATGATTAAAATTCTTTGCTTTTACTATTAATGTCACTTATAAATGAACATGTTTGAATTTTATGAATTCCTTTCAAATCAGTAAGCCTGATTTAATCAACACTTTCAGATAATGCTATATCATAAAATCGAAAAGCTTTACCAATACTAAATCTTGAACTCAAAAATATAAAGACATATTCACAAAGTTGCAGTTTATTCTTCCTCATCAGTTAATTAATCAAGCAACTTTTACAATTATATTTTTAAAACTTAAAACGACTAAACTGTTAAATAAAAACAATTAACATAGTACCCTTTAGTAAGTCTTTTTTTTTTTTAAATGTCTTTATTGGTTAAGGTATTACAAATGTGTCCTCATTTCCCATTAACCCCCCAAGTATTAAGTCTTTTTGTAACTTGTTTTCTTTACATTTTCCTTAGGTATGAAACGTTTTAAAAGATCTTAAAACTTTAAAATTTTCAAATATACTCTAATAATGATACAGTACATTTTTACTGTTTTACACATTCTCAAATAATGTTCAGTGTACAAACTGTCACAAAATAGAACACTACAAATAAAATAAAATTGCATCATTTAGTGGTAATCACGATTGACAATGCAATATAAAGATACTGTAAACATATTGTAAACTCAGGCCATTTTAGTTGGTCAACAAATTTTGGATCATATAATATATAATATTCTATAGCCTATACTTTTAGTTAATGATATATTATGAGCATTTTCTAGGTCATGAAACTTTCTTTTAATACACACTTTGCATTAAAAATAGGTATTATTTTAAATACATACTTTACTAATATATGACTATTAACAACCTATTCAACTAATCCTGTTATTTCTGTACATTTGAGTTTTCCACTTTATTATAAATATTCTTGCACAAAAACCTTTAAGTACAGCTGAATACTTCCATAGGACAAATTTATAGAAGTGGAATTAATGAGTCAATCGAAAAAACAATTTTAAGACTTCTGCAGCATACTTCTATTGACATTTATTTCAAAATTGGTTTAAAATCATCCTCTAAATTTGTTTTTCCATAGGTTCACTAAAATTTAAATAATTTAGAAAACTTCCCATTAGTTTGTTTCCTCTTTTTTTCAGCCATCAGAATTTATTACCAAGATTAATAATCCATGTTTTTGAGGGTTTTCTTTTCTAAGTATTCATCTTCTAAATGAAAAGTGCTGGAAACAACTTAATTCTCAAACTGAGTATTCTGATCTTAAAGCAATAAAATATTCTTTCATAAAAATAAAATACTACACCTAATTCAATTTTTTAAATTACACGCATCCTAAAAGACAATAATATGAAAGCAGAAACATTTGTACTAAGTTGAATGCTCTGCAAGATAATGTAGCAAAACTTGAAACTTTTAATATAAAGTTGTGACTAGAGAACCACACAATTGTTCAAATGACTTCAAAGCACCCTGCTTTACTTACCAGTTGGATAGCTATCATGAGAACTGTTTTAAGAGAAAATGTTCTATCACACAAATCAAACAAATCTTCCAAACTAGGTCCCAGCAGTTCCAGCACCATAGCGTTGTATTTACCACAAGGGCCAAAATAGTAAACTTGAGGTATACCATCTGGGGGGGAGAAGAAGAAAGGATTTTAATAATTTCCTCATCTTCAATATCGAACTTTTCTTCCTAGAAAATTCACTTAAAAATTAATTTTGCAGTTTCAAGAACTACAGCAGTAGTTTTACATTTCCCATGGATACAATAAACTTTTCCTGACCCAGCCTTCTCTTGCTAGAGCGTAGCCTGGTTACACTTCTACAGCAGCTGCATGACTGAACTACATTACAAACAGTGCTTCATTGTTGGTCTCTACCACCTCAAGTCTTAGGAATAGCTCACTGCTGCGTTTCCTGTTCTGACTTTGCTTTCACTGCTAATAACTTGTGTGGCACAAAGCTCCCATCACGTTCCCCATTTTCAGGAGGAGCAGCTGAATTCTTATTCATGTTGTACTTATCTACCCATTTCATGCTGACCTGCTATCACCCTGACAGTTTCAAGAACTACAGCAGTAGTTTTACATTTCCCATGGATACAATAAACTTTTCCTGACCCAGCCTTCTCTTGCTAGAGCGTAGCCTGGTTACACTTCTACAGCAGCTGCATGACTGAACTACATTACAAACAGTGCTTCATTGTTGGTCTCTACCACCTCATCAAAGACAGGAACTGGGCATTTTAGTCTTATATTTCCATGACCTAGAGAAATGCTTGGCACCTAGGAAAGATTTGATTTTCACTGAACAAAAGAGTCACTGTTGGCTTTAATAACACTGTGGTAGGCATAATGCTAAGATAAGCCTCCAAGAGTCCCATCCTCTGGTGTATACAACCTGCACAATCTCCTCCCTCTAAGTGTGGGCAAAATTCCCAGATTTCACTTGTGATCAGGTTATATTATATGGCAAAGGTGTTATAATTAATATCCCTATCAGTGGACTTTAAATTAATCAAAAGTATTCTGGTGGGCCTGACCTTCAGATTCAAAGTACAGAAAAGCTTTCCTGTTGACCTTAAAGAAGCAAACTACCATGTTGTGGAGAAAAATCATATGCCAGAAAATGATGGGAAAGCTCTAGGAACTGAAGGATTTGGTCCCACAGCCATGAAGAACTGAATTCTGGGAATAGCCAGTGAGCTAGGAAGAGGACTGAGCCTCAGGTAAGATTGCAGTCTGGGTGTACATCTTGATTTCAGCCAGGCAAGACCCTCAAATGAGGACCCAGCTAAGCCATGCCTGAACTCCTGACCCCTGGAAATTGGCAGATAATAAAATCTACTGTTCTATGCCACCAGTTACTGAATAATTCATTATTCAACAATACAAACGAATCAAACTCCAAATATAAAGTCTAAATGCACAGAAATCATCTCTATTTTTAGAACTATAAGACTCCCAAGTAACAAATATAAATAGGTGATCAATTTATCTTAACACTGCAGTTATCTATTCATCATGAGGAAATGAACTTCTCCCATCTTAAATGTCTCAGTTTTACTTATAAGTGGTATAGGATTTTGTAGAAGGAAAAAACCTTTTGAATAAATCCTTCCCATTGTTTTTTTAAGTGAAGAGCTTGGGAAACATAACTTTATTCTCTGTTTCCTCTATCATTGTGAATATTTATTGCAGGGGCATAACAGAAAACATTCAACTAGAAGCCAGGACTAGTTTCGTAGTTTATCCCCATATTAACCATTTAACCTCTCAAGGAGGCTTGCATTGGCTTATCTATAGTATTACTAGTTTGGATAAGACCAGTGTTTCTCAAATGTGAATCTGAGTGAGGTAGCAGAACATCTGAAGATAAGGAGGTAAGATAATATAATCGGGGCAGGGATGAGGGGAAGGCGACAAGTTCAAATTGCATACATGGCCTCCTCCCCAGAAATAGAAATTCCTATACATGCCCATGTGTATAGGTCAGCACCCCCATATCTCTCTCTCTCTCTCTCTCTCTCTCTCTCTCTCTCTCTCTCTCTCTCTCTCACACACACACACACACACACACACACACACAGAACTGCCACTGGGAATCACTACCGTAGTATGTATGAACCACTCTTACCAAAGCCACTCTTATATGTGTGTCACCAACCCCTCACATGTATAAAAGTGGATGAGAGGCTCACTAAAGTTTATTCCAACTCTGAAATACTGCTTTTACAAAGCTATATACATTAAGAGCCTAGAGCGGCAATTAAGACTTATCAACAGCCCTCAGCTACTAAGCTTTTAAAATTATTTCTACAATGACATTTTCCCCTCTATACCATGGGAATTTTTTAATTTTAGCAATCTCTAATAACTCATTTCCACCCTTTAGTTTGTTGCTTCTGATCTGGGTGCAAGGAAACCAGATCATCAAGCTTGTTAGAACTATATTTAGAATATAAAAATAAACAGGTCTGAAGTTCTTCAATGGAAGGACTGTCAAAGGATTTTCTACTTCCTCCTGAGTCACCAACTATATTTCTATAGTTAAAGTTGTTGTGTAATGATCACTGAATAAGGTAGCAACATATTTTGGTTTATTCATTGACTAACTTTTTTCAAGTGTTTCAAAGGTTTTCAAAAATGGAAAACCACTTAAGAAATTTGTCTTAATCAATTCAACAAATGCTTTTTGAGCATCTGCTATATCTTTTCGGGACTCAGTTAGACATTACAGATTATGTGTGAACAAGATGCCTGATCAAGGATGATTCAACCCAGGAAAGCAAGTTTAAGTTACTATTTAGAAATCCATCAATGTCACTCACCATAATGACAAATTAAATGTGAAAAAGCATTAGATCACCTTAATAGATGCTGAAAAAGCATCAGACATAGCTCTAAGCAGATTTGGAATAGAAGGTCCTCAACCTGGTAAAGGCATCTAAAAAAACGCCCAGCTAACATCAGACCTGAAGGTGAAAGACTAGGAACAAGAGAAGGATGTCTGTCCACATTCACCTCTTATCAACAATGCAATGAAGCAAAAGAAAACGAAATAAAAGGCATTTCGAAAATGAACAGAGTCTGTTAATTTAAGAAAACCTAAAATACTTGTTCCTATTTGATACCAACAATAAAGTTCACGCTTTCAAGTAAAACTTAGAATTTTGCAAAATTTATATCTGCCAGGATGAACCTGAAAGCTTCTGCAATACTTAAAGAAACAAACAAACCCTTCCTGATAAAACTGTGATGATACTATTACAATTTAAATTTCGTAATGAAATGTGTCATTATTTGAAATAACTTAGTGAACCAGTATTTTCCAAATCACCAATGCATATATTTACAAAATCATGCACAAGTAATTGATCTATTAAAAGTATGAACAGGAAACAGGAAAATTGTAGTTCTGAATGAGAACAGGAAAAAATTTTTTTAAATGGTTTCTAACTCTACATTGCAACTGACCTTTAAGAAACAATCCCCTGCCCTAACAATTTGTTCAGTGGTTAGAACAGCAGCCCAAGGACAGAAGGGTCATGGGTTTGATTCCCAGGCTAGAGCATGTGCCTCAGCTGCATGCTCCACCCCACACAGGGCACATGTGGGAGACAACCAATCCATGTGTCTCTCTCACACCTCTTTCTCTCTTTCTCTCTCTCTCTCTCTCTCTCTCTCTCTCTCTCTCTCTCCTTCCTCCTTTCCACTCTAAATAAAAAATCAATGGAAGCCCAGCCGATGTGGCTCAGTGATTGAGCGTGAACCCATGAACCAGGAGGTCATGGTTTGACTCCCCGTCAAGGCACAAGCCTGAGTTGCAGGCTCAATTGCCAGTAGGGGGCATACAGGAGGCAGCTGGTTGATGAAATTTATCATTGATGTTTCTATCTCTCTCTCCCTCTTCCTTTCCCTCTCTGAAATCAATAAAAAACATATTTTTAAAAAATAAATAAAAGCCAATGAAAAAACATTCTCAGGTGATTAAAAATAAAAACAAGAAAAACAATCACCTGTGAAGTTTTGGTAGAATATCAAAAGGATATTAATAATTTAAGAGTTAATGTATTAATCAATGTTTACAAAGTTTTGAGTTAAAACCTTGTTGACAAGAATATGAACTGGTACATTTTTGGAGGAACTTGCCTTTCCCTTTTCAAAGTAAGCAAAAGTATGCATACAGTGATGTTGAAGCTGCACTGCTTGTAACAGTAAAAAACAACAGGGAACTACCTAAACATCCACCAACCCTGGACTAATTAGGAAAAATATGTCATACCCATTTTGGAAGCAAAAGTGATTTCTACTTTCTCTTTTATATTTCTTAAACTTTTCCAAATTGTTCTGAAAAACATGCGCTACCTTTATAATCAGGAATAAAATGCACATTTTAAAAATTCTTTTGGGACCACAAAGAAAAACTTGAATTAGAAGAAGATTTAGACCATATTTATTTAATCCACATATTAACTGTAACTGAGCTAGAATTTCTCAAATACTCTCCCTAATATTCAAAGTTATATAGTCTTACTTTTACTCTTAACTATTAACTTCATTTTGGAGTTCTTAGGAATAAAGCAAGTATACTATTCAGACTACAATGTAAATCTAGCTTCCTCTCCCTTCCAACCATAACTTCCTAATAGGAGGAATAAATAGATCCATGCTAAGGCCCACATTTACTCTGCCTCACTTGGTCTGAACACTTCTAAGGTTGAATTTCAAAAAATTTCTACCCTAGTTCTGCCATCTAAGTTGTCAAACTTTGGTTTTTATCCAACCTTCAAGTCTCCTCTTTTCAAACTATCTCTGAAGCATGACCCAAATTCATAATTATTCCCACAGAATTTCTCATAGCCAAGGGAAGGTATGCATAAGTAAGTCTTTTCTGCTATACTTCAAGTAAGCCAGCTCACTGCTGGGAGTAGAATGTGTACCTAACATGTACATTCAAACAAGTGATATGCATACCATACCTTTGAGTTTCTAAAATAACACCATGAAAAAGGTCAGCAAAGGGAGAAAAATGAGCTACTTCAATTTTCTCCAAAATTTTCTTTCTTTAATGGTTTCAACGTGTCTCAGAATTATGTATCTCTACATTATCCAAAATAACTAAGTCCCATAAATAGCATTATATTTCAGTGAGTAAATTTAAACAGACATTGAGACTCCAATATGAATGAAAATACCTCAGCTTTATCATGCAATGTGATTTTACCTTAAAATATGACTCAGTACAAATCATTGGTGAAAAAAAAGATGACCTAGCTCTGATTAACTGGAGATACATACTGTTCTGTGAGTCAATGAATATATAAAATTTATAGATAACTATTGATAATGTATTTCAACACAAATTTTATGTCATTGAAATATAAAATCAAGAGTTATACATTTTTTTTAAAATCACAAATATAAAGCAAGCACTGTAAAGATCAAACTAGAATTTCATTTCCAAGGACAAGTCTGGGTTGTTTTCTAACAAACGGGCTAGGGAGTATGCTAAGCAAAAACAAAACAAAACAATCACAGCAATACAAATATGGTAGTCAGGACCACAAGGAAGTGTTTTTGGAAGTGGGAGAGGTAAGGGAAAAGAGGGTAACAGAGAAGAGAAAGGCTCAGAAAGAAGGCTTAGCAGGAAGAGTAATGAAGGTGTTAAGTTACTAGCTGTCTCTTGATCAAAGTATTTGGCTACTGAATTGCATGGATGCATTCCAACTCATGGGCAAAAGCAAGCTTTTGTATTTGTTCTTATATTTAGTGAAATTTCAACTATAAACTTTTACTCCACCCAATTCCTATTATTCTAAAATTATTTTTTGAAACTACTATAAAAAGCCACCCATTGTGAATTCATCAAAGTTCTGATAATGTCCAACATCAGTATTTTTCAGGGATGCTTATTAGCATCTCCACTTTTCAAGACAAGTGTATTTTTTTTTCCCAAGCAAAGCTCAACAATGGGCAAGAACACAAAAATCACATATTATTTTAAAATACAATCTTACACTTACTCTACCCAAATTAATTTTACTAAACATTTCATTTTATATTTCAGCATCCCATTTAAGTGACAAATAACCTTAATTTATGTCACAAAACAACATAAGGAGGTCTAATACTCTTAAAGAGTACTTAGTACTGTGAGCCATGTATTAAAGTACTTCAGTTCCTTATAAGTGAGAGTTAAGCATATCATTAAAAGAAATAATATCAGAATGTTTCTTTCCATTTTCAGGTTCAGTAGTATTCATATTGGAGAAAGAAAAACAAAAAATTAATATTCTTGTTAGAAAATTTGAAATTTACAAATCTAGTTAAGAAAACTTATAATCTGATTACAAATACTAAGTACAGAATTATCACACAGGCTATGTTCTTTTCCAAAGCAGTTTTACTTTAAGGCATTCTTAACCTTTAGCATAAATGTTTATACTCCTAGCTCAGCAGTTCTCAACATATGGTCTGGAAATACTTGGGGACAGATGTGGATGGTCCATGAGACCCTTTCAGGAGGTCACTGACATCAAATTACTTTTATAATAACACTAAGATGTTATTTACCTTTTTAACTCTGTTCTTTCACAAGTGAACAGTCAGTTTTCCAGAGGCTATATGACATAATTCGGCAATGGACTGAATGAATGAAGAAGATATGAGAACCTGGCTGTTTTCTATTAAGCCAGATATTAAAGAGATGTCCAAAATATGTAAAACAAGGCCACTTTTCTCACTTTTTCTTATTTGGAATATATAGTCAGTTGTGATTTTAAAATATTGTTATTTTAAAATGAATTAATGTGGCAATATTTTTATATTTCTATTTTAATTTCTCAAATGGTAACTATCAACAGCTATAACCCACAATAGGAAAAGTTCTCTGGGATCCTCAAAAAGTTTTAGGAGTATAAAAGGACCCAAAAATTTTAAGGTCTGTTATGAACAAACAGGTGCAATGAGTTCCAAACTTGGTAAAAGTTACTCCATTAAAATACCACAGCATCCACATTTAGTAGTAAAACTCTACCACTTAACCTCAAATAAAAGGAATAAAGCCACCCAAACTGTAAAAAAGAAGCAATAGTTCTTTCTGTGATAATTCTATTTATACATTAGATATTACTCTAAATTTTAAAGAATATTAAAAAATAACATCACAAGAATTCTTTATTTTATTAAATATTCAATAAATATGTGAATATGATATATTATATTATTCATTATTCAGTTATTATACTCTTTGGGCCTAATTAAGAAAAAAATGGATTGTATCATTTTTACCCCAAGTTTTAAGATTACAAACTTTTTCTTCTAACAATGTGCTACTTTATATTTAAATCTAAAATAAAACATGAAATATAAAATCAACATATTGTTTTACATGGCTTTTTGCTTTCTTTCTTTTTACTATTAAATAGGAAATAACAAAAATGCTGCTGTATTTTAGAAAATTAAATCTTTTATCTCCATTTAGTCATATCCTATTCAAAAAGTATGGTTTCTTTTTTAGGATTCTTATGTGATTAATTAATCTCTAAAAATACAGTAATTACCACATAATATACAACAATCCTAATACCTATACCATACAAACCAAACATATTTTAAGAATTCATAGCATAGCATTCTTTAAATGTGCACATTCTCCATAAACTATAACAGAAAAACTTCGTACACTTCCATATACTAGTACCAATGCACACATATATTCACATATAAATTAGTAAAAGTTTAGCAATGCATAACTTACAGAAATTCTCATACAGAAGAGTCCTCTATAAAGAATTAGAATTATTGCCCTAACCAGTTTGGCTCAGTGGATAGAGCGTCAGCCTGCTGACTGAAGGGTCCCAGGTTCAATTCCGGTCAAGGGCATGTACCTTGGTTGCGGGCACATCCCCAGTAGGGGGTGTGCAGGAGGCAGCTGATCCATGTTTCTCTCTCATTGATGTTTCTAACTCTCTATCCCTCTCCCTTCCTCTCTGTAAAAAATCAATAAAAAATATTTTTTTAAAAAGAGTTAGAATTATTACATATACTTAAGATGTCTTCTAAAAGCCATTAATTTAATTATGACATATACTTAAGATGTCTTCTAAAAGCCATTAATTTAAGATAGAAAAAAAGAACTTTAAGAATCTGCTATATTTACTGTTGGTTATCTGAGCTGAGATTAAGTCTGCACTAACCACCTACTCACATAGTATTCTTCATCATTTTTGTTGATACCAAAATACTGTAGGTAATATTCTAATTAGTTTATTCACTTAACTTTCCTGGTTTTTACAGTATTTTCTCTCAGTTTTCTCAAACAGACACTTTTATATAAAAATAGCAGAATTTCTTAAATTTAAGACATGATCAGAGGAAAATCTAATCTGGCAACTCAGTGAATAGAAGGAATTTTAGATATTACTGAATGTGTACACTCATGTTTAAAAGACGAAAACTATTTCACACAATGTTTCTCAACAGTGAATAGTATGATAAAATTTCCATCCATTATGGAATTACCAACACTCATTTAGCTAGCAGACAGAGCTAAATAATATTGAAAAAAATGTGAAAATGTATCTATAAACCAGAGCAAAACACACAGGAAACACATCAATCCTGACTTTTAACAAGGCACAAACTGAGAAGGCAGAAGAGTCAGTATAAAGAAAGAAGAGAAGCTCTTTTAACAGCTCTTAGAAGGCAATACTACACAGAAGTATAATTTTAGAAACAGCCATTGCTGCTATTATCAAATTGCATATTGTTTAGAACATCATAGCTCAGGAAACATAATATCAAGCCACTCGCTTGAGAAACAATGATATAAAAAATGCATGGTTTCAAACCGTATGTTTAATGTCATTTCTATAGTTAGCGATTTGCCATGAACAGTAATTTATGACAGAAAATAATATTTTACTTACTTTGATAAGTAACAATTTATGACAGAAAAAAAGTTATTTTATTTTCTGTGATAAAGATATCAGCTTAATAAAGAAATTTCATGAAATAATTTAATTGCAAAGTTTCCCCAGTATTGGCTATTTAAAATCATCTGATGTCAAAGAAGTAATTTAACATAAAAAAGCATTACTCATAATCACAAGTTCTCAAAAAAAATTCCCTATAAATTTCAAAATATGTTCCAAGCATTTTCATAAAGTTTCAACAATTCAACTAAACTTTTTCAAAGTATATAAAAAAATAAACTTAATCATTAAAACCAATCCTACTCTGAAAAGTGACTTATTTTTAGATGACTGAGTTGTATAATTCAGTTCATTAAATAAGCATTTGCATATCTCCTTGCTTTATCATTTCCATTAATTTAAAAAATATTACTGATTTTTCCTTTAAATATTACTGAATGTGTACAATCATATTTCTAGATCTCTAAAATGAAAAATTAAATTTACCTAATCACTAGATAATATAAATAAAATTAAATAAAAAATTTTGAAATTATATGACTGTTTCTTTGTCAGAAATAAAATAAAACTCAATATTTAAGAATCATAATTTTGTAAAATATTAAAATACCAAACTTTAAACATATAATCACAGAACTTAAAAAGGAAATTTTGGAGATTTTGTATCACAACTTTGTATCTAATAAAACTGTCTATTATTCTCATTTAAGAATTTATCACTTCAATCATTTATCAAGGACCTACTTTATTGATCATTCTCAGTTTCAAGGATAAAAAGATGAATATATTATTTCCCTGCCCTCAAAGAGTTCAAATTTTAGTGGAAGAGACAGACATAAGGAAATAATAATATAATATGATATGGTAAAAGAAAAATAAAGATACATTCACAAAAATTTCAGGTCCAAGAAAAAGTGTTTTGGGAGAGAACAAACAGATGTAAGAAAATGCACTGCTAAAGAGGTGACATTTAGGTGGGCCTGAAGAAAGAAGGAATTCATTGAAAAAGAAAGACATTCCCCAAAAATAAAAAATACAGACATATGAAAATAGTAAGATCTATTCAAGGAATAGTAAGTTTAGGGCAACTAAAAAGTGAGTCAGTAGAAAGAGAAAGAAATGTGGACTTTATGCTAAATAATAACCCTCTAGGAGGAATAGAAAGTAAGAAGGAGGTGAGATGCACAACAGGAGGCCCAATTCAAAGAAAAGTGACAAGGAGACTGGGAGAAGAGACAGAACTGAAAGAATTTTCTGATTATCCCAAGAGGCCAAAATCAAAGGTGACTAACATTTTCAGCTTTAATGTGTGTACCACTAACGGAACAAGATAATCCAGAAAAGAAAACAGATCTTTTGGAAGAGAGAAAAAAATCACTGGAAAAGTAAGTAGAAAAGAAGGTAAGGAGCATAATTCTAGGTATACTAGAATTCTGATTCCAGTAAGGACATACACATATATCTAGATTATAAGAATGGAGTCAGGAGATAAAGAATTGGAAGTTATCTCTATATAGATCAGGGATGGGGAACATACGGCCAGAGGGCTGTATAACACCCACAAAATCATTTGGTCTGACCTTGCCAAAGCAACTGCAGGTGGGTCTCAAAATTCAATAAATCTAGGATTTTTTCTCATAGCAACATAAATTTATTTCAAGTGGATTATATTAAGTGAATGATGTTATAAATATCCAAGTGGACCTTGAGAGGAAAGAGGTTCCCCAACCCTGATATAGATAGTAATTTCATCCTTTCCTCCCCTCCCTCCTGGTACAAACTATCCAGGAGCATAAAGATGAAAGCCACATACTAAAAATAGGAGCAGGAAGTTAGAGAGTGCCTGATTCCTTACTTTTGAGTAGCTATCTCAACTTTACATTGTCCACTTCAGAACTCCTTGTTTATTTTTCCTCACATAACATCCCCTCACTTATTTAAGATACTGTTGCATGATTTTTTGTTACTGACAAATTCATTCCTATCCAACGCAGTAGTCAGCATAGTTCTGCCGATACCTCTTCCCTCATCATTCTCTGTATTTCCCCTGGTAGATCTCATCCATTCCCTTGGCTTGAAAACCACCTATGGACTGATTACTCCCAAATCTAGATCTTCAGTTTACTCAATAAAGGTTGGGTGGATGTGACAAGACTAATCAATACATTAAATTTTTGCATCATAGAAAGTGATAGTGGTATAAAACAATATTCCAATCCTCTAGAAAGTAATACAAAGGGCCAGACCCTCATAATCACACTGCAGTAAAGTTGGACAATTCTACTGTATGTATATAACAGTTTCAGTGAACAAAATAAGAAAGACATTGTCAGGGAAGTTAAAGAAAGAGAGAGATATGCGGACTTTACAGGAGGGTCAAAACCCACACAGGCAGGCTTCCTCTCGGCATCCAACCTAGTTCGCGGCGACATGGCTAAACGCACCAAGAAGGTCGGAATCGTCGGTAAATACGGGACCCGTTATGGCACCTCCCTCAGAAAAATGGTGAAGAAAATTGAAATCAGCCAACACGCCAAGTACACCTGCTCCTTCTGTGGCAAAACCAAGATGAAGAGGCAAGCCGTGGGGATCTGGCACTGTGGTTCCTGCATGAAAACCGTCGCTGGTGGTGCCTGGACCTACAACACCACTTCTGCCGTCACAGTAAAGTCAGCCATCAGAAGACTGAAGGAATTGAAAGACCAGTAGAAGCTCCACAGTTTGAAACATTGCGAGCCTATAATAAATGGGTTAATTTATATAACAAAATTAAAAAAAAAACCACACAGGCAGAACTAGATAAATCATATATTTTTTCAAAAATATCTCATTAAATAATTGAAAATAAATCTCTTTTTAATTTATGTTTTTATTGTGGTAAAATATACATTAAATAAAATTATCATTTTTAAGTCTACAGTTCAGTGACATTAGGTATATTCATACTGTTGTGCAACTACCACCATTACCCATCCCATCCTATATAATAAAAGCCTAATATGCAAATTGTCCCCTCGGGCGGTTGTTCTACCAGAAGTTCGACTGCTCGCTATGATGTGTGCTGACCACCAGGGGGCAGCGCGGAACATGGCAGGTGTCAGCAATGCACTGTGACCTCTCGCCAGCTACCTTGGGGCGGGGGTGATGGGGATGGAGGTGCGGTGAGAATACAGGGTGTCCACCAAGCTCGCTCTCATTCCTCCTATTATCCTCCCCCAGGATGTCAGGGCTTGCGGCAGGGGAAGACCCCGCACACTCAGGTGCCGGGCGCCCGTGAGGAGCCCGACCTGCACCCATGCGGCATCTTCTGGGTGTGCTGGGCCGAAGCTGCAGGGACTGCAGGGGCCGGTCGGGCTCCCCGTGGGTTCATGCAGGAGCCGGTCTGCGAGGCCGGCAGGGAGAGAACGTGCTACCCGGCAGGGAGAGAACGTGCTACCCGCCTAGCTTTCGTGTGGCGCCACAGGGTGGCCCAGAGGCCCACACTGTGCCCCGGCCCGCAGTGTCCAGCCGCACTCACCGCATCTTCCCGTGGGGACTCAGGCGTAATGGAGCACATGGGGGCCCAGGGACACAGAGGTCAGCTGGGACCTGCCCTTCCACACCAGATGCTCGCACTTCAATCACTGGCCAGGCCTAGAAACCGTACCCGTGCACAAATTTCATGCACTGGTCCTCTAGTCTACACTAATAAAAGAGAAACATGGTAATTAGCGTACAACCGCTACCCTTTTCATTGGCTAATCAGTGAGTATATGCAAATTAACTGTCAGCCAAGATGGCTGCCGGCAGCCAGGCACTGAAGCGAGCATTCTAACAAAAGAAGCTAAACAAAACCCCAGAAAGCTTTCTGGGATCTCAGAGCTGGAGTTATACATTGTTTCGATTATAGAACGCAAACAACACAGCAGCGGAAGCCTCAGAGCTAGAGCCAGAGTTAAAGCTGGCCCAGAATAAAATAAAAAAAGAGAAAAAAAAGGAGCGGTTGGGAGCTTCAGTCAACAACCACCAGCCTGAAAGCAGCCCTCAGCCCCTCACCCAGACTGGCCAGGCACCCCAGTGGGGACCCCCACCCTGAAGGGTGTGTGACCAGCTACAAACAGCCATCATCCCCTCATCCAGGCTGGCCAGGCACCCCAGTGGGGACCCCCACCCTGAAGGGTGTGTGACCAGCTGCAAACAGCCATCATCCCCTCATCCAGGCTGGCCAGGCACCCCAGTGGGGACCCCCACCCTGAAGGGTGTGTGACCAGCTGCAAACAGCCATCATCCCCTCATCCAGGCTGGCCAGGCACCCCAGTGGGGACCCCCACCCTGAAGGGTGTGTGACCAGCTGCAAACAGCCATCATCCCCTCATCCAGGCTGGCCAGGCACCCCAGTGGGGACCCCCACCCTGAAGGGTGTGTGACCAGCTGCAAACAGCCATCATCCCCTCATCCAGGCTGGCCAGGCACCCCAGTGGGGACCCCCACCCTGAAGGGTGTGTGACCAGCTGCAAACAGCCATCATCCCCTCATCCAGGCTGGCCAGGCACCCCAGTGGGGACCCCCACCCTGAAGGGTGTGTGACCAGCTGCAAACAGCCATCATCCCCTCATCCAGGCTGGCCAGGCACCCCAGTGGGGACCCCCACCCTGAAGGGTGTGTGACCAGCTGCAAACAGCCATCATCCCCTCATCCAGGCTGGCCAGGCACCCCAGTGGGGACCCCCACCCTGAAGGGTGTGTGACCAGCTGCAAACAGCCATCATCCCCTCATCCAGGCTGGCCAGGCACCCCAGTGGGGACCCCCACCCTGAAGGGTGTGTGACCAGCTGCAAACAGCCATCATCCCCTCATCCAGGCTGGCCAGGCACCCCAGTGGGGACCCCCACCCTGAAGGGTGTGTGACCAGCTGCAAACAGCCATCATCCCCTCATCCAGGCTGGCCAGGCACCCCAGTGGGGACCCCCACCCTGAAGGGTGTGTGACCAGCTGCAAACAGCCATCATCCCCTCATCCAGGCTGGCCAGGCACCCCAGTGGGGACCCCCACCCTGAAGGGTGTGTGACCAGCTGCAAACAGCCATCATCCCCTCATCCAGGCTGGCCAGGCACCCCAGTGGGGACCCCCACCCTGAAGGGGGTGTGACCAGCTGCAAACAGCCATCATCCCCTCATCCAGGCTGGCCAGGCACCCCAGTGGGGACCCCCACCCTGAAGGGGGTGTGACCAGCTGCAAACAGCCATCATCCCCTCATACCGGGAGTTCTATCACTCGCTATGATGTGCACTGACCACCAGGGGGCAGCGCGGAATGAAGGAAGGCCCCAGCCAGCAGCTGGCAGCAGGGGAAGGGAGGCCCCAGCCAGCAGCTGGCAGCCGCTAGGGACCCTACCTTTGCAAGAAATTCATGAACTGGGCCTCTAGTTAAACAGTATTTTCCATTCACCTCTCCCCTTCACCCAGCGGTTCTCAACCTGTGGGTCACCAACCTGTGGGTCGCGACCCCTTTGGGGGTCAAACGACCCTTTCACAGGGGTCGCCTAAGGCCATCGGAAAACACATTTATAATTACATATTGTTTTTGTGATTAATCACTATGCTTTAATTATGTTCAATTTGTAACAATGAAAATACATCCTGCATATCAGATATTTACATTACGATTCATAACAGTAGCAAAATTACAGTTATGAAGTAGCAACGAAAATAATTTTATGGTTGGGAGTCACCACAACATGAGGAACTGTATTAAAGGGTCTCGGCATTAGGAAGGTTGAGAACCACTGCCTTAACCCATGGCAAATACCATCCTGCTTTCTATCTCTATGAATCTATTTTGGGTACCTGGAATAAGTGGAATCAGAGTATTTGTCCTTTTGCGATTAGCTTATTTCATTTAGCATAATGTCCTCAAGGTTCACATATATCGTACAATGTGTAAGAATTTTCTTCCTTTTTAAGGCTCAATAATATTAAATTGTGTATGTACCACATTTTGTTTATTCATTCAGCCATCAATAGACACTGGTTGGTTTTGATCTTTTGGCTATTGCAAATAATGCAGCTATGAATAGATGTACAAATATCTGCTTGTACATGTGTGTATGACCAGAAGTGAAACTGCTGGATCAAATAATAATTCTATGTTTAAATTTTTGAGGAACAGTCACACTGCTTTTCCCAGCTGCTGTGCCATTTTACATTCCTACCAGCAATGCACAAAAATCCCAACTTTTACACATTCACACCAACACCTATTAACTGGTTTCTGGTTTGTTTTTTGTTTGATAATAGAGTTTTTAATTGCTGTGAAGTGGTATGTTTTTGTGGTTTTTATTTACATTTCCATAATGATTAGTGATATTGAGCATCTTTCCACGTGCTTATTGACCATTTGTATATCTTCCTTGGAAAAATGTCTATGCAAGTTCCTCTGCCCATTTTTTAATTGAATTATTTGTATTTTTGCTGTTGAGTTTTAGGAATTCTTTATATATTCTGGATATTGATTAAGTTGCTACTTAAATTGATACCTAAAATATAATAAGTGAATTATAGGTTAAATTATCTTAGTGGCCCATTTAATACTAAAAGCCATCTGAAAATAAAATCCTTTCAAATATTAATTCCAAAATCAAATTATTTTAAAATCAGCAGTCTTTCCTCAAAGCTCACATGGATACTAAAAAATGTTTTAAAAATTAATTATTGATAACAACACTAACAAGTAACCAAAATTCACATGATGCATATGAAATATTTGACAATATCTACACTTGTCAGTGTTTCAGAGTCATCACAATGCACACTTTTGGGCAATACCATTCATATCCAATCTACATAAATGCTATGCCATGGAGCACAGGGGAGCACCCTTGTACATATAGACTACCCTATAAGTGGTGGTCCCTGGAGTTGTGCAATACTGAAGCCTTATGGCATTCAAGCAGTAAAAGATGTATGTTTAATTTTTAAAGTTAAAAATGGCAAAGAAAATAATAAAAGTGAGTGCACCTTTGGAATTCAATTCAATGACTCCATAAGTTCTCAACTGACTTACTCATTCTTATCTAATTAAAGTATTCAATGCAATTCTTCTACAGTAGTTTTACTACTTAAGTAGATAGAACTATTGTCATTATCTCCCAGCATCCAATCTTCCTTCTTCTGATAACACCTCAGTTTCTCATTGAGCAACTACCTCTCCCCATTCACAGTGCCTGAGTTTCAGGTAGTTCTTGGGATAAGCACAGGAACTGAATCTGGCAATCAAATTCATAGTGATTAAGTCAAGGAAAGACATGGAGCACAAAATAAGATAGTAAGATTCAGTTCAAGAACTTTTGCTGGTTTTTTTAGGAAAGAGGTGTTTTTATAATTGCTAAGCTATTGGTAACCACCTCTGCCATCTCTCATAAGAAGAGCTAATCAAAGAATGAAGCTTACACACACACACACACACACACACACAGCAGAGCACAGAGACAAACTTAAGGCTGCCCTGTGACAGCATTTGAAGTCCTGGATACAATGTCTTATACATAGGTACTCCCCAAATTTCTCGTGCATGAGCCAATAAACTTTATTTTTCACTTAGCTTTTTAGGGCTTTCTGTCATTCATGGCTTCACATACAATTAGTTTTATCACCCTATACTTTAAAATATATTTTTTATTGTTTTTTTACAGAGAGGAAGGGAGAGGGATAGAGAGCTAGAAACATCGATGAGAGAGAAACATCGATCAGCTGCCTCCTGCACACCCCCTACTGGGGATTTGCCCGCAACCAAGGTACATGCCCATGACCGGAATCAAACCTGGGACCCTTCAATCCGCAGGCCAACGCTCTATCCACTGAGCCAAACCAGTTAGGGCTCCCCCTATACTTTAAAAATAATAAAACCCACAAAATTTTCTCAAAATTCTGGAGGCCATAAATCTGAAATCAGTTTCACTAGGTTGAATCAAGGTGTGGGCACAGTCACAGTCCCTCTGGAGGTTCTAATAGATAATCTAGATGAAGCTACTAGTGGTTGCCAGCATTCCTTGGCTTAAGGCTATATCACTCCTATTTCTGCCTCGGTAGCCACTTTGCCTTCTCCTCTCCTGTAAATGTAACATGTCCCTCTGCCTCTCTTTACAAGGACGTTTGTGATTACATTTAGAGGCTACCCAATAAGCTACACTAATAAAAGATAAACATGCAAATTGGCCGTACCTACGCTACGCCTTAAGCCACGCCCACCAGCCAATCAGAGCGACTATATGCAAATTAACCCAACCAAGATGGCGACCGGCGGCCATGGAGCTGGAGCAACCAGGAGGCTTGGTTGCCCCAATGATGGTGGAAGCCAAGCTTCCCGCTTGCTGCGGCTGGCTCTGAGCTCCACTCAAAGCAACAAAGTTTCAGTTATAGAAGATAAATAAACCCCAGATACCTGGTTTCAGCCAGACGTGGCCATGGAGCTGGAGCAAGCAAGAGGCGTGGGTTGCCCCTGGCGATGGAGGAAGCCAAGCTTCCCTCCCACCTGCCCTGGCCGGCTCTGAGCTCCTCACAAGGCTACAAAGTTTCAATTTTAGAAGGTAAATAAATCCCAGAATAAAAATTTAAAAAAAGAAAAAATGGAGAGGCTGGGAGCTTCTGTGGCCGGGGGGCTTGACCAACCTGAAAACGGCCCCCGGCCCCTCACCCAGACTGGCCAGACACCCCAGTGGGGACCCCCCACCCCAAAAGGGGTGTGGCCAACCTGAAAACAGCCATGAGCCCCTCACCCAGCCTGGCCAGGCACCCCAGTGGGGACCCCTACCCTGAAGGGGGTGTGACCAGCCTGCAAACACCCATCAGCCTCTCACCCAGGCTGGCCAGGCACCCCAGCGGGACCCCCACCCTGATCCGGGACACTCTTCAGGGCAAACCAGCCGGCCCCCACCCATGCACCAGGCCTCTATCCTATATAATAAAAGGGTAATATGCAAATTGACCCTAACAGCAGAACGACTGGAAATGACTGGTCACTATGACACACACTGATCACCAGGGGGCAGACGCTCAATGCAGGAGCTGCCCCTGGTGGTCAGTGAGCTCCCACAGGGGGAGCTCTGCTCAGCCACAAGCCAGGCTGACGGCTGCCTGCACAGCGGTTTGTGGTGGGAGCCTTTCCCGCCTCCTCAGCAGCGCTAAGGATGTCCGACTGCAGCTTAGGCCTCCTCCCCGCTGGCAAGTGGACATCCCCCAAGGGCTGCTGGGCTGCCAGAGGGATGTCTGACTGCCAGCTTGGGCCCGATCCCCCAGGGAGCAGGCCTAAGCCAGCAGGTGGACATCCTCCGAGGTGTCCCAGACTACAAGAGGGCATAGGCCGGGCTGAGGGACTCCCCCGAGTGCACAAATTTTTATGCACTGGGCCTCTAGTATATAATAAAAGCCTAATATGCGAATCAACCAAATGGCAGAACAACCGGTTGCTATGACGCATACTGACCACCAGGGGGCAGACACTTGACACAGGAGCTGCCCCCAACCCACAGGCCCCAGGCCAGCCAAGTCAGGTGCCAGTCCGCCCCCCATCACCCCGCTGGTCGCCCCACAGATTGGTCCTGATCCCCTGCCAGGCCTAGGGACCCTACCCATGCATGAATTTCATGTATGGGGCCTTTAGTTTAAAATAAAGAAGGGAACGTTAAGACTACAGCAAGAAAATGTCTGGTAAGTAACTCCTTAAGAAGTGATTCACTTTAACTCAATTTAAGTAGTATTCTTTGAAACCAAAGAGTTATCATGACAATCCATTTCATTACAAGTGTTAAAATATAAAATTTTACCTCCAGATCCTAACTGCTTGTAGAATCTATATTCCAAATGTAGCTGTGGTGCTCTGGATTTCATGGGTTCCTAATTAAAAAACAAACAACAACAAGTTATTAAAAGATCATTAGGCCCCAATTCCAAATGTTATTAATCTTGGTGGCAACTCTTAGATAATTAATATTTTAGTAGGCATCTTTGTCTCTCTAAGGTTAGATCAACTGTAGATGTATTTCAATGTAAAATAAATTAATGTCAAAAACGTACATAAGATTACGTGGCTATTAGATCAATCACTAGGGAAATTTATGTTTGACTCTTTAACCCTGAAGAAAAGTATATACCAAACATTCATGACTAGGGGAATGGTGACCCTTACTCTATTTCAGCGGTTCTCAACCTGTGGGTCACGACCCCTTTGGGGGTCAAATGACCCTTTCACAGGGGTTGCCTAAGACCATCAGAAAACACATATATAATTACATATTGTTTTTGTGATTAATCACTATGCTTTAATTATGTTCAATTTGTAACAATGAAATTGGGGGTCACCACAATATGAGGAACTGTATTAAAGGGTCACAGCATTAGGAAGGTAGAGAACCACTGCTCTATTTCTTTTGTTTCTAGGAATTCATCTTGAACTGTGTATTTCTTATGTAAAAGTTCTAGGTTAAAGTGAAATCACAGAAAATAGGAAAGAACAAATATGAAGATAAATTTTTGACAGTAACAACAATGTATTTTTTAAATTTTTTACTTGGGATAAAGCTTAAATAAAACACACAGTTCATAAGCATTAGGTCCATGAGCTTTATTAACTTCATATACCCCAGCAACTAGCACCTCAAAAAATCTTTAGAACATTTTATCATCCTTCCCTCCAAGTAATCACTTTTTGACTTCTATCACCTTTGGGTTGGTTTTGTCTGTTATTGTATTAATATTAAAGATATTACACATATATGTTTTACATGTGTTTAGTAAACTAAATACCAAACTATGATGTGGTATTTGCAGATTTTTAATATTTCCTACAACTTTTGTGATATTATACTATGTTAATACAGTTTTGGTAATATTATTATATTTAAAATCTTTGTTTTTTGAAATATTAATGTTTATTGCATGTAACATTAAAATTGTTTTTCTTGAAATATTTTTTAAAAGAGATTTAAAAAAAATTTCTGTCCTGTCAATATATTTTTGAATTTAAGGTGAACATGTCTCCATACTATACTTCAACCTCAGAATACCAAACATAGCTACAAAAATATTCCCAGTTCCTCTAAAGAACACTGCATAACCAAAATTATTGTATGTCATACTCTGATCACTATGCTTAAAAAGGTAAACAGAGAAAGAATATAAAAGAAAGAAGTAAGAAAAATAATTAAGGGGATAGTAACATAGCAGGAAGATGCACTAAAAAGATGACATATGTGTGTATATGTAAAGAAGGACAAAAGATGACATAATAAATGTTTACTAATGAATCAATGGTGTCAAGAGGGTAAAAAGGTCCCAAATCTGATATAACAGGACCTAACGGATACCAGTTTATGACTAAAACGTCAGCCTAGTACAGTGGCTCCTGTTTTGACACAATGGTTTATTTCCCTTTGACCTAACGGATACCACTTTATGACTAAAACAGACTAGGAAACGTCAGCCTAGTGCAGTGGCTCCTGTTTTGACACAATGGTTTATTTCCCTTAGCATATCAGTTAAATATCATTCACAAGCTTCCTTAAGTGGACCTGCTCACTACAGGCTGCTGCATCAGTAACACAGCATATGGGTGTTACTACACTTCTATTCTTGTGCACCACCCCCACTCCCAACACCATACAATGTCTACACCCTAGACCACTGGAATAGAACATGGAAAAAGAATCCCAAAGAAACAAAAGTCGGCAATGCCCATTCAAACACTGTCCAGTCCCTGCATCCTGTATCTCCCCATTGTGATTCATACACACTAACTCCTCCTGTACAGATTTCATGATCAGGAGGGAAGCTTGTCATTTTAACTTGGCATTTTTCTGAGGGAGGCGCCATAACGGGTCCCGTATTTATGGCTTTCTATGCAGATCGGCCTATAGAAAGTAAACATTATTTATACTGATTTGGGCATTCTGAACCTGTAATAGTAAAATACTTCATTATAAAATTAGAAATTAACTCTCCTTAAATATTTTTGAGAGCTTGATTGATTGCATGAATTTATTAAATCTACCTCTGATTAACAGTGACGATGGTAAAGAGATGACCTAACCAGATTTTCCGACATAAAGCCAAGGACCAGACCTTAAAACCAAGGTGAACCCCTCCAGGTAAATGCCAGTCCAAACTCACAAGTCAGCCAGCCAGTCTTAGAAGCACCACACCCTACCATACATCTTATTTCCCAGTGAAAATAAACATTTGTTGCAATGAAACTTGGCCTATACTCACAAACATACTTTAAGTACAGTTTTCTAGCTCATCCCAAAAGATTTTCTATTTCCCCCCACTTACCTCTTCTCTAATCATCATCTTACATTACCTTAATACAGTGGTTATATTGGCAAGCACAAGATTGAGAATGGCAGGCAGACTGGAAAAACCCAGGCATGGAAACATGGCTGGCAAACCAGATAGAAAAGCTGTGCCAAAGAAAAGTTATGTCTTATAAAAACTCCCAGATCCCAACTCTTCCAAAAAAAAGAGATGCCTTACAGCTGTCAAACTGGGCACATTTAGGAATTCAGAACAGTTCCATGGGAGTTTGCTTTCCTTGCTGTTCTCCACCCACATCAAGAATTTCTGAATCCCCAAAAGTCAAGCAATAGCCAGCTTTACCATACATAAAATATCAATGGAAGAAGAGATTTTAAAACTACCTGGAAATACTTTCATAGATTATAATCCTAAATATTAAGAAAACTTTTGTTCAAATACTTGAATCAGAAAGAGAAATCTTGCTTTCTAATTTTGATCTAAATAAAATGTCAATATGCCAGCTTCCTTAAGTGAAAAATAGTGCCGAAATTCAAAAATTCAATTCTGTGATGTTACCAAAGTAGAGGGATTGAGTTTCCATGGCACAGAAAGATAGAGACATCCTATATATTGCCATATACTTAAACACTCAAGTTATAAATATGAAAATAAAAAAGTAACTAAAATATGTTAATCATTAAAGAAATAGGAATTAAGGAAAAATAAGACACATGAACTTACCAGTTTAATTGCCACATATTCATTTGTATATAAATTTTTCCCTTAAAAAAGAAGGAAAAAAATGTCAAATTCTACCAGTAATGAATTCTTAAAGCTATATTATATAAACCTGTATTCTGGGTGGGGGGAAAAAGCACAAATATATTTAGAGGAAGCACAGGTTTCTTCCAACTACTTAGGAAAAACCTCAATGATGAGGAAATACTACAACTCAATGACACATTTACTATTTCATCTGAATTCAGAGTAGAAAGTGATACTAATAAATACTTCAGCCCACTTACAAAAATGAAGAGAATCTTATTTTGTTGTAATATTGTACACAACTCAAAAGGTAATCAATAGTCAAACACATGCTAAACTAATTTTCAAAACCAGAACTCCTATATAAAAACAGGAATACAAAATCCCTCTCCTAATCATCACCTCATTTTAAATTCATTATTATCTAATGCAATCTTATTGGGGTTCATATGTAATACAAGTAAATAGAATACCTGGAGAAAAATCTGTAATATATTAAAAATAGAATAAAAAAGTATTATCCAACAATTAGCTCTAATAAATTAGCTAACTACTTTGAGTGAAAAAAGTTATTACCACCTTACTGTACAACCAAATTAAATTCCAATATTTTAAGAGTTAGATATAAGGCACAAAACAAGAAAAAATATTTTTTATTTTTAAATTTATTTTTCAATTACAGTTGACATACAATATTGTATTTGTTTAAATTGTACAACATAGTGATTATACACTTACATACCTTAGGAAGTGATCCCTCCCTAAGTCTAGTACCCATCTGAGACCATACATAGGTATTATATTATTAACTATATTCCCTATGCTGTACTTTTGTCCCCATTAATTGGCAGTTACTATTTTTATAACTGCCAATTAATACTTCCTAATCCCTTCACCTTTTTTCACCCATCACCCAACTCCCTAATCTGGCAACCATCAATTTGTTCTCTGTATCTATGAGTTTGTTTCTGTTTTGTTTGTTTATTTTGTTTTTTCCCACATGTAACTGAAATCGTATGGTATTTGTCTTAATTTGACTTCTTTCACTTAGCATAATGCTTGGTCCATCCATGTTGTTGCAAATGGCAAAATTTCATTTTTTTTATGGCTGAGTAATAATTCATAGTATATATATGTTCCATATCTTCTTTATCCATTCTTCTATCATTGGACACTGAGGTTGTTTCCATATCTTGGCTATTGTAAATAATGCTGCAATGAACACAGGGGTGCATATATCTAAAATAATGTTTACTAGCCCAATATATGGAAGTTTCCAAAGTACTAAAAAATGGAAAAAAGTAAAAGGTCAGAAGATTTTTATACAGATTTGATTACGTAAAATATTTTACATTTCGAATGTTAAAAAAAATCTACCATATACAAAGAACAGATAAGTAACAAGCCACAATAAAGATTTAATATTATTATTATGTAAAGAATTCAAATAAATTATAGTAACCTTGCAATGGTGTACTGAAAATAATCTAAAAAGGCCCAATGGGTAAGCATCCATAGCCCAAGTAAAATACTACGGAGAATTTTAAAAACAATAAGTACATGAAGACAATTTGATATATAAATTAATGTTTCTTTGCAAGTACAGTAAAAATAAGAAAAAGAATATGTGATTTCTGGATTTCTAGTATTTTTTTTTTCAATAAGCATGTAGTATTAAATTTATGGCAAGAAAAATGTTATTTTTCTTATATTATTTTTAAAGGACAGTGTTGGTTTTTTTTACAACTGTTACAGTAAATAGCCCTGGTCACATTGGCTACAGAACACAGAACAAGCAAGCATCAACTTTCACACGTGATTTTCCAGCATTAACACACCTAACTTCTTTTTATAAAGCAGCTGACAAATGGCAGTAAACTTCTAAGCAAAATTTCAGTCTCAGATATATTGCTGCTATTATACAGTGGTGTTTGTTCATACAAATAGTATAATACTTTTCTGAGTTTTTATACCTATTTTATAAAAATAAATCATAAAAAGCATTCATACTAATACTAAGTAATATGCCTCATAAACCCATTACAGTTTGCAAAGATGGAACTTAATAGGAATACCAAAAGTGGCGAACATTAACCTGTATTCAGATACTTATTGAGCCCATAAGTATTTAAAACATATACTAGAAAACATGTCTTTAGTCAATTTGTTTAGCATTTATAAGCTGTGACTTCATATACATTTTCATTATATATTATGCATACAATTGTAGGCTTCCCCTAGTAAGTGTCCAGTGAATAATTTAATGGTACACTAACTTAAACTTGAGGAACTGATGTCTATCAAAGGAACAATTCTATTTTAAGTTCAAAGATGGAATTTGTATTTTCTCAGAACATTATAATCTTTTCATAACTATTTTATATATAATATTTATTCACATATACATGAAAGGTAAATATTCATAGGAAATTAGATTAAATACAGATTCCATAGAACTTAACTTTACCAAATACTTCTAGAAGTAGTTTTTGTTGCGTTTACATAGTCAACTGTCTTTTATATCACAGCAAAAAGCACTAAATCCTAAAAACACCGTCTTTTCTAGAACATTAGAGATTTTGATGAATTTTGAGGGTTATATTTATAAACATCAACAATAATTAAACAATACTACCAATGCATTTTTGTCACTAGCATAGACATAGGTCTCACATAGTTAGCTTTTAATCAGTATTTGTTATATGCATTAACAAACAAATGATGCACAAACTGTGTGTTTGTGTGTACAGTATGAGTAAGAGAGAAGTGTGTACATGTAGAGGGAATACACTTAAGAGAAGGCTCCAAGTAGCAGATCGATTCCAGCTAACTGGTTTTAATCCAATTTTAGAAGATATTCCCAATAGAACTTTGTGCCATATTAAACTTGAAAAGCTGCTGTTACCAATTTTATGGTTTGTAAGTGGTAATTATAAAAAATTATGTTCTACAAAAACAATGTATATGTTTGTACCAGAAACTACTAGTTACCCACCAATATCCATGTGCCCTCTTCTATAATAGAATGCCCTCATTTTAAAATGGTTGTCCAGACACAGTACTGGAAGTATTAGCCATTGCGATTAGACAAGAAGAAGAAATAAAAGGCATCCAAATTGGAAAAGAAGAAGTAAAACTGTCCTTATTCGCAGATGACATGATATTGT
>NW_005353663.1:180577-186685 GCF_000412655.1 Myotis brandtii
ACTGGGGGGTATGGGAGGCCAGGGGAAGGTCAAGGGGAGAAAAAAAAAAGGAGACATATGTAATACTCTTTGTAATACTTTAAGCAATAAAACAAAATTTAAAAAAATAAAAAAATAAATAAAATGGTTGTCCAGCTAGAGACTACATTTTCAGCCTCTCTTTCACCTTTTGTGGCCAAGTGATAAAGTTCTGGATAAGGTTTATCACTCCCCACTACCAAGAATAAATGTGTGCTCTCCTGGTCCTTTTTCTTCTTCGTGCTGGTTGGGAGGTGGCAACAACTGGAGCAATCACAATTCCACAGATACTGAAGCCATATATTGAGGCAGAGGTACCCAGACAGCCCTGGGTGCTCTCCCTCTGGTTTGTGTTATGTGAAAGAAAAAGAAACTATTTTGCTTAACACCATTTTGCTATAGCATCATAGTCTATTCCTTATTATTACATTTTTTCAGATAAGTTTTGTAATACACTTAAGAGCAGTAGAAAAATCAATAAACATAAAAATGATGAACCTGAATGTTTATTTGATATATAATACTAGAGGACCAGTGCATGGATTCGTGCACTGGTGGGGTCCCTCGGCCTGGCCTGCGCCCTCTCGCAATCTGGGACCCCTCAGGGGATGTCAGAGGCCCAGTGCACAGATTCCGCCCGATCCCCGCAGGCCAGGCCGAGGGACCTCACTGGTGCACGAATCCATGCACCGGGCCTCTAATATGCATATAAGGTCTTTGGTTAATCTCTTCCCGCCCTCCCCTCTCCCCTCTTCCCTCTGAGATTCATTAGTCTGTTCCATGTTTCCATGCCTGTGCGTTCAGCGTCTGCCCCGATGGTCAGTGCACGTCATAGCTAATGGTCAAACAGTCGAATGGTCGCTTAGGCTTTTATACATATACAGATATATAGATAGATATAAATATAGATAGATAGATAGATATAGATAGATAATTTTCAACAGTTCTTAAATATGAACAATACAATAAGTTATGAGCTATCTATATATATATCTATATAGATATATATATATCTATATAGATATATAAAAAAGCCTAAGTGATCGTCTGACCAGTAGCTATGACGCGCAGTGACCACCAGGAAGCAGACGCTCAACGCAGGAGCTGCCAAGCTGCAGTGACTTGGCAGCTGTAGTTCTCAGGTGACGCACCCGGAACCAGAGAGGAGGGAGCCCAATTCTGGGGTGCGTCACCCAAGAACCACTAGGGGATCCCTCAGGGAATGTCAATGAGCCAGTTTCAGCCCAATCACCGCAGTCCAAGCCGAGGGACCCCACCAGTGCACGAATCGGTGCACCAGGTCTCTAGTAGAGAAATAAGAGAAAAAACAAAAAAAAAAGAAGTTATAAAAACTCCAGTGGCATACTTAATTATGTCAAAAGTTATAATACAGACAGTCCTCGGGTTATGTCGGACTCGACGTACGTCGTTTCATGGTTACGTCGCCATCTCCCATTTATTTATAAAAAAAAAAAAGTTCCATCATTTTGACGTATGTACATGTGCTTTATGTTTATTATTTATTTACTACAAGGTCAGGAATTGTTATCTTTCTTTTAAATTTTTTTACTGTTTCACTTCATTTCTGCTGTGTATGTGCTCCATGTGAGTGATGTAGGTGATTATGTAGGTGGGTTCCGACTTATGGCGAAAATCACGTTACATCGTGCCAGAGGAATGGATCTCCGACATAACCCGAGGACCTACTGTATCTTATTTTAGATATGGTAATTCATAAACCAATATATATAAAGCCCATGTACTGTGTTCTTTTATGTGATGGTTAGTCAGGTGTAGCCACAAGAGAGGACAAAGAAGAGGCTCAGAAAATAAAGTTTATTATGCTCAAGGGTCCTAGTACATAAGGGTTATGGGAGGCATCATGTTTTGGTCAGGAGGAAAAAGACAGGAGCAGGGAGAGAGCTTAGGCCTTTCGTTTCCAAGGGAAAGGCAAGACAAGGCAGGATAAACAGTTTAGAATTGGCTAATTTAAATAATCATGCCAAAAAATTCCGGTGGCATCTGGGCTATATAGGTGGTCTCCAGTTGTCTTGTACCTGGCCATGGAATGATTAAGAAAGAAGATTGCTTCCTGAAGTATTTAAGCCAAATAGAGAAGGTATGGCTCTGGACTGTTTAGTTTGCAGATCAATGACTTGCTCCCAACTGAAAATTGACTAGCCCCAGGAAAAGCAATCTCTCCCCAGCCAGAAAGGTTTGGCAAGATGTCAAAACATCTTAAATCATATACAGAATGTATAAAACGAATGCAGAATATATAAAACACATACAAAAAATAACAAACATATGTCCAATACAACCCCATATTTTGGCTCTATATTTCGTCTCATTCAATGCCTGTTAAAAACACTTCTAAGGGTTTTAGTTGACTGCCTAAGCGAGAAATACATCTACACAGAATGCAAGCCTTACCACCAATACATATATATAAAAAATAAAACCAAAATATATTAATTGATCATTTTACAATAAAAAATAGATTAAAATTACAGTAAAAACATCTAAAATTAATATTTAGAGTATTCTTTAAAATGTTTACCTGGTTTTATTTTAAAACTAGTAGCCCTGAGCACGAATCCATACACCAGTAGCTCTCTGTGGGGCCTGGCCGCTCTGCGCCCGCTGCCCAGAGGCTCTTCACAGACCAGAGGCCCATCTGCAGCCGGGTGCAGAACGCTTGCGTCGTTGCCACGGCGACAAAGCAAGCATTCGGCCAGGCCGCTCACGCTGCCCGCTCTCAGCGGCCACCCCTCCAGGACTGGGGGACTCCAGCAGGGCTGAGAGGACTGGGCGCTGCCATCTTGTGGCTATAGGCGCCACCATCTTTGTGACAGAGTAACAGTTAATGTGCATATTACCCTTTTATTAGATAGGATGTCAAGGCCAATTTTTTTATGTTCAACCTTTTTTTTTTTAAATAATTACCAAGAAGAGTAGTTTCAACAGTGAGTAATACTGTCTCTTCCTGGAGTACTTGGGGTTGTGCAAGTGCAACTCCTAGTTAGTGCCCAACAGTTTGAACACCAGGCAGTGTGTGGAACAGTCCTCACAAAAAAAAAAAAAAAAAAAAAAAAACACCTGTCCAGCCCCAAATGCTAATAGCACCTTTGTTGAAAGCCACTTACCTAAAATATGTATAACTTATACTTTTTCTTACCCAATATTAATCACAAAAGTTTTAGTGCCAGTAATCAGATGTTTGAGATGTCTCTATTAATGTGGTTTTTATTTTTTATTTATCTTTATTGTTGACTACAGGCCCCAGTGCACAGATTTGTGCACCCATGGGGCCCCTCAGCCTAGCCTGCAGGGATCGGGCCAAAACCAGCTCTCCGACATCCCCTGAGGGGTCCCAGATTGTGAGAGGGCAGTTCTCAGGTGATGCAACCCGGAATCGGGCTCCCTCCTCTCATGCCTGGTCAGCCCACTCATGCCTCTGCACTTCCTACCAGTCTCTATGTGGTCTCCACTTTATGTCCTTAGTTACAAGGGTTCTCTCCAGCAAGTCTTCAGTTGATTTTCCAGATGGTATTTCTATATTTTAATTCCAGTTTGGGAGTGTCAGTGTAGCTTCCACTTAATCCACCACAATTATGGAAAAAACTAATGTGGTTTTTTAAAAAGCACTTTATAAACCAGCCCCTGCCAGTGCTTCTCATTGGTCAGAATGTCAGCCAGCTCACCAAAGGGTCGTGGGTTCAATTCCAATCAAGGGCATGTACCTAGCTTGCAGATTCGAATCCCCAAGACAACCAATCAATTTGTCTCTCTCACATTGATATTTTTCTCTCTGTCTCTTTCCTCCCCCACACCCAAAGAAAAATGGATAGAAAAATATCCCCGGGTGAAGATTAACAAAACAAAACTAAACTAGCTTTTAACATTAGCATGTTATTCCAGGTATAGAAAGAATTATACTAAATAATAATTTTTTCTGTACCAAGAACTCATTTGGGGCCTTCAAAAATGGAATAAAATGTTCCTTTATTTAATAGTTGTTCAAGGGTCAACTGTATATTATAAATATATGCAAAACACAGGTACATATAAAGATATAGATAATATATTTTAAATAAACATATACAAATTTTCAATAAACATCCACAGGAAGAATAGATACAGATAAAAAAAATAGATAAGTAGATAATAGATGAATGGATAGATGGATGGATTAATAAATCATCTTATTTCTCTGCCTGCTTATAGACTGCAAAAGAAAGGGGTATTTAACAACTTTTTCATTTTATAGCATATATAGATTCAGTATATGGTACATATAATTTCTCATATTGCCCTGGTTAAAATGGTTCACTAGATATTTTTTGTGTATATGTATACACACACACATATACATACACATATATACATACTACAGATATGTATATACATGTAGTTATTTAGAAATGAATTCTATGAAACCAGTTTTGAATAAAAATGGCCAAAGTGCTATAGTAATATAGTCATATACACAATAGATATAATATAAATATATATAACAACATACATCTGTATAGCTAATTTATATAAGTTTAAATATACATATAACATGCCATAATTTTAATTTTTAAAAAGAACAAATATCTTGAAATCGCTTTTTAAAGGAGCAGAATCACTGCTTTCCTAAAATATGCAGGCAAAATGCTGGTCCCTTCATATTGTCATCTAAATTTAATCTTCACAATAACCTAGAAAGTGGAAATAATCCCATTTTAAAGTTAAGGAATTTGATGCCCCAAATGGTTAAATGACTTATGTGTTCCATAATGGCAAGGACAATTTTTATATTTTTCCAGTGTATTATCAGTGCCTTATCATGTCTCATACATGATAAACATGCAATGAATTTTGAATGGATGGATGACGATGCTCAAAGGTAGACAAGTAAATAAACTTATTTTTCCAAGTCCAAAGTCAGAAACAGTTTAAGAACTTCAAAATATCTAATTCAATATCCTTTTAAAAAAAGTCAAACATGCACCCTTTAAAACATTTGAGTACCTACTAAAATGCAAGAGTCCACCAGTCACATCATAATATAGCTATGTACAAAGTATGTCATTACCTTTTACTAGCTTGCCTAATTTAAGATTTAAAGTACATTAACAACAAAACACACTAATAAAATGAAAAAGTAAGTACGAATTAGGGTATTTTACAAGATGAAAAGGAAAAGTAGTTGAGAAACACACAACTGAACTTATTTCTAACAAGTAGGGTTGGATCTAAAAAAATTTATGAACAAGTTTTTGTTATTGTTGTTGTTTTTCCTAAAATTTCCACTATTTGTGGTCCATTGACCAGAGCCCTCAAGGAACCTCAATACTGACTCCCATATAACCATGTTGCCCTCCTCCTTGTTTCTCTTGTATAGTAAACACAGCCACATCTCCAATATGAGTTAAAAACCTAGGTTTTGGTCCTGAGTTTGTCCTGAAATTGCTGTGTTACATCTGGCAGGTAAACTTCCCTGACTTTCAATTTCCTTAAATGTACATAGGAAATTTAAATGTACCAATGTTTCTCAAACATGCCTGATTATAAGAATACTAGAGACCCAGAGCACAAAAATTTGTGCACTCAGGGGGGTCCCTCAGTCCGGCCTGTGCCCTCTGGCAGTCTGGGACCCTTCGGGGGATGTCCACCTGCTGGCTTAGGCCCGCTCCCTGGGGGTTTGGGTCTAAGCTGGCAGCCAGACATCCCTCTGGCAGCTCAGGAGCCCTCGGGGGATGTCCACTTGCCAGCGGGGAGAAGGCCTAAGCTGCAGTTGGACATCCTTAGCACTGCTGAGGAGGCGGGAGAGGCTCGGCCACCACCACAGTGCTGGCAGCCATCAGCCTGGCTTGTGGCTGAGCAAAGATCCCCCTATGGGAGCGCACTGGCCACCAGGGGGCAGCTCCTGCATTGAGCGTCTGCCCCCTAGTGGTCAGTGTGTGTCATAGTGACCAGTCATTCCCAGTCATTCTGCTGTTAGGGTCAGTTTGCATATTACCCTTTTATTATATAGGATAGAGGCCTGGTGCATGGGTGGGGGCCGGCTGGTTTGCCCTGAAGGGTGTCCCAGATCAGGGT